>NW_027180363.1:0-329072 GCF_040956055.1 Brachionichthys hirsutus | reverse complement strand
CCCACATGCCGCGCCAAGGCCAAAAATAAATAAATTGATTATGAACCCCCCCCATACCCTGTCTATATGGCTCCCCAGATCCCAGACTGGGGAACCCTCCCAACACCGTGAATGTGTGGACACCCAGGTGCTATATACACATGTATGTAGTGCGTTAAAATTTGGGGCAGGAGGGGCCAGACGGGGGATGCGGAGGAGGGCAACGGCGCACTCCTGCCCTGCGCCCTCCCCCTTATCTCCCCGCCTAGCACCCGCGTAACCCCATGTGGTGCATTAAAATGGGTACATGATTTCAAATGACTGTGTTTTCAGGGTCATGAAATTTAGGTTGTCCGTTAAATGGAAACCACGTCACCGTAACGTGCGCTGGTCGCAGCCGCTGATTATCCACGAGGGACTATTTCTTCTGTTTGTTCTGGTGGCGGTGGCATTGATGTGGGTGTGGGTGTGCGTGCTCCCTCTGGGCTTTCTGATTTTTAATGAGGCGGTGCCGGAGTGCCTCCCGTCACTTCCACGCTGATCAATCGGTGGTATAGGCATGCACCAAGAATTGTAGCTGTAAATGAGACAGGTTTTGCATTTTTATGAAGAGGAAAGATGTCCGTTAGACCTGTTTCAGTAGCGGGGTGAGCGGTCTTTGGGGTGTTGATTGCAAAAGGCCTCTTGGCCTGTAGTTTAATGATGCTTGTCAGACGATCACCGTGGCGTCGACATGGCTGGTCTGCTAAGGTGACACTTTTGTCCTTTCGCTGGCCAGCAGTGCTGCGTCTTTTAGAAGACGAAATGAAGGTGTAGGTGGAATAGCCGATGTCTTTAGAGCAGCCTTGCTGCACACATTAGCATATTAACAAGGGGGGGCAGTTGCGGCAATTTAAAAACAACTTGTGACTGAATCATTGACATTGCAGACACTCCCTCTCGGTTAGATAAGCTAATTATCCATTTGGTGTAAATGGAGGTGCATTAGATGATGCAAGCTGCCTCTCGTCTGAACTGAATGTCAAAAATGCAGTCATGTGTGTGTAGTTGTTAACAAGCTGGTGAGGACTATGCACAGATAGTACAAAAACACATACACATACAGTCATATTAGATTATGTAAATATGAAGCAGAAAAAAACAATTGGAAACATTCAGCTGCATCCTTATTTTTGCATTTACCCTGAGAAACTGACCCCCCAGTCGCCGTAAAGCGTTTCCTCCCAGGCAGCGTTTTCCCGCCGTCAGTGGAACAGATGCGGGTCTGCTGCTGTGCAACTTCTGAAGTAATTGTTTACCGCCCTCGATCGATTCCGTTGCTCCTTCTCTGGGTGGGCTACGTTGAACGAGCTGTCATCGCTTTAAGTGGAGCACAATGGGGATTCGGGGTTGGGATTGCCCATGGGAGCTGTCATAGTTTTTTTTTATACTGCTGTGTTTACGTTAATGATATTAAACCCATCAGGAGGCATTCGATTACGGTCGAGAGGACTGTAGTTTTACCTGCACATCCAGCTCCTTTCGGTCTTCATGGAGCTTTCTCGCAGATCTGAGTTTTCAGGCTCCCCTGCTTTGTGTTTCCTCTCATCAGAAACAGGCTCAGCCATCACATCCTCATGTATCGGGCTGGGCAACTCACTGACGCCACCTGCAGGCCAAGCTGGAAGACCTGTTCCAGGTTACAAAGGTAAAGAACTGAACTGATTATTATGTTATTATTTTATTTCTAACACATTAATTTTAGATTTAAAATTTTTGTTTCCGTTGCCTTTATGAATACATCGCCGCCTGAATATGAATTATCTTCCCATTCCACCAGTCACGGTGATCGATGATGACATGCAGAAGGTGAAGCCGAGGATCTTGGGAAATATCGTGGTGAGGTAAGCCCACGTGTGCAGCAAAATTACTGTTTTGCCTTCTGCTACTTGCACATGAACTCACCTGTGCTGGCAGCCCTTTGCACAAACCTTAGGTTCTACCCTGCTACTATCTGTGACAGCCCCTCCCCTCATGCCTTCGGCTCTTGATGTAATTACTGACAATGACTCAGTCAAATACGTGGGGGGCTGCCTGTCTAGACGGTTTCCAATCTTCACACATCATGGCCTTCTAGGGTGAAACCCAATAAACTTCCTTCATGCTCATTGAATTTCACAAGTTGCTGAAACCAAATCATATAAAATTAATACAATATTCCTAAATGTCTTCCCCTCAGGCTTCCTTTACCACCTGGTGCAGCGTTGTCACTGTGGCAGAACCATGATCTATTTAAAGAACTCTACTTCACCAAGTTCCCAGTAAGAGGTCATCATGCTGTGCACAGCTGACGGATTCAGTCAGCGATAAAAACAAATCTTCAAAGCGATGGAAAAATCTTTTTAATGTCCCTTCATAAATAAAATTAGATGTGGCACTGATATGGTAAAATGTGGCCCTCTAGTGGTGACATAATTACAGAACCACTTTCTTACAGCAATTTGAAAAAAAAAATGAATGTAAAAATTCAGAGAGAACCTTTACCTTGTTTCACATTCAGGGTTACTATGACACCATGGATGCAGGTTTCGTGGATGAGGAGGGTTTCGTTTACATTATGTCCCGGTCTGATGATGTCATCAACGTTGCAGGCCACAGGCTGTCTGCTGGAGCATTGGAGGAGGTAGGTGACAGGAGGGAGTGACATGAATGTTTCAATGCAATTATTACATGTTTTTTTCTTTCAGGCGGTGCTGCTGCACCCCTCAGTAGGAGACTGTGCTGTTGTGGGTCAAGAAGACAGCTTGAAAGGTGCTGTTCCACTAGCCTTGTGTGTACTGAAAAATGGTGAGGCGCGACTGTAAGCCGTTACTTCGTGGTCATCAGCCCATAACGAAATTTAAAGTCTAGCTGTCACCCGTGTTTGTTTGCATCATGCATTGTGTGTTGCAGGAGTGCACAAAAGCAAAGAGGCGATCGTAAGCGAGATCGTGAAGCTTGTGAGAGGAAACATCGGACCGGTTGCCGCTTTCAGGAACGTGCTTTTCGTCGGAGCTTTGCCAAAGACTCGTTCTGGCAAAATCCCTCGCTCCTCTTTAGCCAAACTGGCCAACGGCAAGCCCTACAAAGTACGACACTGCAATATTCCCATCACAAATTAAGTTTTTTTTAAATTTAAGTACAGCAAAAGGAAATTGCTGAGCGGAATTAGGCCCGAGCGCCTATCCTAGTTTATTTTCCTTTTCCCTGTGCAACGATCTGCAGCCACTAAGGAAACGGTGAAACTCACTTTGCTGCTCAGAATTTGGTGCATTTGCAGGCCCTGCACTCATTAACTAGAACTGAGGGCTCGCTTTCAATATAATCTTTTCATAGCGACTGAGACTCACGTGACTTTGCCAGCAGAGTTAAACACACATATCCCCCCCCCCCCTCTCCATAGATCACAGCAACCATCGAAGACCCCGAAGTGTTCATAGAGATCGAGAAGCAGGTAGAAGAAGCCCGTCGAGCTCGCAAGGGCATGAGCGACTGAGGAAACGGAGGTTGGATCGTGTGCCGCTGTCGCAGCAGGGCATGAACTGAAAACTGGAAGTGAAACGAATGATTAGTCAAGCTGGAAGTAAAATGTTTTTCCTCATTTGTTTTCATAGTACATGAACTGAGCCAGAACTGAGCTACGCAGCAGAGGGAATGATTCCTTTTATAAAAGTGAATATTAAAAAAATGTGATTTTTTTTCATGTCAGTAATAATAGACAAGTGCTGTACTGTACATTTCATGTTCAGCGAGTGAGCAAAGGTGAGTCAGGAAGTGAACGCGACTCATTCACTGACAGTCTTTTTATTGACAGTGAAAACTTGCTTGCTCACCACTGAGTTTAGACCAAAGTACAAGAATAAATAAAAAATAAAAAATGGACACAAAATAAAATGAGTCATCGTTCGTGCAAATCGAGGATATAAAAACAAATGAGACTTGTTTGAGTCGTCCATCAGCAGTAACTAAAAGACGGTTGAAAGGGGCCGGACGATAGGCTACCTCGTAAAAACTGCGACAGAAACAAAGACTGGACAGTTACACCAACGCAAGTCACAGCAAGCAACAGGTTTTTTGTCGTTAAAAGTCACCTCACTTCCACATGGTCATATACACACTACGCACACTATGAGCTAAAGCTGTCGGTCGTTCCATTGTTTCCTCGATGTGTTGTCTGAAGGTTGGTGGGTGGTGGTGGGGGGGGGGGGGGGAAGGCCAGCTCGGCTGAGTGTGTGTTGATGCATCGCCTGACAGAACATACAGTACAACATGTGACGGGTTCTACGAAAGACGTCCCCACTTCCTTTGTCCTCTGAGAAGTTTTTGTGCAACGGCGTCTCTTGTTTTGTCCTTGGCTACCAAACAGTCCCGCTGAGTTGATGCATTTGTATCAAAGTGCTTTGAAGAAGATAAAGTCTGTTGGTGCCAGAAATGGGGCTCAGAGTGGTCTTTGTTCACCACTAGAGGGAAGGTCTTCACACAACATCCAGATTCCTACATTGTGACGCAGCACAGGATCATCATCATCGGCGGCACAATTAAAAAATAAAAGCATTAGTACAAAATGGCCTAGAGGGGCGGGGTCATATGGAGACGGTTTAAAGAGCAGCATATATTAATCTATGGTCCGCTAAATGAGGTGGCAGGGACGTTTGTTTCTCACAAACTCTGAATATCTTTTTTTATACATGATAAATGTGTGTGTATATATATATATATATTTATATACATATAACCTACACATCTCCTGTAGAAGAAATACACAGTACATTATGTCTTGACAAGTTACTGTACAGTACATGTAAAAGGTAGAAACGGTGACAACGAGGGGTCGCCTGCAGGACAGGTTAGCACCGGTATCTGGTGCCCACATTATGGGGGGCGTCGGGGGGGGGAGAGGAGAGCAGGGCTTCTTGGCAGTGCGTGTCGTCAGAATGATTTGATCCTCGGCGGGTCAGCCCATCCAGCAGCTCCCCATGTTAATCTCCATTAGAACTGTACCTGGAGGGGAACAATTAGCTTTTAATGAGGTTGGAACTCAACTTGGGGAAGTTTCTAAACGTTTAGTCAGTTCGGTAACACGCCGAGTGTTTGTCATCTTTTCAAAAAAGATTCATCCCAAATGTATGACAATGGGATGGTGACGTATTGCAGCAGCATAATTTCCAGAGTTCAATTCTTTGCACTCTTTTAAAATGTGCTGTGTGGGTGTGCTCATACAATTAAGATGAGAAAAATATTAACCAGGCTGCAGGGTGTTACACAAGATGAGGAAATGTTTGAGAATCACAAAATTATGGTTATGAAGGTATAATCCCCCCCGACTCACACCCTACGCTTTTACTTCCCTTTAATCTCCCCTAACCTCATTTATTTCCCTCACACTCATAGGACAACCCCCTTCACAGCATTGTATCATTATCTGTCTGCTGTGCCTCTAACATTATTACTTCCTGGAGGCTGGCAGTGATACTGGAACAACATGTTCTGTTACAACGGTGTGTGTGTGTGTGTGTATACTCTGAGAGATGTGATAAGTGGGATGACTTATTGGACCAGCGTATTTCCTGTTATACTACAAAACATTTTGATGCTGAATCTGTCATTACTGGGAACTTGAGTAATTTGGCCGACCTCTAAGTTTCTTCTCTGGACTGATACGAGGGCGAGTCCAAAAAGACTGAACTCACTATTCATTCAGATCAACTTCTTAAAGTCATGATGATGTCCGGTGGCCTTTGGCTACACAATTGCTATGTGGTCCACATGGAACAGCTGCTCACCATTATTTTTGGTCAGTAATGAGATGTCATGTCGTTACTTGTCGTCTTTGATCAATCATAATGCATATATTGAAGTTTAAAAACTGTTCCGTCAGTTCATTTCAATAAATATAAATTAGCAGTTAAAAACGTCATAGGATTGTTCCATAGAATAGATTTGGAGTATTGGATATAAATGGATAATCTTATTTCTAAACCGGTATTACTGCTTCAAATACATTCATTCATCTTCCAAACAGCTTTGTCAGCAACCAGAGGTCTTTTTTTTAAACACAAAATTAGAATTATTGTTTGTAATGATTTTATGGACAAATAGACCATTTGTTACTTTATGTAAACTAGATTTATAGCAACCTTTTCATAATGTCCAGAGGTTGATTTTTGTTCCATGTAGTGCCTTAAAATTCAAAACCAGACCACAAAAAGTCATATTCATTGCATATAATATAAACGTAAGGATATTTGAAAGATACATAAATCTTTGCTATATAAATCTTATATAGCAAGGTGGACTATTTCTAGGAATCTTGACCAGTCATATTTGTGTTAAACATTTCAACGTTTGCTCATTTGTTTGAAGTGGATTGCTAAAGACTGGATTGATGTGTTTTTTTTCTTTTGGACAAACATAAAAATAGAGACCTCAGCATGAGGCCTTCGCTGTCCCCTATCACCTTATCGCAGCTACCTGGTAACACCAAGCAGACGACACTCGTCTTTTGTCCCTCTTTCCTTTCATCCAGTGTTGCTTTAAGTGCTTCTGTTGAAAGCTTTGTGTTTGACAGAGCGATAATCTATTGTTACATACAGCGTACAGTTTAAGGTTCCCTCTCTTCCTCCCCTCAGCAGGAGTAGGTTCTCACCGTGGAGCCGTCCAGCCGCTGCACCGCGGAGGGTCCAACTGCAGGGGGAGACAGCGAGAGAGCGAGACATCTTTCAAAGCGGCCTCTTTATTAAAGGGAACCAAACTTTCCTCCACTTGGTCCACGCCTCAACCACGTGCCACAAGATCAGCCAGATCACAAGCAAAACACGGTCCTTGTACAAGTACTGCCAAGTCGCCGTATCGTGCACTCAAAAGGGCATTTTGATGTTTGAGCGGATCGACACCAGTGACGAGGTTTCGGGTGTCAGACATGGGGGCACAGTTAATCGACAGGGAAACACAAGGAGGGCCGCACCGGCACCATCGGGAGCATCTTGTTAGAGGAGAACATTGGCCGATGAAAACGGAGGATTTCCAGTAACGCGTCACAATATGCTCTGATTCCTTAAAGGATAATGTACATGAGATATGCTGAGCAAAATACAACTCTTAAAGACGCTTTAAAACTGGTGAAAACTCCAAAACTGACAAGTGGACCTTGAATCAGGAGCCTTTTGTCAGGTTCTGCCCCTTCCTTCCAATTAGACTAATAACTTTGAGGTTGATTGCTGAGGCCTGGGCGTGCTGCGAAAGGATAGAACTGACTTAGACACATGATCATACAGGTTTCAAACTTCCAAACTAACATCTTTATCTAAATGGCTGGTTGTAAAAATAAATAAATGTTCCAATATTTTAAGTTTGCTCTCTTTCCTCTATGCAGAGCGGTTCATAGAAAGCAATTTAATTGTTGAGTTGTTGGCACAGAGCTCAGCAATCACATTGGACACGTTATCAGAATGAATTGAAAAGATGGCCTGAGGGAAGTTGGGATAATCCAGAATTACCCTTTAATGAGAGCCCACCGGTACTTCAGCCAGCGTCCTCCTTTAACAACACAGGGATGAGTCATGACGCAGATTCAATCTTTGAGACATCCAGGATGTCTAAACCTCCGCATCTATACAAAGCACCGCTCAGACAACTTTTGGTTTGCTGCTTTAACACTGAAACTTCAAGGGTCGGCCCAGCAAGCATGGGTCCTAATCCATAACTTGAGCACCTAAGATTGGTTGGACATGACAATTTTGCAACTCTGCAAAAGTAGTTGGGTATCAGAGAGACTCAAGAGTAGCATAGAGACAGGTGAAAGAGACCACAAAGGAAAGGAGAGATGCAGCAGGACAGTCGGCTGCGAAAATACGAAGAGGAGGAGGAGGGAGAATATGTAGAATATTACGTAACACACGGAGGGCCGACAAGCCCGGGTTCTTCAGCGGAGCATATCTGACCTTGGAACCAATCCAAATACATGTCGTCAGGACTGTCGTCCAGCGCCTCATAGAGGACTGCGGAGCAGCCGCCGGAAAGAACAAGAGAAATCATCACAACACAGCGAGGAGCAGCAACTCCTGCGCTCAGGAGTGGAGCTTTCATCTCTTTTCTGAAAATCTCATGTGCCATGCAAGACAAACGGCGAGTCGTGTGGAGATCATCTGTGAGCGGGTCAACAGAGGCGACCCGCTTGTAGTGAGGCGCAGTGATGGATGCTCACCCTCAGGGGGCAGTCTCCTGGAGTGACCGGACGTCGTGGTGAGACGGAATCCGGCAGGGAGCGTCTCTGCCGACCCGGGCATCATACTTATACCATGAACGTCTCGTGGTGGGAACTGCCTCCGCCACGATGGACCTCGGAAGTCTTTGTCGTCACACTGATGGACAGGAGAATGTCCACATGTTGAGGCGAATAACAGTGAAGGGCATGTGGGAAATAGAGGCGGACGCTGGTGGTTGATGCTTAAGCCAGTTGCTATTAAACTAATGATAGTGACTATTAATATGGGTGGGCGGTCTTGTCTTATGGGCAAGAGTTGTGCTCACGTCATCCAGTCTCCTGTCGGTGCCCAGCGCCAGAAGATTATTGTACTCGCGCTCCAGAATCTGACGTGCCTAGGGATGGGGGGAAAAAGGAAAAAGTGCAACACGTCCAGATTTGAATGAGACCAGCTATTTTTAGCAGAATGACAACCGAGTCAGCTGACATATTACGTTATTTGCGCTCAGTACCCATTTTGCCTGTTTCTGGATGGGAATTCACAAGGCAACCTGCCAGAGTGACAGCTGGCCAATCTGCATGCTCCGATTTAGATTCGAGGAGCTTTTTTGATGGCTGTGATCATTATACCTCTACGTTTGAACTGGAGCTGCCGATAGACGCTGTGCCCATGCTCTTACATTTCACTTCAAAATCTTAAAAAGATTACAAAGTACAGGGTAACAGCTAAGAAGTGCAGATTTTGACAAAATATTGCTGACTTGCATCTAATTTGTTTTGGCAAACTTGGGTTTTCTCTTTAATTCACATTCAAAACCCTTTTCTTGCTGCCCAACCCATTTTTCCCCCGTTTTTGCAATCTGATGAAGACGAAGTTTGATACCTGAGTGCTTTGATTGGGAATCTGGAGGAGCAGCGCCAGACTGCTGTAGTCAAAGTTGTCATCCAAGGCGACCAGCGCTCCATGCACACCGCTCTCCAGCAGGATATTAGCATAGTCCCTCAGGCCTATGCTCTGCACCCAGCGGATGACCCGCTCATTACTCCACACCAGCACGTCTGCACACACCCAGACACACGTAGCGAATGAGTTTCATTTGCTGCATCTCAGATTTTTATGTGGATTGGTTTGATTTCGGGGCGAGCTTGCCTCTCATTTCATGCTGGCTGTGCTCCCTGCGTCTCTCCAGTTCCTTCCTGTCGTAGTTGAGCTTCTTCAGGCACATGACGCCGTACTGTAAACTTGTCCTGGTGTCAGAAAATCACACACACACACAAAAACAAAACAGGAAATACTTTCACTTTCAAGCCCCAAATGAAAATGGCCATTATTTAAGGTGGTGTAAATAAACAATACCTGTGGAAGCTGTCTACCATCTTGAGGTGCACCCTCAGGTCCTTCTTCGTGAGGTGGTCCAGCATGCGTGCGTCCACCAGGCACTCCATGAAGTAGCTGCGATACTGAGGTAGTCCTAGACTGGGCAGCCACTCATTCCCTATCCACTCATGGTTCATATCACCATACGCTAGAGTCTGAGAGAGAACACGGGGAAAGGAAAGCCGACATTTTGGTGGATGCATTTCCAGCTTCACTCTAAGATGTAATCCGAGTTTCCTCTTACCTGTGCCCAGCTCCCCTCGTCAGACTGTGACTTCTGATTGAAACACAATTCAAGAAAAATAAAGGATTCAGTAAATCCAGCAGCTGCAGTCAGGACCTCTTTGGAATGCACCAGGTAAGTACTGCTCAATCCAACCTTACTGTATTTTACAGGAGGCACCCAATGTGTCATTGGGAAACTGCATTCATGCATTCTGTAGTCAGAGTCAAGGAATTAGGTGGGATTACTCAATCTGGACATGAGGCCTTTTGTGTGACATGCCCTGATGATGATGCAACTAATCGTGGATCTCGTCACGTTGATACAACATTAATTGCATGAGTTGTGCCTCGGAGCGCATAAATTTCTTCTTTCAGAGGCTCATGTTAAAAAGCTGACAGGGCTCTTATGCCAGGAAACTACTTTGCAATTTGCACAGGTGTGTCACGGGAGTATGCA
This sequence comes from Brachionichthys hirsutus, assembly GCF_040956055.1. NCBI lineage: Eukaryota > Metazoa > Chordata > Actinopteri > Lophiiformes > Brachionichthyidae > Brachionichthys > Brachionichthys hirsutus. Next base: position 318,812 of record NW_027180363.1, on the reverse strand, counting down.
CTCCAAGTGCTTTTTAATTATACTCAGCAATGCCTTAGAATAGAGTACTACTACTGCCTTAGCATGGAGTAATTTGTAGAAAGAGCTGTCAAGTGAAAGCAACAACAGGAACATGACGTATTGCTGTGGGATAAAGGCACTGATGGAGTTCTTATACTAAATAAAAAGGTAATGATGATAACTTAACTTCATAACATATAATGAAAAAAACTCTAACGTGAAGATGCAAGATAAACTATTTATGGTGAGATCTGGTTTGTGCTGAGTTTTCTGTGCCGTCATACTCATAAACAACCTTAAATACATGAATGAACCTCAGTGAAAACGCTTCGGACTCAATATGCAGCATGTAGGAATATAAAGACCAGCATTGACGGGCGGATGCTTTTCTAACTTTAAAATTTGCAAGAGGTTGACAGAGCAGGAAAGGAGGTCAATAATGCGCGGCGGTCTCCATCAGTCACCACCCAGATCGCTCACCCTGCAGAATCCACTCACACCAAGACACACATGAAGACAAACGGTGAAGGGAAGTGAACTGACCGTCTTAGAAGGGGCTGCCATGGTCTCCATCTCCTCATGGGTCAGCCATACATTGCCAGATGGCTACGAGGGGCCGGAGCCCAAGAGACAGAGCAGCAGCAGCAGGGTGGGTAGTAGTGGTCCGGTAGGAAGGGCAAGCAGTGTTAAAGAAGAAGAGCAGCACCACTGTAAGCCAATAGTGTGTTATAGCATCACAGTCAGATCATGAAGTGCCCCCCCCCCCCCCCTCAAACCCACCAGGGGTCAAAGGGCGTATGAAGAGGGCACACACACAAAGCACGACATCCTAGTTTCAGCATACAGTACGGATGACACACGGCAACAAACGGCTACCATGCAGAACAATGAAGAATGAATTCGTAACATTACCAGACAAGTACATAATCATGATCTACACGCATTTTTTTCCCCCCACCACTTTAATACATTGCAGGTAAATGTCAGCAGTTCTAATGAGGACTATTTCTTCAGTAGAAAGTAGACCCAGTGAATGCACGCCGAGTGTGGAGGCACATCTCTTGCGGTCCCAAACCTTAAATACAAATATGCTGGCTTTTATTTTGATACCTTGCCGTCGCGAGCCAGAAAAGAACGATCTGAAGGGATTATTCCATTGGCGCAGCCTTCTTCAGATTGGCCGCGCCAAAGACAAATCAAGCGGCGATGGCATACGCTCGCCACTCATGGCAGGAGATCGCTGCACCTTGTCATGCTGCTGTGGTCGTGCACGATAGGAAGACCGGCCGCATGCAGCCCCGTGACATTCTCTGCTTGGCTCTGTCTTTGTTCTAAAAATCAGTTTTACTGCAGTTGTGTTACGTTACAACTGGAGCAAACTGAACCTCTTCTGCTTTTGCAGCTTCACAATAAAAGAGTTAAACACAATTTTCAGTGTCATAAGAAATGAAAGGTCACTTCTTCCTTTATGAGCTGGACATTTCCGACAACTTTCTCCTGTGATGTTAGACACAACGCCACAAGGATCGAGAACATGATCGAAAATGAAGACACAAAACGACCAATCCGTTATCCTCTGTACATTTTCTTCGTGATCTACACATCCCACCATTTTTTAAAAAAAGGTCCTCTGTCGAGTACGAACGTGTGATTGGACATGTTGAGTTGGATGCTCTGTAATAAAAGCTTCATGAGGTGTGGAAATGGAGCTAAGTGTTAGATGTCAGGGTGGGATGAGGAGGGATTAGGGGATTAGGAGATAAAAGTGTGATGATGGTGTTATTTTACAATAGATTAAGGAGCAAATGTATACCTGCTGCATGCTCAGATAGCACTGAGATGAAAACCCCCCAACTTTAATGAATATTCTCACTTGGGTTTATGTAACAGCGCACTACTTCTCATGTCTCCGTGATATATGACCTGCATTGTTTCGTGCACCGTCATCATAAATCACATTAGTCTTGCTCTGGAGTGTGAACAATCACTATATCGTTAGGGAACAGCAGAGCCTGTGCAATTATTTTGACAGAAGGGAGTTCTGAATGTGACTCATCTGGAATATCTGTAGGGCTAAATAACAGGACACACAGGAGCGATGACTCCCGCTATAACAGCCACAGCTATCACAAAGACAGATTTTAAAATGGTTCGAGATACAAAAGGACAGACAAATGTGCTTTGTGTGCGCCGAGCAACTGTGTTTGCTAATCGCCTGCGCAATGGTCACCCACATCCGCAGGCGTGCATGCCGGCAGAGAGGACGTTCAGTCATACAAGCATTTGTCAGAGCAGATCTGGAGGCAGAAATTTCTTATTTGTAAACAGTCATTCTGTTTGCGACTGCTTCCTCCTGATCAGTTCCATCTCCAGCGAGACGTTTGTATGACTAAAATTCCAGTCTACACCATTAAAAAAAAAAACTCATTACAACTCACGGTTCTTGAGGTGGGCGGGGCAGAGGGGCTGGTGAGGGAGACCATTTCCTGGATGGCCAGACGTAGCTTTAACCGGTGCAGAGGGTTACTAATACCGATCTCCCTTTGGATCTCGGTGTCGGACAGGGCCGACATGATGGCTCCACTTTTCACGTTAGCGCGGCATGCCGCTACATACCAGGCCGGCATTCCCAACCAGAGCTTAACCACACAGAAGGGCAGAGACAAAGAAGCGTTTCAGATGTTGAGTTCTTTTAAATCGACAGTAACATTTTCAACACCATTCTGAGTTTCAGAAGAGAACAAATATATGCATCAGATGCAGATTAGCCACACTAATCGCATTTGACTCAACCTGAAGGTGATTGCCTTCATGAATTGGCTGTACATCACCACGTGAACATTAGGGGGCAGTAGTAGTTTCTGCATTTTGGCCAATGTGCTTCTCCAAAAGTATCAGCCAGACAGGAAACGAGTGATTAATTCATGAATTGAAAAAGTATTACTTGGGTTTATTATACCTTATTTTGAGCCAATAATATATATATATATATATATGCAATTGAACTGTATGTGAAGTATGTCAGCCTTGAAGGCACGTGAGACAAAACCCCCACAAAATAATATTGTGTATTTTTTCTCATCCTGCCAAAACGTTTTTCCCCCACCTGTATTAGCCAACCCCCCCCCCCCCCCTTACTATTCCCTCAGGGCTTCTAACATTAAATATCTTATTTTATCTATTCCAAGATGTTTGATTATGAAAATATCAAAACACATGTCATCCATATGCTTAGGTGAGAATTTGAGTAAATGTTTGTGAATGCCATTCAAGGACAAACACATGAGTATGGAAGAAAAATGTTTTGCACCTTTAGTGCAATGGAGTTAGTTTGAGACAGAAAAAAAATCCACCAATCAAATCCCTTACCTCCAGCCAGGCTACGACCGTGGGACCATCCCATTGGGCGAAAGGTAAACCCTTTCTCCTGGCCTCCTCCAGTAGCTCGTGTCTGAGAGTTTGAGGGACAGAGAAATCCTCCTATGAATACATGTAGTTATACATCTAAGAAACACAAATCTGCTCACACTGATGCAACGCCACACCCTCTCAGATTCTCTCACACCCTCACAAATTCCATTATTAGTGGGTGTACAGAACTGCGTGTGTCTAGTCCAGTACTCACTACATTTTATCTCCCTGGCCAGTCTGTAAACTAACATTATTGAAAAGGAAAGTTTTCTCATTCCTCTCAGCGATGTCAGAGAGCGCAACACACAACTGTAGTTACACTCAGAGACACACACTTATACACAGGCTTTGTATTCATGAGGGAATTCACTCAGCATTCACCGCATCCCTAATCCTGATTTTTTTTTAACATCGTGTTTTCTGAACATCATATCTCAACTATAAGACAGATTTTATTCATATTAGGTGAAAATTAAGGCTACGAGTAAAGAAATAAGCAATTTTGGGATTCATAGCTCCACCAGCATCAATTATAATTTACATTGTGTAATTATTTACTAAAATAACAGATTTAGAGGATATTACAGATATTGTATGTGTCCTTTAGGTGCAAATACGACAACATGATGGGAAAATGCTACAGTACCTTCTGAATGAAGCTAGTATAGGCACAATTATCCCTCTCCCAGTTCAGCATGTCGGATATTTTTTAAAGTAACTTTGTCACTGGGCTCCATGTTTTATTTTGGTAACTTTACAGGACTGAGTGGTATTTTGCGCGGCATCACTCTGAGAGCTGAGTGGCGTTTGCAGATTTACTTGGCGTGATGTAAATTGTCAAAGAGCAGCGGATGGAAGCTCTTGGACTCCACAGGGCTATTTGTGCCGCGCTGCATCCAACCACACTGACAGAGAACTCAAGCCGCCGGTCAAACAAACACACTCGCTCTCACATGCCAAAAATAATACAAGTTTCGTTAGGCGAAGGCATTTTGTAAAAATAACATCGCATTCCCAGAGTATGCCATCAGAGAGGTTGACATATGGAAAGAGAGGGCTTGTAATAAATATGATTCATGTAGCAGCAGCGCCCCCCCCCCCCAGCATTGAAGGCCTCAGTACAGTGAAAGGGCACTTAAACACAGCATACATGACATACACAAGCCTAGATGGACAGAGAAAGTGTGTTCATCCAGATACAACCAGGTGCAATAACTCTTATGCATCCAGCACATGGGTACAGAGCCCATGTTTTATGTTCAGGTCAGATCTAATGCATGAAGAAAAACATCCACTGAACATAGCTGGGAAAGGGAAGCAAGGAAACAGTTATGACAAATCATACAAACAAAAATAACAATTGACATTCCCATAACCAGATGTTGAAGCTGGTTATTTTACACGGATAGAGACACATATAAAGGAGAGGAAGACATTCCAGGGGGTAATAAATTGGACCCCAGTGTGAGCGGAGGCACATTTTCTGTCCTGCCATGGATGCAGCTGCCATTTGAACTGTAAGAAGGGGGCAAGAAAGAATTTTTCAAATGGTAAATGAATAAAGAAAGAAAGCAGTGGTGTCATTTAACAGCCATGGAGGATAGATAGATAGATAAAAAAGATAGATATGAGACGTCGGGTTTGGCACTGGTCTTTTTCGGGCAAGGATGGATGGGCGGACAGACAGGAGAAATGGGAGACAGGGCAATATGGCTGAGACATTTCCAGGAGGTCAGTTACACATCCTCACAACTTACCCGCTTTGTGAGAGTCAGAGGATGATGAGAGGGGGGGGGAGAGGAAGGGTAAGAGAAGAGAGAGAGTCAGAAAGCAAAGAGAGACAAAGAGGGAGCGACGGGGAGACAAAAGTACACAAAATGTTATTGAGTTAATAGGCAATTAAACGGCTCTGAACAAAAAATATACACTCAGACACAGACACACACACACACCTACACACACACACACACACACAGGACACTCATTTACAGAAGCATCTGTAGACCAGTCATCTTCTGCAAGAGATTCCTGACCAACATCTCGTGCAGCAGAGGGAATGAGAAATGCACTGAAACGCAGCAAGACTCCCCTCCATGGTCTTACGTTCAAATGCTCAGTTACATTCAGAAATGTTGTTGTTACCTCTCGAAGAAAAACAGACAGACAAACACACTGACAATGAAAACACAGCGGCATTGAACAACCAAGATGCTGACATGGAATATAGTGCAGGCAGCTCTATGGCATGCAGCGTGGAGGAGGAGGAGGCGCCAAGATGCAAGGTGGAGCTGTGGCCTTAATCCCGGACACCGCTATGAAGAAGTCGGTGCAGTGGAGGAAAAAACACACACATTTGTCAACAGACTACAAACCAATATCTCTATTGACCGACGACACGGGAGGCAAAGTTATTGGTCATGACAACTCGATGTGCACTTTCGAGCAAATGACATTCATCATTTGGCACTGGGTCATGGCAAATGTACACACACACACACACACACACCCAGATCTGTCCGTGAGTGTGAGCTACGGGTGGCGGGTTAGGAAACGCACATCTATAGCTTTAAAAAAAACGACAAAGCGGCTTAATCGTTTTTCTTCAGCTGGGATCAATAGCCTGATTTTGGCCCTGCATCTGAACACACTGAGGCTGATCTCTGCTTCGGGACATTGATCCCAGCTCCTGCTTTCCATCGACCGGTGTGGGTTATGTCACTACATGCGCTACAGATGCAAGGGATAAAGATTAAATGAATAAAGGATGTGGAGGTTATATCCTGTCTTTGTGTAATCTGACCGGACTATCCTATAAGAAAGTGTTGAAAGCTGGGTGCCTTCCCAATATGCTGCTTCCCCTAGATGTGATAAATGGGTGTTATATTGAACCGCTGGTGAGGTGGAATCTCTATTTAGTGGTGGTTTTGGATGCCGCTTACTTTTTTTTTAATCTGCGGTCCTTCTCAGCCTGAGTTCCCAGCTTGCCCACACCCATGTCCTGGCCGGCCATGTCTGAGTCCATCATGGTTGCTGCAATGAACGCGAGAAACAGGAAAGACAATGAATATAATCCAATGTGCGACAAAAACAAATACTAAAATGTACCCCCTATCTGCATCACTTCAATATCTGCGTTAACAGAACCTTAAAAAAAGTGAGATCATTCTGACATCGTTTTTTTAATTACCACTCGGCATGGTGGCAGAGTGGTTGGCGCTGTCGCCTCACAGCAAGAAGGTGCCGGGTTCCTATCTGTACGGAATTTTTAGGTTCTCCATGTGTGATGATGATGATGATGAATATATTTATTAGATAGAATGTTAGAGTACAAGTACAGTCACACAGTAGCATGTATTACAGTACAAATAAAGTCAAACATCCTGTCTAAGAGGAGCATTTCAAAAAAGCCCTTGCGGTCTTGTTTCCGTTGAAAGTCCTTCGTACATAAATCATCCATAATTAACAATACAAATTTAACAATACAAATAAAAATAAAACCAATATTAAATTACTCAATTGATGCAACGTAACATTAGAAAAACAAAAATAAAATGATTTTACACCGCCAGTGTAACTGGCAGGTGTCCGGGTGGGTTTTCTCTCCCCCCCCCCCCCCCATATATCTCCCATAGCAAGATGGGATAGGCTCCAGCGACTCCCATGACCCGCAAAGCAAAGAAAATGGATGGACGTATGACAATATTGAGACCCTAGCTGGACTACCAGCGTACTGCAGATGCCGTGAAACACGTTCCAGGCGCCCACCTTGTGGATCCACCATGACCTGTCTGTGCGCCAGATGTGCCAGTCGGCCTTTCTCCTTTTTGCCGAACAGACGGCCGATGGAGGATTTGATGCCCTTCTTCTTCGGCTGCTTGTGGAGGGAATCTGAGCTGCTGGCTACACTGCTCAGTGTGCTGGCCTCTGCCTCCAGAGAGGCCATGATCCTGAAGACACAAACAAACACAAACACACCCACAAAAGAAAATGTGCTGAAAAGTTTCAGATACATTTGAATTTCAAAATCAACTTTTCAAAAGTTGAAAAGGTTGTGCTTTAGCCTACTTCTTTTTTTTTTTTTTTTGAGTCTAACTTCTTTTTTTTTTTAAATGTTGCTCCAGCCTGTGGTTTAGATTGCGTCTCATTATATAACATGGCTTACCTTAACTGAATTTTTTCCACTACCAGGTTTATGCAGTTCTATCTTTAAGAAGCTTTTGCACAGCTGACACCTACCCTCGTGAGTCATTGTGCGAGGAGGCTGGCAGTGTGTGTGTCAGTCGGACTGTGCGTGGCGTTGCAGGGGGGGACGTCTCACACTTGATGGTGGCCTTGTCCTCGCGGCCATCCTCGTCTATCGCAGCTATCTGTGAGGGCAGAAAACATCAGATGTGAGCAACGCAAGTGAATACCCTACTTATCCATTGTGTCCCTATTACTGCTGTCAAACTGAGTTTAGTGCTTTAATACTATTGCGTTTAGAAAGTCCTCATGTCAGCAGTGCTACACATACCTTTCTCCTGTGTTTCCTCAGATCGCTGGGCTGAAGGGGTAAAAACAAAAAGAGCGATAATCATCAAAATCTATGTGGACAAAAAAGGAATCCATGTTGTACAAATTAAAGAATCTATTGGCTCATTCATATAAATATCATACACAGTTAAATGCCTGTAAGGCTGTCCTCAATAGCAGAGCGTCACTTCCAAGATCAATATAGAAGAAACAACAAAGATGGATTTGTACACAGCTCATTTACACAATCAATAAAATCAAAGACTTGTTCATTTAAACCCACTGAGGGACGCTTTACCATCCCTTTGACACTGGGCCAGATGTTGAGATCTAATAGAAAGATAGTTAGTTATGCAGTTTAAAATACAAAGTTAGTGTTTTTTTACACTCCTTTATTCTTTTATACAAAAACAACCATCAACTCACAACTCGACATAAACCGCCGCACCCTTTGAACAAGTCAGTGAGATACATCTTACGCTCTTCTTCTCCATTTACCCCAAGGAAGAAGTCCGAATAGTTCATACTCATATAGTTCATACGTAAGATTATCATCTTACCAGCGTCATCACCCCCATGCGCTCCGTATCGCGAGTGGGGCTCCGAGGATCAAGTTTGGGAGTGGAGTGTCCGCTGGGTGGGGAGGAGGAGGCCAAGGAGGAGGCGGTGGCCGAGGCGGTAATGGAGGCTCCGGGGTGGTGCATTCGAGCCAGGTTGAGGCCCTCCAGGCTGACACTGGCCACTCGGTTTTCAATCTCCTCTGCCCGCAGCTCCGTCGACTCCTTTTCCTCCTGGATCAGCCTGCGGAAGAAGAGAGATGATTTCAAAGCACTGAAGACGGTGCTGAGCCAAATCTGCTAATTGATTTCAGTTTAAGGAAAACTACTTCAAGGCCTGAGCGAGGTGTTGGAAAGGCTCAAAGTCAGGTCATTAGGTTTAATCGAACTTCTTAATTAGCAGGCAGCTACACTGCTTGGCTTTATGATCTTTATCCATCATCAGATTTGAATTAAATTCTCTGGAAAGAAATGTGGCACTCCTTCTGTTGATGGAGATGTAAATTAGCAAGGAGCAAAAAGGAACACCAAGAGCCCGGAATAAAGAATTAAAAGTTGTGCCCCGGGGTTATGAACACTAATCAGCAACAAGATAATTACAGCATTAACAAGCAAAAGGCAGATTTGCATTGCCAAAACCTTGTCTGTATAGACGAAAAGAGTTTGGCTCATAGATAAGAAGAATCTTTCCACACCAAATGGTAACATATCTGTGGAAAAATATGGAAAAGAAGCAAATCAATATTGGAATATGAAATTAACATCTTAATGTATTCCCTGTACCGGATTTCCTTGTTGATGGCGTCCAGCTGCTCCTGCAGCATCATGGCCAGTGTTTGTGCATCAGAGTGGCCGCCGGGTGACAGCAAGTCCATTGAGCTGAACATCGTTTCCCTGTCGTCATCGTCGATGTCCGACATCTCCGTGTCGCTCTCAAACTGGTGGCTTCCCAGAGCCCCGAGCTGCTGCGAGCGCCACTCGGGCTCCCCCAGTGACTTCGCCTGAAGAATCCAACATTGTGAATACAAGACAACATATTTTAAAGACCTAATCTCATATATTTCTACCGTCTCGGTGAGGAACGGCTCACCTTGTTCTCCCGCAGACCCATTCGACCTCTCCTTGGCCGGTGGACGACCTTGGCTGAGTGGTAGTGGTCCGACTGGGTTTCAGCCAGGGATCCCAATGAGAATCGGAGCTCAGTTGACGTGTCCAAATGAGACCTGAGAAAGAACTTCAAATCAGTCAAATTGCACCCCAGGCTTCCCAATGCGCTCTTGCAATAAGACCTGGCTCCATGTGATTCTCAGTCTGCAAAACGCGCGATAAAATTATATTCGGTCTCGCTTGCTTGTCGATTAAACATCGAAAAGGTGTTTAAAGTACTGCAGATCGTTTCAAAGTAGTTAAGAGGCACAGTAGGTGCCAATTATCCGAAACGCATTCACTATCCCACTCAAAACCTTTCTTCTGAATGCAATTGGCCAGACACAACCTTTTTATGGAAACTTTGACTTCTTGAAGATGAAACAATGTGTTCAGGACAGCATTTAAAGAGACTTTAAAGGGACGATTTCTCTTTCCTCAAGCAAAATCAAATAAGCAAATGATCTAAGCGGGGATTAAGTAGTGTGTGTATCTACTGTTGAGCTGTGAATGTCAGCATCTCCCACAGACGGACTTACCACCAGCACAAGAAGACCATTTCAGAGTTACTTCGGGTCAAGAATCATTTGCTACTGGGGCTTCAGGTTGCAAACGAAAAGCCATGTGCACAACAAATACATATACTCTGTAGTATTGGTCCTCTCTTTTTAAGCCATCCCTGGATTCTAGCATGATCATGCTTTAGGTAAGCAGCTCTTTAACATAATATAATGGACAGTAAAGCTAAAATATTACCTGAGACAGTGTAGTAAAATTATGCCAAAATATTTTTCATAAACGTCTTTTGTAAATATGTTAATACGATCTAAGGGTGCAGGGGCTCGAGAAAAGTCAACTTCAATAATGCAATGGTCCAGTGGGTCTATAGTCATAGAGCAGCACAAACCCGTGGACTGTAGGTCAAACCTTAATGCACCTACCGTGAAAGGGTGGGTTCTGTGAGGGAGCCAGCCCTCAACCGGAATTGGTCAAGCTCTGATCTCATTTTCTCAATCTCCTCTGCCAGCTGTGTCTGGATGAAGCAATTTGATAAGAAGTGGAAGTGATTAATTGTCATATTACTGAGAACAAACTGACACAGCAATCTAATACCAATAACCAAAGTTCTTTCCAAAGTGCTAATCATCATTTCATGACCTACTTTTTCTTGGATTGACTCTTCGTACTGTTTTCTGTAACCTTCAGAGTCCTGGATTAATAAATTCTGTAGCAGGAAGGGAAAAAAACAATAAAAGAGTCAAATATTTAAAAGGACAGAAGTGAGAATGACGAGTTCCCCCATCGACAAGGTAGCCGTGTTTAACCTTCTCCTCAAGAGCCGTCATTCTTTCTTTGAGGTGGAGCTGAAGACGCTCGTTGGACTCCGTGAGGAGTCTGTCCACTGTGTCTGAGAGTCGCTTGTTGTGCTCTTCATTCATCTTTTCCCGCTGTCGAGCCTGACACGGAAAACAGTCACATACCTATCAAGTTCATATCCAGCTTACAAATGGGAACAACCCCTTTGAGATATTTGCTGTAAAAGCTCCTGGTTTGGCTTGTGGCCGATGAAAGCAAAGCAACGTCTTGTGACCCCCCCCCAGATACAAAAAAAGGCTTTCTAAAATTGTGTGTTTTTAAAGCCTTTTTGTGTAATTTTTGAAAAGCCAAACTGGTTTAACTTCTTTCATGATTTACAATTCGGCCAAAAAAACATGATTTTCTGGTTTTGATATTTTCACGTTAAACTTTTGCCCTTTTTGCTTTTAGGTGAACAAGAAAGAAAAAAAAAGATCGTATTTTTCTAATCATAAATTAGATTTCATCCTGTCTGGTTAACGACACGGAGCAGAAACAACGCCTCCGCGGTGACTCACCCGAAGGAGCTCCTGGTTCTTCTCCTCCAGCTGGCATTCCAAGTGTCTCATCCGCTCCTCGATGCTCCCGTGACGCTCCTCCGCCTACACGTGGATCACAGCATAGACGGGACAAAAAGAGGGCAAGATGATCTGCCGATGAGTCTGTTTGGGCAGCTTAACGGGCAGCAAAGAAAAGACGTGGCAACGACACAAGCCAAAGCCTCTATCTATCCCAAAATCAAAGATGGAAATCTATTGTGTTAAAGCATAAATGCGGAAAGAGCTGGTTGAAAGAAAGCGTGACAAGGAGAGAGATGGAGAACAAGGCCACCGAAGAATAGAATGAAAGAGGAACAGAGCTCCTCCAGCACTGCCAAGTATGAGCTCCAGCCAGAAGTGCCATGCAGCCGTCCTATGGTGGTAGAACAGCCAGAGCAGAACCCCAGGAAACACACTCGCCACAAAACACTAAGGTAAATGAATGACATCTGCTCTCTAGAGGTGCTGGCAGTAGCTGTGATTCCCTGTGGGACTACCTTCCTAAGAATGGACTTCATGTCCTGGAGTTTAGCTTCCATAACAAAGTGATAATCATCAGGGGAGGAAGAGGAGCTGGAGTCAGACTATGTGGCCGAGGGAGAGGAAGAGGGACATGTTGAAACGTCATGACATGACACCACACGGACACTTACACACAGATAGAGGAAAACAAAATCTAGAGTCGAAGGCATCTGTGGGAATGTGTCAACGGAACGAGTGTTTAGGTGCGCGCGTGTGCGTGCGTCTTCACCTTGGTGAGCGCTGCTATTCTTTGGGCCAGTTCAGCCTCCACCTCCGGCAGCGTCTCGGCCTTCCTCATCGTTTGCTGGAGCTTCTGCTCCGCGAGCTCCAGTCTCTCCTGCAGCTGCCGGTTCTTCTCCTCCATCTGTGCGCAGGGACATCAGAAACACACGTCATTGTGAACTCCAATATCAATTAGTTGAAAGATAATGGTGAAAAGCTCAATAAGCACGCTGAGGAATTAAAGCTGTCCCAGTTCCATACTATGGTGTGCTGTATCCCGTTTCAGTGAATCTTTTTTTCCCATTCCTTCTCATTGACAACTCGTTAAAAAGTGACATTGGGCAAAGCATTTATACATGCTTCTGGAAGAGTTTTCTGCCACTTAGTGGATTTAACCACAGCAACATCCACCGTTTGGATTGACGTGATTTTATTGCCAGTCACTGAGAAGTGGCATAATGTGTGTCAGACGGGTTTTAATAATGTCCAGCGCCTTTAAGGAGATAATGGCGAGGTCCAGTTTACTCCAATTGGAGAGAATGTGAGTACAGGTCATGACTAACTCTTTTTCCCTCAGCTAAGCAAATATTGGATGTATTTTCCACAAGTCAGAAGCATGTACATTCTCGAGACTAAAATGAAATCGGGTAACAGGATGTGGAGATCTTCATTCATCAAATTGTGATTACCTCCGTTAATATTACTTTGACATTCCTTCCGGCCCTCCAGAACTCAGCTGGAGCACAAGTGCCTGACAGTAGTTACAGTATTTAATCAGTTATGACAATGACTTTAAACCACCTGCTCAAAGTAAACATTCAAGTAAAACCATTAAAATTCTTTCCCCTCAGTAATTTCCTCTGACATTATCTGAAAATGTCAAGAGGTTTCCTCATTGCCAGACCTTTGAGGATCATGTCTGTTGTACAACCAGCTGAATGCATGTTTGATTCTTTTCTGTATCCCTCTGGATTATACAGACCTGCCTGAGGAAAGCCTCCTTATTGGCCAACTCATTCTCCAGTTTGTCGTTGATGTCGTGCACTGAGGTGGACTCCCGCTGAGCGCTCAGGTAGCGTTTTTCCAAAGTTACAATCCGCTCCTCCATGTCCTCCTTTTGACACATGGCCTGCGTGTCGGAAAAAACCCATACAAAAATCAGAGTCGAAGAGGAAGAACATTATGATAGAAAAATGAAATTTCAGCTGTTATGGTCATGCCCTACGCAGCAATAACTGTAGTTAGCCTTACATTTATATATCCACAAGCTTGATTTATGTTTTTTCATTATATGAGTACATTTGAATCATGAAAAATTAAAGCACAACTTCACAGTGCAAACTGAAATATAGGATGGGGCAGCTGCATGCTATGAATACAAAACATAAAAATCAGATCATGTCAAGAAACACTCACACATGTAAGTAAAATCCAAATATATTTAATATATAACATGATTACAGTAACAAAAACACACAACCAATAAAGTGATCTTGCATGAGGCAACTTGAAACCTGCTTTTATTCTCATGAGGGTATAAGTGTTATCTCGGAAGCTCCAAGAGCTAATTTCCTGCATGGAGAATTGCTGGCAAACCCATGTGATTACGCATGGTTTCAAAAATCGTAGTAACACAGAGAACTGAATGGGCTGTGGCTCTCTGCGGAGGCAGCGCAGGCTAATAACACATGGTGCCTCAGATAAGGCTGCATTAGCCAGACTGCAATCACTGCATTGTTAGTTTGCTGTAATTTCCACTAAAGGGGTGACGGGGATCAGCTCATATTTTGGATTCAGTCCACTTCACCTAACGCACGCATGTGCTAAATGGGCTTATGATTGCGCTCTGACAGTTGCCAATTTATGAAAAAAAGTATTTTTTCGAGGAACTTTACCAGCTGTTTTTTGCGTTTTACACATCAACACTCCAATGTAAAAATAATATATGAGGAACAAACAGTGGCAGATGCAGAGACAGCCGGTTGTTTTTCTTATATTTAAGTGCAAAGTGTTGGAGTGTGTCCCTGAGATGTGCGTATAGCCTTTTCCTTTATGGCGTATATTAATAGCATTCACCTGCTTGTGTGTGATGGTTTGAATGAGATGCTAATAGAGGCTTTTTAGAAGTTTTGGCACTTAAAGAAAAAAGTGTGGCTGCAAATGTTTGCATGAATGACACACACACACACACGCACGCACACACACAGCCACAGGCAGGGTGATTTTCAGAGTGTATGCTAATGGCAGCTTTTTTTAGGCCTTCTTTGATGTCTCTCTTGCAACCGTTATTCCCAGGAAAATGTTTGCGCCGTAACCTCTTTGATGTCCCTCTGGTACTTGTTGTTCATCTCTTCCGACTTGATGAGGTCCTTGCGGGCCGTCTCCAGCTCCTGTTCCACCTCAGAGACTCGGCAGGAGAGGGAGGACATGCGCTCCTTCATCTGGGCCAGCTCGTAGTTCTGCTTCTCCAGAAGGTCCTGCAGCTCCACCACCTGGCTCGCGTCGTGGGCAGTCTCCAGGGAGCCGTTGGACAGCCGCTGGGGGTGAGAGATCAGCAAAGGTGGGATGGAAACTTTCGCTTCAGCGTGACAACAGAGGTAAAGCTCACCTGTCTTCTTAAAAGACGGGTGGACATTATCCCGGATCTGAGGATGAAATCCTGCAATCTGCAGCTTGCTTGGCCCATGACCTGCTTTTCTACAATGTGTCATGGAAATTACTTCAATAGATTTTGCTTAATTAGATTAAATGGGGGGAATAAGCCTGTGTATTTATACTGTATCCTTCTACCCCGTCCATCAGAACTCTGTCCTGCAGTCTTTGCATAATTCTGCAACATACTTCCTCATTTTGCAGCGGGTTAAAAAAGAAAAGAAATATTAAATAACAGAAACAGTTAATAATTATTAAGAGTTAATAGTGCAGTAGAATAATGACAGAAAGTAACAAAGTAGAAGAATAAGCAGGATTGCAATAAACCAGTGAAGCACATCTTCCTGCCTGCTTCCTGTGGTGTGCTGAAATTACGCTTGAGCAATTACAATTTCTCCCACTTCAGATACCAAATCTTCTTTTCGAGGCATTACACACATTAGCACTCCAATAATTTCAAGTTCGGGAGCCCGAGGCTTTTTTGCGCATTCCCTGCTTCCAATGATTCAGATGGTGACAAAGAGTGAGCAAAAGAGAATCACTCCAGACTGCTTTGGAAAAATTGGTTTTGACACTTGAATTCGCAATATGATTAAGATTCACTCAGTGCAGCTCCACTGGCCTCTGCTCGAAGTCGACTGGAAACGACGCCACAGAGGGCCGAGAATGATGCGTCAGAAAGAGTTCTATTATCAGAGCACACTTTCCTTTGAGAACTATTACAACTACTAACTACTACTGTTCAAATGGATCGGAAGACTGAGGAAATGATGTCTTTATTGCGCAGCTCACTTTCTGCATCCAACCCATGGAGCAGCCCATCCTAATTAGGCTTCTCCAGCTGCTACCTGTGATCAATGGCTCACCTGAGTCGGCAACGGGACCCACTAAATCATGCCACTGCTTTTAATACCGGCGCTCCGGCAGTGCGCGTCAGCTTTAAGGATTTAGCTGTAGTTTATTGCACAATGTCACAACACAGACACAGAAAGATTATTCAGCTGTAGCTCCCATTACTGTGCTCATTTCACAGTCTTGCAACATTAACACATCCATTTTCTTGCAAATTAGAATGTTTTTATAACCTGTGACAGTTTAGATTTTTTTATTTTGCCACTTGAGCAGATACATTTCATGGAGCAGTTCACCCCAAAGTCAAAAGATTCTGAACTTAATCCTTGCTTACCCAGCAGATTTTGTCGTATCTACTTTATACCGTATATGTAGAAGTCTATATTGCAATCTTCAATTAGAAAAGATCAACATTTCCAGACATCTTATTACAAATATAAGACTTATTTATCAGATGAATAAAAACACCAAAAAAAGTGCAGTGAAATACAATGTGAAGACTAAGACTAATTTGAAAAATGCACATTTCATTATAGATAGATCCCAATCGAGGACAAAGTATAGAATAAAATATTGAATAGTGCATTATCAAATTCAAATAAGTGAAGCAAATGAGGTGCCGGAACTTCCCTTGAGCATTAAGACTTTATGCTACTCCATACTTCTAACATAAAAGAGATGGTTTCTCAAATGGAAAATGGAAACCCAGGCCTCGTGTACGCCCTTAAAGCTGCTCTGGGTGTCATGGCCGACAGTCTGAATTAAAAATCAAAGTGATGAATAAACAGAATTATTCTGTCAGACTGTATTAGTTGGTCATCTGGCAGATCCAGATATGCAGAAATGGTTTGAGGGCACAGTGGGTCAATGTGCACATCTTCCTCCCCTGTCTCGCTGGCATCTTTCCACCAGTCACATTAATGACAACCCAGGGACACGTGTGAATCAGGCGGGGTGGATTGCGCTTCAGATCCTGCTTATCAGGGTTGTCATTCCCCCTTCACGCATCTGTCAGTCCCCATGAGTGGTGGAGAGTAACCCTTGCTCCCAGCTTAACCACAGGCTAGCAGTAAATACATATCGATGCAATTTATTTCGCAAACACCAGCAACCACTAAAAAAACAACACGTACTCCGAGTCAGTCCTTTTATCTTCACAAAACACGGCAGACGATAGCCGTCTCCTCATTATTCAATCCTTCTGCGCAACACGCCCTTCATCTTTTTACTGCCCACATCCCTCCTCCTCTTGCACCAGACCAGGTAATGGGACCGCCATTGATCTACTGCTGTAGGGTGTGCACACCGCTCTCTGCATGCCAAAGGGCCTGTTTTGGTACCTGGGGCTGGTTGTTTGGGCTCAGATGCAGGGTCTGTTCTGAATGATAGAGTAAATACGGATGCAGCGACACATTTTTCTGATCAGAGGGTACTTTGTGTTTAGTTCTGCAGGCCCGCGCGTGCCGCTGCATAATAGTAGGGCACAGCCAATGTAGGCCACCTCCTGTACACATGCACAGCTGACTGTATGAAATATATATGATTTCTACTGTATTATTTTGCTCAACTTTGCATTTAAAACTCCGTTTTCAAATGTTTTCTCCATGAACCATTGGCGTGACGCAACCAAACCAGCTTCGCGAGCAGCGCCGTGATCACTGGTGCAGCGACTTTGTAGGCATTTGAGGATGCGGCATGTCGGCATATTTTACAGATCCAAACTCAAACGGTTTAATAACCGGTTAATGATTGGAAAAATAAAAAGGAAACAACACGTAGAAAGAAAACAACAGATTTTACTTTTGTCTATTTCTAGCCAATTCTTTATATTATATATTATTATCATTAAAATCATGACTTTCCTGCTGCTGTGGAAAAAATATTTTATTTTATCATATCTATATATAGATCCTGCTAATATTCTGGATGCTTACCTTCCCATGGACCTTCTGCTGAGCGTCACCCTCCAGCATGTCCTCTCCTCCCTCTCCTGAGGCCACTTTCCTCTGAATGTGCGCATTTTGTTCCCGTAAGGCCACAATCTGCGAGGCAACAGAAAAGCACAAACATTAGAGCCTGAACATGTCAGAATACCTGCAGACACACACCAGGAAGGGTTTATGACAGAAGTCACAGCTGACACGAAACAAAAAAATCTGACCAGATGTGCATTTGCTTTTCTTTGATGTGGCTTTGCAGCACAAACTGAAGCAGTTTCTCTCTCACGCAGCACTTCTGCAGGAATGTATCAACATTCTTTTTGACACATGAGGCCTGAAGCAAGCACACTGATCCAATCACTATAATTATCACGTGACTTAGGGCTTGTTTCCCCATCTCAAAGTTACCATTCTGAACTCATAATTCACCCTGTGATTATCACTCTAATCACGAGGGGGGGAACGACATTGCAAGCGTGCCTTGCTGTTATCTCTCACCACCAATCTGAAGTTGTTGTGTTTGACTCTCCAGCACCAGAAAAAAGAAAAAAAACACTGAGCTGGTAATTTAAAAGCATGCAAGTTATTACAGGTGATCTAAAATAATGATTCATGACAGATCAATCTTTCATCCCATCAGCCTTCCCGCCTTGCCAAGCCTTTCCCGGTTTCCTCCAGCATTCGGGGTGCACTCTGCCTCTCCCCAAAGCAAGCTGGGAGAGGCTCCAGCAACGTCCGTGACCCACAGAGCAGAGAAGCGGTAGAGAATGTGTGACTGAATTAATATAGTGCGACTACAGAGTAAATAGTGAGACTGAGACCTTGCAGCATCATTTCAAACTCACAAGGTGTCAGATCTGGAGCCAAGAGGGCAGCAAGCCAATTAGAGAACTTATTTCCCCCAACAGGCAGGAACACTTTACATGCATAATAAATACGGTGAACATGACAGGTCAAATTAGACAGAGGAACTGTGGGAAATGTTCACATCAGACTGAGGAATATGTTTAGAGGTACACAAAGAGGACAATCTATTATTGTGTGATGATCAACTTGATCCATATTCTTATTGAGGTTGTAAGGTTGTTAAAGAAAATCAATACAGGTACCGATACTTGATTGTTTTGTGTTGTGCTGACTTTTTGTAGGATGACTGATTTTTACTTTTTTAATTAATTGTGTGTTCTGGATATTTGTCTTCTGTTGTTGTGACAAGTTTACTACATGAATATAAGTGGCATGAACCCACTTTGTTTTTTGCGGAGCGCAAAAACAAACAACTAAATTCAGCACATGTTCCATGCTGCATGAAGTAGCATCAGGTTGGTATGCAGAAGCATTGAAGATGCTCTGAAACAGCCATAAGTAAAATCCCAAACATGCACATTTCCCCTTAATTATTTATCAGCTCACAAACAGAAAGCCTTTTCTGTTCTTTGTTTTAAAACAGCCCTTAATCATTAGTAATCACACAAAATATTCCTTTAGATGCGGTTTAAAGAAGGCATCTTTTTCTGAGGTAGCTCTGTGGGATAATCATGGACATAACCATTGAGTCAATGCCAGGTTTGGGTTTTTTTTCTAAGTAGGGAAAGAGGCTGACAAAAGATCTTTTCCACACACAACATCCAGACTTGATCCAGCATCAAACCTGTCCCCAGGCTTCACTGTGATCCATCCGACCTTCACCTTTGCTGTCACAAACTGACTACAAAATGTCTGTTTCAACAATGGCATAACCATGCCTCACAACAAAATAAACACAACAAAATAAATCTACCTTTGCATTGATTTATAGTCTTCTCAAAAACAATTAATCAGCTGCAAGCGGTTTCAGAAATGATCTATTTTGTGTCATTTTATTTTTCTTCACTGAAGAGTTCCTTCCACCAATCCAGTCCTGAGTCAGGGCAGATTTATGGTTGTCACTCATCATCTTTTAATCCAGATTTATTTTATTATTTCTAAATGTTGCCTTCAGGCAGCGTTGGGACTTTATGTCTGAAGAGGAGGATTGGCGGTGCCGATATGAATAGCTATCAGGGATAGCTTTTGATTGTGTTTATTTACTTCTCGCCTTGTGTATAACATTTGTATAATTGTGCGTTTGCTGATCAGAGACCGCAGTGTTGATTGCTAGCTGCTGCTTACTAAATGCTACAATGCAGCACAACACAGTCTGGATTAGTTCATTCCATAACGCCAAATTGCAATCAGTGGCGTAATCAGTGCATGTCCGCTTAAACACCTGGGACTGCATGAGGTGAAAGGCCGAGGATTTGATCGGGCATGGCGGTGTTGTCTGGAACCCTGCTGTGAGGGGGGGGGGGGGGGGGTTATAACAGACCTCCCTCACTAATCAATTACCAATTCGCTGGTTCCTAACTCTTGCCACCTCCCTGGAGTCATGGACACTCCTGTTTTGCAAACGATTGAACTGCCCTGAGGTCCAATCACTCGTCTGTCCACTGTTAACCATTTACGTTGTACAGCCTCACAAATGTACTGTACAGATTTTGGAACATTTGCGGGCATGTAAATAATTTTTAGGATGTAAACCAAAAAAAAAACCTTCTGCCCCTCCCTGCTCAGATCCTCCAATGTCTATAAGGATTCAGACCACAAACAAGCTGATCATCACCCCTGCACGCTCATTAACATACCCACCCCTCCACCGGCTGCTGCCCCCCACCTGCTATCTCTATTTCTGTCTTCTCACTCTCTCAGTTCTCTTTGCGTTTCCTCTCCTCTGCGCCGACAGCGTCCCAAGAGTCCGTTCCCTCCTCCCTTTCTTACTCTCTTCACTAACTTTCATTCATGGTCGGAGTGTCAGGCTGGCGTGTCTGGCAGGCTTTGAAGTGCACAACCTGAGGGTTACTTCTCAGATGGAACAGGACCATCTGCAACACAAGACCTGTCCTCTGCCCACCTGAACCAGAAGGCTGAAAAAAAAGCTTGCGAAAGTTGCCAGCCTTCTGTCAGGCACACGCATGCACAATACATTTAGTGTGGCTCCCCCATGTAGATGTGGGGGAGTGGAACTGGCAGATGCACTCCAGTTGTTTGAGTTGATGATCACTTCAGGGAACATCTACTGTATTCCAGGATGAATTAGGCCATGAATTTAATTTATATCCACATAACTGAGCAGCAAATAATCATGTACTCTTTCTTGTTTATTTCAAAACATGCACTTGACATTGCCAAATGCATTTGAGAAGACAATTAAACAGCTGGCCATCTCCATTTGCACACCATGGATGTACTTCAGAATTTTTTTATTCAAATTGTTATAGGTGTTTGTGTTTTGGTTGCTAAAATTACTATAATTACTGCAATTAATGAAAATATGTCATTACATTAACTTATATTCCATCCATCCATCCAGGGTGTGATTTAATGATATCAAAACATCCATTATCTTGCAAAAACAGTTGCAGTGTTTACCTCCTGATTGGCTGCTGTAAGCTCCTCCTCCAGGACAGAAACCCTCTCCAGTGAAACTCGTAGTCTCTCCCGTACCTGAAAACAAAACAAAGGTCTTGTAGATCTCCCGACTGTAGATTTCCCCTTTGACTGTCCTACTTCCCTCCCTCAACCTCACTAGAACATTGTTGCTGTGGCTTCAAAGCAGCATCATGAGGCTTTTCGCTGCTTTTAATCCGGCGGTTGCAGGGGTAAGATTGCCCTCCGAGATTCCTGTCTTCCTCTTTGACACATCTTATTCTTGGATCACCTCAGCTTGAGCAATTACTTGCAGTACTGTGACCCAACAGGGTGCCTGATCTCAAAATAGATCAACCATGGATTCGATGATTGCCAGGTTTGGAGTCAGAACGGCTACCGCAGCTTTTATTCCCTTTAGCAGCATGGCACTGGAAATGCTTTATAAATGATGGCTTTATGGGGGGGGGGGGGTGATAAATGGATTACAAAGACATTGTAATATCGCACAGAGGTTAAGTTCACAGAGCAGCAGGGTGACAGGAGAATTCTGAAATTCTGTGTGTGGTTGTGGAGGTTCAAAAGCCGCAAACCAAAAAGGTAATCCACACCAATCACTTGACAAGTCAGGCATGTTGGTTCCTGATGCCGCCTCACACACTGTTCATTCAGACACCTCTGAGCTGAAATGATGCGCTAATTGAAACACACTCACCTTCTCATCTAGGGCTTTATGGTGTTCAAACAAGGACTTGAGTGCTTTGAGGACCTCAACTTCACTCGATACTCCCGAGGGCGACTGAGCCTGGCGCTTGACCACCGTCATGCGAAGCGACCGCTCATGCCTGGACACCAGACACTCCAGATGCTCCAACAGTAGCTGAAGAATAAGATGGAAGAAATCATTGGAGCAAAAGTATGAAGCCAGGAGGCTTCATACTTTTTTCATACTTAAGTCCGATGCAGTAAAAGGAAAGAAACCGACACTTCATTCAACACCTCATTTCCTCTTGGAAGTTGTGCGGAGACGTAATATAATATCCCCAGGATAAGGATCTGGTTCAAAGTTTAATTTGAAATAATCTGTTCTGTGTTAACCCACTGGTTGGGAAATCACAATCCCACTTGCAAACCTTGAGCGGGGCTGAAAGGAGTCTCCGAGTCTTGAATAACAATGTAAATCCAGTTCTGCCATTGGAAACGAATCCAGAACATCGGTCTCATCCTGACCGGTAGATCTCCTCATCCTTTGTCTGCTGTCGACTGTATGAGAGTCAGTGAATTCATACAGTACATGCACGTCAGTTGGTTGTGATGCTCATCCAAAACATCATCATAACCTGTCCTTCCATTGCCATGTCTCAGTCCACCGACTCCCCGAACATGCCGTGATTAAATTATGAGATGCCAGCCAGCGACGGAACCAATCTCACGGTAATTAACGTTATGTTTGTGATTGCCCATCAGAAGAGGTGATGATAAAGTGACACAGTGAAAAGGACTTCCACCTCTCCCGGTTTCTTGCTTCTCACCTCTTTCCTTTCTGGCCTTCCTCAGCTTCTGTTGTGCTAAAATATTCTGCCTCCACCCAGAAACAAATTGTGCAAGGCTGTCAATCCACAGTTAATCGGCAGAGGGCTGGAAAACAGTCTTATCTGTCAACAGCAGAGCGTTCTTCCTGCTTCAGAGGGGAAATGTGTTTTTTAAATTTATTGATGTGGGGCTTCAGCGCCGCAAAATTGAGATGATCCGTTAAAGTCTTTGACCTGGACCCTGCGGGGCGTTGGTGCCAGTTGGACTGAGCTTTACTCTTGAGCGGCCATCCATGTGAAGCAAAATGGTGAAGCTAATGAGGTGTGTCTGGGACTTGGAAATGGACAGTGCACATGGTTGCTTCAGTGCTTCTGCAGCCATGAAAGTGTGACCAGCCCGCAGCTTGAGCCTCATGGCGTCTATCTCAGTGTGCGGTTGGTGCTTGCTTTCTGCAGCCGATGTGCTGCAAGTTGTGAAACTTATGAGAAACTGATGGAATGTTTCCAGAAATGTGGATATTGAAGAAATAAATCATAAGGTTGGCAAGAAAAACAAACAAACAAACAAAAAATGCTCTGCACAAAAATAAAAACAAAATAATAAATTGTCAGGTTGTCAATGTCAGTGTGTGACAGTATAGTGAGTTTAGTACATCTTTTAGAGTGCATGCACTCACCCTGGTGTTGTTCCTCTCTGCTTTGAGCTCGGAAATTTCCTCCTCCTTCTCCAGAAGCTGCTCCCTGCAGGCATTCAGTTCCTTCGTCAGTGCAGCAAACTCCTGGACGACAAATATAAGAGAAATGTGTGAGCATCACAGCGGAGCAGGTATGGGGAGGACTGGGAGGACAATCCTATGCATCAAACGCAAACAATGCACTGTGGACAGCGGCGATGACAGATGGAGTGTGGCGGCGCCGCATCAGGACTGCAGATTGTAGTTTGACAGTCATATTTGTCTGGGGCAGAAATTATGTCACAGAGTAACCAGAAGTTCAACAAGCAGATTAGACTACTACTACTACAACCACTACGATTAAGAAGAAAAGAAAATAAGAAAGTAGAAAAACGAGAACATGTGAAGACAGAGGAATGGAAATACAATTTAAAAGAGAAAAAGGTAGTAAAAAAGGAGGAGCAGAAGAGTAACAAGGATGGAAGAGGAGAAAAATCAGGAAAAGAGGATAAATGGGTTGAGAGGAAGAGACAATAAAAAAAACTGTAAAAATGAGAGGAGCGAGAAAGAAAATGGAGAGAATGTAGAGGAAGAATCATTCCGGTGAAATGTGAAGGTGAAAGAAAAGAAAATGAAAAGGAGATAAAAGAAGAGTGGAGAAGGGAAAACAAAAATAGATGTATTTTTGCTCTCAAGGCCGATCATCTCCAGAACGCTACTGTGATCGCTCAGGAACCACTAAAGAGAAATGGTCTTTAAAATGCCCACGAGCAACAAGACAGCAAACCTTCGACTGACCGAGTCTAAAATAAAACAGGCGGCCATCAAGCATCCCAAATCCCCTCTGACCATCAGCTTCGCCCTCAGTTCATTGTTTCTGCATTGACACTGACAAAAAGAGTTAAAAACCCCATTTATACGCCGATTAGCGCTCGATAAGCCTGATGATCACACACCAACGTAGGAAGCCGTCTGCCTGTTACAAGAACTCAAACACCATTTAGAGGAGCAGATGCAGCCTGTCGCTCTGACTTTGCCCCCGTCGACCAATTCTAAATTAAGCACGGCGCGGAGGTTTCTGCACCGGGTCACGACAGGCAGGTACAAAGGAAAAAACTGTGTGATGTGAGTCCTGATGGGTTCAGGGATGCGATGCAGACCCAGTTAACAGAATAAAAAGCATTCACATTGTTTGATTTCAGGATCCAATGAGAATATGCATCTATTTCAGGGTGACATGTTCACAGTATTGCAGGAATTGCTCAATATACTCTGCTTCTAAATAATTTATTGTTGATTCAATTGGAAAAACAAGGACGAAAACCAGAATCCATGCTGCAACACATTTTATCATCACAATAACAGGAAGTCTACTAATTCCTTTTATGTAAAGGATGGGGGATGTGATTATTCTCAATAAGAAAAAGTCAGGATTTTCTGCTCCATTTTTTATAGAGTAAATCAAATATTTGTAAGGTTTGGATTGACCAGACAATGACAAATTATATATATTGGGTATCACATAATTCTCTCATACTTTCTCAAAATAAATGATTAAAAAGTAAAAAAATACATAAACTAATCTCTAATGAAAAATGGAACAAATAATAATTAGTAACAGCTCTGCCATCATCAATTTCCAAAAGCTGTCAAATAAATACTACAAGTGATGTGTGTGTCTGAGCACACATTGTAATTCAGAATGCGTGCACAATCTGCCCTTCAGGAGACAAGGACAATAACTCTGTGGCAGACTGTGGTAATATCGTGTCTCATAGTAGCGCAGCAAATCCTCGTAGGCCTTATAGAGCGATAAATCCTCCACACAAAGACACCATAGACCCCAGAAATCCCCAAGTTACAAGCAAATCCCTCTCTATGTGGTGGTGGAAAAAGTCTGAAAAAGTCAAGTGGATTTACTCATCTGATTTAAGGTTTTAGTTTACAACATGCAACACAGGCAAAGAAACGATCTCCCGTTTCCCTGCGGAAGGAATCTGCCATATGCAGGACAAGAAGCTCCGAGCGGATTTCCTTCAGATGCAACCTCTCAAATCCAGATGATCGCAAAATCATAATTTAATCAGATTGTCTTCTCGTGATTCTGAAGTCATTAACTCTATGGGAGCTGCGTTAACTTGTGTGAAAAGGGTATAATGGGCTCTTTAAATAGCTGCTGATTGAGACTCTTTATTCTCAGGAGTTCTATTTATTTATGGCAAACCCTTTGCCCGCAATTTGTGCTTTCGACAGTTACAGCTCGAGTCGATTGTGTTTCCAGCCCTGACACGGAGTTTGACAGCAGCCGCTGCATGGCTGGTTAGCTTCGACTACCGGTTCTGCTGTTCCTGCTGCACTGAGGGGTCATCAGTCTGTCATCGTGTCACGGTGTCAATGTCTCCTTACTCCATCTAAGAGGAAGGGAGGAAGTAGAACTGCTGCAGTGTGCAGCTCCACTGTAATTAACTTGTCCAGGATCTGTCAGATTGTCAGTGTCTGATGTGTTACAGACATAAACACAAACACTTTCTGATCTAAAAATAAAAACGAGACATGACACATTACACATTTATCATAGATTCACGTCGCATCCTGAAACAAATGGTTGAAGTTTCTTCTTTTGTTTCTTCTGCTGCTTCTTGTGTCCGACTCCAGTACTGCACTTCCACCACTGAATGCAGTTGTCACCAGCAATCACCTAATTTTAAACGTGGTAAATGTAAAACAAGGTAATAGAAGATACAGAATTCGGGATGCACGACTTTAAGGCCCCTACAAATCTAGTGTAAAGATTTTACTGGATTCTGCCCACTGATTTTTGAGGAGATATGGATAGACCTAACGGCGGATGGATTCGGGTGATTTTATGGCAGGGGCATAAAAAGAAGAACAATAGTGGTGTTTGTAGACTCTCACCAATTACAACTGCACTTTAGTGGAACAATTTGAGAAAATTACCAGTTTAACACATGAGTTACAGCAGATAGCCAGAGGATGATGAGTTTAAGTCAGCAGCGTCGAGAGAAAAAACCCGCTCAGCCTCCTGGCTAAATCGGTTTGAAAACTGAATAATATACTGGATCATAACCTGCCACAGTCTTATTGCTAAATTAGAATTGTTGGATTGCAATGCAAGACCAGTTGTCACATTAGACCACCCCGATCACACAACAGCACACATTGTTCTTTCCTTTACTCTCTATTTTTCCATTTCTTTAAATATCGCACTGTGCTTGTTTGGATTTCTACAAATACTGGCAACCAAGCCAATTGCAAGTCTAATGTATGCTTAACCTTTTTTGGGGGGACCATGCTGCATAATTCAAGACACTAAAAATGCAACAAATGGAAGATTCCACGATATTTATTTTGCTTTCTCTCAAGTCAACCACAACCTATTTCCAGGAAATGCTAGCGCCAGGCGTTGCCCTCATAAATAACCTGAAAATAGGATGGTAGGATGGAACGATAGGGAGAAGCGAGTTGCAGAATGCACTGCAGTGAAAACACGACTCCTCGCACATAAATAAAGAGGTGACGATGTACATGCTGGGGCTTGCATGACAGTGCATCTGCAAGCGCATCGGTTCGCCGGACTTTCACCTCTGCTGTGGTATTTCAGGGCGAATGATGTGCACATGCACACTCACTCTGGTACCCAGCCACACACACAGTATGGACTGAAGTTCCCCGGGGACACTCATGGACTCCCTCAGGGGAAACCATGACAGCTGTGCTGACTGCTGCGCCCAGCTGTGAGCTCCCAGCAAATGCAGAGCGGTGAGTTTGATTGCTGAGTCGACTGGTGAATTAGAGTAACTGAAAAAGCTGTTTCTTTGCTTTTTGTCTACACTTCCAAAAACTTCTCCAAGGTCAGTGAGTCAGCGGCCAGGTTTGCTTCAGTGTTATAACTCTATTTTACAGTCAATTAAAAGAGCTGGGAAGTATAAAAATCCCACCTGGACGAGTCGAGGCTCTGTTCCAAACATCTCTCTTGCAGGACCCATGATCAGCTGCCTCAACCACCTCCCTCTTTTACCCACTTCTCATTATATGGTCAAACTACCTATAGTGTGCCAGTATTTCAGTGCGTAGTATGTGTGTGTGTGAGTCTACCTCGAAGGTGAATTTTAAATTATATGGTGGACAAGGCTTCCTCCCCAAGCGGGCTGACTGTCAGCCAAAATTACAGCCGAGGCAATTTTTTCTTTTTAATGGAGCGCTTCTGCTGGAGTCATGCTTCCAGGATACAAAAACACCCTGGCAATAGTGCATCACTGTCAGGAGAGGCAGGAGATGTGATGTCGTGACTGACAGTACGCAGATTCTGAAACACAGGCAGCAGCTCACAGAAATAAATAAATACGCAACAGACAGGAGTGCAATGAGGGTCAGGGATCTTCGTGAAAAGGAATTGATGTCCGTCAATGTCGCCTAAAAGCTTTAAATGGAGGCAAATCAGTCGATAAGAGGCTCGAGCACAACCTTTTAGACACTCTTCCAAAAAAGTAAATCCGACAAATGTCCATTGCAAGAGAGATTGAAGCAGCAAAAATAATCTCTTGTTCAATGCGCCGTGACATTTGGTGTCCTGAAAAGCACTCTGAGAGGCGATGAGCAGCAACAGAGTTGTTCTTCTTGTTCGGCTCTCTCAATTACTACATGCTGTTCTTAGACAGCGCCGCTGTACTCCAGATCATTAATATTTGATAAACACCGTTATATTTACAGCGTGAGGCCAAAGGGAGGGCAGGACAGAGGGTGACTATAAATAAAAGACAAGTTGAGCCTCCTGATATCAATGCAAACACTGCACTTCCCCACAGGTAGCCTAAGTCTACACGTGCAGAACAGTGATGCTGCATGAACATGGACAAGCATCGCCATGACGACACTTGGACATTTGAAGACAAGCTAATCATGAGAAGGACATGTTAATGGTAAACCTGGCACACAAAGACCAAAGTCGACATTTACAAAAGGAAGAGAGTGGAACAAGAGTATTCGCTACAGCATGTTTTGCTCGCATCGGTTTGTTTATTTGCTTGTTAAAGACAAAAGGATGGATTAAATCGTTTTACAAAACATTTTGGATCTTCTTTTTTTGGAGGGGGTGATGGGGGTGAAGCATGGAACCCATAGAGTGGATCTGACTTAAAAGGAAAATCCAGTTGCTTTTTTGATGCAGAAATAAGGGACCTGTAATATACAGCAGTCCACTCGGGGTCCGCACCAACTGGATTCCCTTTTGCCGATAAAGAAGGATGGATGACAGAGACTCTGGGTCCGACACTGAGGAGCTAGAGAGACCTTGAGGAACAGCCACAGAAGGTCTCGGCTCACGCTCATTTCCTCAGCTCTGAATACTCAAGACGGTTTCTCATGTTGAAAGAGCACAAGAAGTTCTGCTTCGTGGCAATAAGCAGGTAATATTGCAAAAACAGCAAGCACACTACAGTACTGTCAATAGAACCTCCTCTGGAACCATATAGTTAACATTAATATATGCATCTGCCAAAAAAAAGAGGAGGAATCTATTTCCAATCACAGCATTCCAGAACCGACATGGAGAACCGTAAAGAGTAAATATTCCAGATTTTGTCCAACTTCCAAGGTCCTCTTTGTACAAATAAAAGTACAGTGAGATGATTCAATAACATAAGTAAGATAAAAGACATAAGAGCCAGCTCCTGAAATAGATAAGAAATGGCTGTCCTGAAGACACTTCGCATGACAACATTGTGATGTTAGATTAGGGCAGCGGGGGATTGGTCCCTTCACTCATGCCCTGAATGGGGAACAGAGGAAAACAGTGAAATGAAAAAAACTCAGCTCTTGTTCGACAGGGAAGGATTATTTAATAGAAATTGCAGCATTCGTGTACTGCAGATCAAAAAGGGAAATGAAATGTCATGTTTGTGTGAACAGATGTGAGAGTGTGGATTGGGTTGAGGGGTTGTGATTTACTATAACCTTTAGCTGGGGAGGGAGCAGGGGTCGTCTCTGTGCTGTAATGGCCCCTTGCGGCCAAGTCATAAATCTGAGAGTGGAAATTGCAGCATGGCAATCTAGTGCCCTTCGAATGTCTAATAACTAATTTTGATCCCTTTGAACTCCCATAAGAGGACCCACCACACCTCGGTCATCACCAACCCCTAACCTCCAAAATTCCAGATAATCAGGGGGCTATGAGGAATAATCTCACTACAAACACAAGGTGAAGGGTTAGGGTTAATCTGCTGCTTTGACCGCTTGACTCCTCCTCCTTTGTTTTGCAGCCTACATGTTTTTGTGTAAAATGGACAATGATCTCTAATCCTGAAGGAGTTCAAGGAAGGACCGACCTGAAGTCAATTTATCGCACACTGCTGAAGTGCAGGAACTCTGAAATGCAAAATCCTTGGAAACCAGGGCACAATAAAAGGTTAAAACAATAACTGGTCTGTGATGGAACAACTTTTAGCTCTGCAGGGTGTTTGTTTCTAAAGTATAAAATTAACGACTTCTCAATTAAAATTGACTACTGTTTGGCGACACCGCTGGGACCACGACGCCATCTAATCACAACATGAAGCAACAAGGTGACCATATATTCTGTGATGCAAGTTTATCGTCGGCTGTAAAACCTTGCGTGTATGTGCGATGTAGTTTTACCATCTAATTAGCCAGATAGAGTTAAAGGCTTGTAAATATTGAACAGTAATTACCGTCTCTGAACTGGAAATATACAGGGAGCACTTACAGCACAGGTTATTTCCCCTACTGTATGAAAATGCGCTGCATTAAAGTCCTTCGCTAAGTTGGGTTTGTTCCGTTCAGACCCTGCTGACTGTACCCCCCCCCCCTTTTTTTTCACGAGGCATGCTTTAAAGAGCTACCACTGTACAGAATGTCAGGGGCCTTGCAGAGATAATGTCCAGTTGCCCCAGGGAAACCGGTGCCTTTAAGGTCATCATGAAACCATCAACCTCAAAACTCATCTCCTGTTCTTGCCCGTCTTATTTCATCATCTGAATCGGAATGAGTCTTTGTAGGCAGCTTTATCTCTCTCCTCCAGCCCTCTCTGCTGCCCAGCTTCGTGGACACTTAGCTCAGCTGCAGATCACAGGGATCTTGCATGAATTATATGGCCCAGAATGGAAATAACAGTTGTGGATTGTGAGGCGTGATGGCTGCCAAGGTGCCCCCCGCCCGATGAGCTCTCGATGACTGAAGCAGGATCCGAAAGCAGAATCAGACAGAGTCAATCATAGCATTTGCCGAACCCTGCTCCTAATCTTTTTGTATATCCACTATGCAAAGACAATAAAGGCTTTCTATTCTATCACCTGCAAATGATTTATAGCAGCAGTGATGGCTTCTAAAAGGTCAAACGCCTCAGGATAACGTAGGCATATCAGGGTACGTGGTTGGAAAAAAAGACAACCATGTCCACTTGGATGGACATGTACACAAGTATTCAGAGAAGACACCAGCTCACCAGCATCTCCTCCCCCTCCTTCGTCTCTGCAGGTGAAAATTGAACATTAAATGGCCTCAAGTGCTGTTCAAAATGAATCAGTGTTGAAAGCCTGGCGCTTTGAAGCGCTGTCATTTTACTAAAGCATCAAGGAGACCACCTGAGAGTCGGGTCAGGAAGGAACATTCAGAGTGCACACGCTGATAATGAAAAAAAAAGAACCTCCTCTCTTTAATATAAAATGAAAAATAATTTAGTCCCATTTCAAAGTCCACGACACTGAGAGGCAGACATCTGCTCCAAGTTTCAGCCCGAACAGTCATCAATTCCCCGTTTCTTCTGATATAGGGTTGCAGCAGCAGAGGAATGACGAGTCATGTTAGTCAATCCAGCATTAACCCAGACCGAGGCAGAACTGGGTAGAACTGGTTTGTCTGCTGGCAAGCAGGTACTTAGAGAAACATGAACAAACCCACAGGACCAAAAAAATACAACAAAGAACTTGTCGGTGATGAGCATGCACTCCAGCTCCATGTGCTGACCGCAGGCATCAAGGTATGAGCAATCAATCATCGGTGTTATCAGCGTCGTTGTTAGCGCAACACAGTGGTTGTGATTGATTTCAGAAGGTATTATGACATTACACGAAAATGGCTTTGAATTTTCATGTGTTGCTCTTGACGAGGCCACTATCTTTGTTGCCATGTCTGCATGATTATGGATGCTGGGGAGAGATGATAGGAAATGAGGACGGGATGCTACCCATGCTTTCTGAATAGATGATGTGTTGGGGGGGGTGGAATCATAGAAGTACATTTAACCAAAGCATAAACATAAATTAACTTGACAAAAGATTATTCATTCATTCATTCGTAGTTTAATGTTTCATTATGTTTATATTTGTCCATGTCTTGCTTTTAATGGGACATCTGGCCCTTTTACAGAAATTACAATCAATGTGCGTTCTACCCGTTTCATAAACTAAGAAATACAATTTAAAGAACTTGAGGAGAAAGTGACTTAATTCTAGTGAAACTATCTGTCCATGGAGATATATATGTTTTTATTAAGATAAAATGGTTCCAGTCAATAAACAAGGTTAAATAAAACCTTGCCTGCAAATCTTCCCTTATTCCATGGCCCATTATTTTAAACAGAGCCAGACCTTGCTCTGACTCTCTTTACACAACACTAACATTCTTAATACGAGTCTTACAGGGTTCATTAGATGATTACACACAAGATTTATTCTTGATTATTTTCTCATTGAGCCCTCCATTGAGGGGTATCTACAAGAAAATACATCGGAGCCATTAAAGCCGACATGGACAATATTCTTCCTGCTGAATACTGATACTCATTGCTGTGATATACATACTGTAACAGTAGCTCTGGATCTCACAGTACTTTGGAAGCTGGCACTGTTATAATACTAATTGTTAAGTACTCACCACAGAGGCCGCTTTCTTTTGACAGCTGCCTTTCATAAATTCTAAAAGGGCAAAGATACAATGGCAGAAACTGGTGACTTGCCATCTCCATCGTCTGCACCCGTCTGTTCCCTGCAGTATTTGGAGGCTTTTGCATTGCCAGATCAAGAAGCGCCATGTCGAGCAAGTCCTGGTGGAATGAACTGTTGTCAGATGTGTCAGAAACCTCCAGTGCAAGATCGCTGCCAACTCCACCTCAAACATCGGTGGTTGCCAGGCTGCCAGTTCTGTCTCCCATTGCAGGGGATTCAGGTTGACAGAAATGATGCACCATTTGCTGTTTGGCAAAGACCTGTAAGGCATGCGCTAGCTTCATAGATAGAGTTACAACAGATAAGATTTGATATTAGCTTCACAATTAATTTCAAGGTTAATCACATTTTATTTTATAAGCTGCTGGCCTTTTGAAAGATGAGTTTGTACAGAGATGCATTTTTGTACTAGAATACTTTGATTGCATTACTGCGCTGATTATGAGCAGCATTATTTTATTTGCTTTAATGAAAATGCCTGAAAGCCGATAGATGATTCCTAAAGACACAGACTCCACGGACGTTGTTGCAGACATGCATTAAGACTAAGATACGCTTGAAATTTATATTTCAATTACACCCTAATGCTAACATTGATTGTAATGTATGTTATATCCTTTTGTTTTGCGTTGCCTGCAAACGTCTTTGACGAGGTCTGTGTTTTGAATACGCTGAGCTGTTAAAGCTGGGATATTTTTGCATCCAAATTATGCGACTCAGCTTTCTTTTTAAGTGCAATCCTCTTTGGTTGAGAGCTGTTCTTATATCATCCATGCCTCTTTGCAAGCACCTTTGATTTGAGCGAGCACTAATGTCCAAGAGCCAGGGTGAAAGGATGTGACAAAAAGTCAGCGGCATTTTTGAGGATGACTCAGCACCCATTGGGGAAAGCAAGTGAATTAACCGACATGAGCAGGATTAAATCAGGGCCTTAGCATGCAAGGGTCTTCATTTTATGTCACATTTACCTGCATTTTCTTACATTATTATTAGGTTGTACTACGCACCGGACGGAGCAGTGCTCCTAATCTCTTTGTATATCCACTATGCAAACACAATAAAGGCTTTCTATTCTATTCTAAAAGTCGTGACTGTTCTTTGTAGGCACACCTCCATCCTAAGTATACACACACACCAACATATTGTTAGGCGCACACGGCATTATTGACAAACCATGACAAGAAAAAAAAAGCCCGTTATTGAGATGATTGGCTTTGCAGCAGGATGGTTCGACCTTGAGCAGCCGTGTTTTCCTTCCACTCAGAAAGCCATATCTAGAGAACTGGACAAACGATGTACACATCTATACTTTCAAAGCAATCCTCAATGGTGATCTACAAACCACACACTCCATCAACAGGGAAAAACTTGTTGTTGTATGACGTGTAGGTGGGAGGCCGACCGGGGACTCTGCCGTTACTCACTGCTGCGCTCTTAGTCCCAACACTACACTGTGGCGTGCACGGACTCCGAGGGCCAAAGCTGCCTCATCTTCCTCGCCTCATCGGGATTTGTCTGCCACAGGGGATGATTTCCCGTGAATACCCAATCATGATGTCTCCGCTTCTCGCTCATTGTGTGACAAACAAAATAATCGAATCTCTGTTTTTGGTTCAATCTGGTTAATTGACCTTCAGGCTCGTAGTCAGGTATTCTAGATGCTGTGTTTGCTTCTACTAGTGAAACACACTTGAAACATTCTTCTAGTGTGTTCTATAACCGATGCTAATATATACCGTAGCTCAAAGAAAGAAAGAAACCTATTTGTCCTTTACCTGAACCGTATGTTGGGTGATTTGTCTCAGCAGTAAAAATGCATTTACTGCATAAGCTGTAGTGATTTGTTTATAAGCAGGACAAATAACCTGAATGAAAGTTAGGTGCTGGGTACCTCTCATGCTCGCCTCACTTACCACACGAATAAAAGAAATACCCACAATAATAATATTACGTAAAGGAATACACATCTTTGTGTTTGTTCAGTGCTGCAGAGACTGAGTTTGTTACTTCCTCCTGTGAATGTTTTTTTTCCCCCCCAGTCGCTACACGTTCATAAACACACATACAATGGAGGTAAACACCTTGAGTCCGTGTTAGGGGAAGAAAAAAAACCTTGTCACCTCAATATATGCTGTGTGTGTGTTTGTGCATCATCGAGGAGGCACATCTGCATCCGTCTCCTCGGGAGCATATCTATGCTAATCAGCTGATGCTATAGATCCGCTTGTGAGCCTGGATGCAACCCGACAGGGAATCCTGCCCTACAAAACCTGCTATTTATATCCGGCCCGAGTTCTCGCACCGCCATGTCCCTTTTCATTAACGCTGGGGGTTGGCTTCCCAGATAAAAGTCTTTAATTAAAATTGGGGGTCTTGGCAGTTAAGCAGGGCCTTGGCGCCGCGTCAGCTGAAAGACCTCGGCGTCGAGACGGAGGCTTCATCGTTGACCCATTAACAGAGGAGTGTCAGCACACTGGATATGACATTGTGTTTTCTTAAATAGTTATGCCTCCTTTCTTAAGGTAAAGCCATTTTCCTCTTATGTAACATTCATGTACACTGACAGAGATATTTAAACTTCCTTTATTGGGCTCCATATTCACATCATCTCATCTCCTTGTTCTCCCTCAGAGAGCTACAACAACAGGACACATCGCCTTGGAAACAAGTACCGGTATTCTTCTCTGAGGACTCATCCCTACGTGGATTTGCTGCTACAACTAGAAAGCTTTTCTACATCTTAGCAGGGAAACTAGGGCTTTAGCTCCCAAATGTTTTATTTACAAATAAGGTCAAATAAGGCCCAATTTCACCAAACAATAGAGTAGCTATAAAGAGTAGATAAAGGTATCCCATAATGCACTTGAAAATTTAACAAGAAGTGAAGAGTCATCAAGCTATACCGAGAGTCTATAGCCAAGTTAGTGTCTCTGTGATGATCCATTAAAATAGATACGAATAACCAGGAGGTGAGGAACGTGACGTTCATGGTGCATGCTCGGCATCTTATGCTGAAAGATTGCATTTCGAAATACTGGCCAAATTTGAAATCCTTCCACACAGCAACAATTTGCTCACGTGCCAATATCTCATCACTCTATCCAATCGCTGTTGAGTCACGTACAATGTTGGTATCAACCTCATGGTAGTGCAAAAAGGGGGAAGGTCAGGGGTGGATTCATGCTCTGGGGACCATGAATGCATGCATGACATCAATGCACTTTACTGTACATAATGCCATGACCTATATATCAGGATATTAGTGTTATGTGTATTCTGGCTGCAACAGTTTCATGCAGACCGTTTGCTTCTCAAAACATTTCTTGTGTTTCACCCATTTTATTTCTTAAATAATTACTTTTGACTAAACTGCATAAAAATATATCCTCAGGATAGTATCCAATAGCAGAGAATATGAAACACATAGTAGCAACATGGGAGACAAGTAGTTCTACCCGCCTGATGTATATTGAACATTAAAACACAGAGTATTGTTTGTTGCCATGGTAACTGGTCTTTATTTGCCACCCACATACTTAGTCTCCATTGGCAGAAAAAGAAACAACGTTCAACCTGCAAAGTCCTTAATTCAGTCCTCATTTTCATTCATTATGAAACGAAACACGAGATGTAAAAAAACAAAAGTCAGACACACAGAAAATAAATTCTTAAAAATAAGGACACTAATATTGTTAATCTCACCATGACATTCAAAGATTTAAGAAAAGTGCAGGACCTTCAGCTTTCTTTTTTTGTCAAGAAATAGGGTGATGCAGGAATTTATGAGAGCAGGTACAAGGAAAAGAAAATTGGCTTTCATCTGACAAATGTGATAGATCCTCACATCCCATTTAAATCTTCCACGACAGTATTATCTCAGAATAACTCTCAATATTTGATGAAAGTTATAACTTAGAAAGAAATCACGGGCAGCACTTCCTGCAAGACAAAGTAGAAATTGTTCATGCAAAGCCGAGTTACGCCTGCAAAAGGAATATTCCAATAGCTCATCCTTTCCCCAAGATGATGCATTCAGGCTTGCTTGCTGCAGCAGTCGAGGCTTACAGACGGATAAGCTCTGCACAGCAAGCACACAATCAACCATATGATAAAAATAAATAAAATGGCGTGTTTGGAAGCTTTGAAACTTCTCTCAAAAAGGGCACTCTTGGAACTGTTGCACATAATGTTCTAACGGAGCCTCTGAAAGCAGAGGCTACCTTTTCCTGTATATCCTCACCAGGTCCTCACAACAAACAGCAACCGGCAGTGAAAACGCTGATACTGCATTATGGAAATGTGATTCACTAATTGAAATTCATTGAACCTTTTTTTTCTTCTTGGTCCAAAACACAAGAGCGATGGCTTCCCCTTTTGGTAAATGCTAGCTGCATAAGGCTAATTTTGACTCGATGACTGCTACCGCTCACAACAGTCCCCTCTACTGTTCCAGCACACCAGCATACTCACAACAACGAGATACCCAATCTGCTGTGTCGTCAGTTTCTAATCAATCCATGAGCTAAATGTGGGATCTCACACTCACACCTTGCTCAACTATGAATGCCGTGTTTATTTATGAGCATTACAAGCCGCATCCTATTAACTATTGATCGGCATGTCAAACTCAGTCTTATATTCCATTAAACAGAGTTGAAATATGGATTTGATACACGCTGGCATCATTTGTGCTGGTCTATAATCAATTCTTTTGCTGAAACACGTCAGTGCACAATTGGCATAAAACCCTACATTGAAGCTTTCATCGGAATATTTACAGCATCACAGTTTGAGCTCTGTGGAGAGTTTACTTGCCTTTTGGATGATTTACAACACGCCTAACCCAACATCACGAGCCAACCATCAATGATGCTGACGCAAAACGGCGACTAATATAGAGGTGACGCCTCAAACAGTAAAACCTTTCCAAGAAGCGTGTAGAGGCTTTCGGAATGGCCACAACTCATACAGACTCCATCTCTTCTCTCTCCCCATATGTTTTCCTATCTCTCTCTCTCCCTCTCCTTCACCTAAACGGTCAAAGCAGAGGGACACCCATCTCGATTCGGGATCTGCTTAAGGCTTCTACCTGCTAACCATTCAATGGGATCCAAGTTAGACCAAAATCCATCTTCAGATTTTTTTATTTTCCAATCAAGATCCATCAAGCAGAAAGACAAACACCATCACAAACACAACCTCCTTGGCAGAGGTAAGAAAAATAAAAAAATAGCACACAAACTATAAAACAAGGCATCAACCGGTGATTCCCTTGATCTCTCTGTGCCTCTGAGATCCCGTGGCTCAAAAGACATGAGCTTATACTGATGCCAGCAACGGAACTTTCATGCTGTATCTCTTCTTTATGAAGGAAAACCATACATCTAAAAGTGAATGTAAAATGCATGAAAACGCATCAAATGACTTGAAGTCTTAAATAGTTCATTAAAAGAAGCTGGGCCAGACAGGAGAGGCGAGTTTGAGTTAACGATTTCCTCTGGAGATCGGCTTCACCGGCGTCACCAAAATGTCACTTCAAACACTCACACACACGAAAAAAAAAAAAGTCTCTGAACATCACCAGTGAAGCACTGGAATTCTGTGATGCCACCACTCTCTGCTTTGAAGCATCACATATTTCACAGAGTTCAAATGAGTGACGAAGGGTTCAAATGAACGTGGGTGGAAGAAGTGGACTGTTAGCGGCAAGGGACCGGGCAAGAACTGAGAATATAACACATGCTTGATGGACAGGCGAATGCAGTAACATGTACTGCTAAATGAGCAAGGGACTTAAAGCCCAGCAGGAAGTTAAGATGATGTGTGAGACAGATCGCAGAGACTGGTGGGGAAAAAACAGTGAATTTTATTTCCTGTCCGTTTGATAGTATCATGCAGAAGAAACAGGAAGAGGAATCTGAGGAAATGAATTCCAGGCAGGTGCTCTGCCATCGCCCGATAACTTGCCATACTTTCAGTTCCTTCATCGCTACAGGCATCGCAAGGTCGCAGCCGCACCATGCATGGATGACTATATGTTAAAGCTATAAAAAGGAAGGCATGGCACATCCATAACAACAGGAGGAACTAGTCAAGTTTAACTGGATGGCATCGCATGGACTACAGGCAGGCCGCTGCAGTTTCCATTTGCGATTAATCAAGCTGACTCTCTGGTTCTGGGTGATTAAAAGACCCGTGACCCAACGAACCCCAGCCCCCCCGCCCACTGACCAGCGGCACCGTCTCCAGGGGATCCGGTTGGTTGGGCTGCTAATGAGCGTCAGAGAAACATAAAACAGAAAGATGGAAATACGGGTGGAAATCAAACTACTTGGATAAAAATAGTCTTTCCTTCTTAGCCTCGGCCTTGAGGGTGGCTTCACAGACAGGCATGGAGATGAAAGTTTCATTTCAGTTTAGACGAATTATGATACTACAGTAGAAATCTATTTCATGTGTTAAATGATTGGCTGATTTTTTGGATTCTTGCTCTGAGGGAAAACTGAATTCAAATATCCCAACAAAAAGGACATAGTTTGTATGGTTTTCTATTGTCTCAAAAATAAATAAAAAGAAGCACTCTCTTGATGTGAGCTAAGTTAAATCAAACACTCCCTCTTCACTGATTAACATTCTTGCAGTGGCAGGATGCCCCCCCCCCCTACTTTTGAATATTGCAAGTACTTCATTGCAAAATCAAACAAACTGGATGGCACTTTGAGTGATTTGAGACGTAACAGTGGCTGATTGAAGACAAGAAATCCCAATCGTAGAAATAGAGGTAAACAAATCAGCTGACATCCTGTGGGGACGAGTCGCATGATAAAGGATTTGTTCAAATGCGGATCAACGCACTGGGGCATTAGGGCTAGTTTGAGCGTTTAATATTAATAGCATGGTATTTTATTTACTGACCCGAATAGCTCACAGTTCTATGAATCATTGTTTTTTTCTATATGGTAATTATATTTATCGGAAAACACAAGTGAAGTGATCCGGTAAACCTGACTTCTCGTAGCCTGAGGGCATCAGCCAGTAATGGATTACACATCGAGTTGTGCTCTCCCACTTGATAAAGTTATTAAAGTGGAACTATGCGAACAAAGCAGCTTGCCCACAAGCTGCACAATGAGAGGATTGTACAGCGTGAATAGAAGCATCTGTGAACTTTCCAAGACAGACTCACCTAATACTATTAAACAATTTATGCAAAATGCCAGAGCACTAATCACATCATCTATAATTTTTAAAAAGGTGCCATTTTGGTGAGAAAGGTGAACAAAAAGTACTTTCATGAAATAATGACACAACCTCCTCGGCAACGAGGAGCTGTGCTTGTGGGAGTCGTAAACTGTGTTTTTGATTGGCTGGCAGCTTATTTCAGCCATCAGAGTCCCATTAAAAGAACACAAAATAAATTACTATTTTTGCAAAAACGTAATCAAGTATTACATAAATGTTTCCACGGAGCTTTAACGCAATGACCCTTGCAACGTTTTTCCATTTCATCCAGCTGACTTCAGTTTTTTCACAGCGGAACTGCTGTAGAGGGAAACTAGAAAGCTGGTGAGAAGTCGCAAAGAAACTCCGGTTTGTACAAGGAAGACGGTGAAGTGGTCGTTGAAATCCCCCATATCAGCTACATTTCTGAATGTGGCACGAGTACAAAATGAACTCTGAAACGGAGATCAGGTCAGTTTTTGATGCTTTGGCTTCATGCATTGCAACATTCTGCATTTAATTCCGCGCATGGAGAGAATTTGGGCCACACCTGCAGAATTGTACTCGAGTAGTTGTGTTAGAAAGAGGCTTATACAGGTACGCACATTTCTGCATCCTTCTGCGGCAATGTCACAATGAAATGTATTGCATTTTATTGAAAACCAATCAGAAGTCAGTTCTGGCTGCTCAAAAAATAAAAATAAAACCGTTCTCTGTTCCAAACCTGCACAATGGTTAAAAAAACAACACAAAAAGTAGTGAGTGTGAAAAAGCAATATTTCTTCGCTTGAGTAGGAGGTCATTCAGTCTTGTACCCAAACTAATCTGATAGCTTTCCACACATTCGGCCCCACCGAACTATTGAATGAAGATTAACAGAGAGCAAAACGATAAGAGTCACACTGAAGGACTGAAGAAAAAAAAAAAAGAATGGTGCATCATCTGTGTCAAGACGGATATCATGCATGAAATCAGCATTTCATGAAATTAAAGTAATGACTGCTGCCACAAGAATGGCAAATGTCCTCAGGGATGGGAACATAGGCAGCAGTGCTCTCACACAGTCACAAGGTCGAAGCAGACAGAAGTATTGTTGTAATGCGGATGACAGCAGAAGGTTCCCAAGTGACAATTAAATTTTAGTTTAAATCAATAAGAACTGAAAGAGAAATATCTTCCTAAAATTAAATAAACACATTTTTATCCGAACCAGTCCAATTAGTCCTTTGAAGCCTGAACCATGAAAAATGCGAGACAAATGACATTTTTGGAAAATAAGGTCTCAGTGGAACCTTCTGACAAATTTGTCACAAAAAAAGAAACACGACTTTGTATACAGTACATGAGTTTTAATGTTTAATTCATACTAAATCTGAAATTTTTGCACATGCAAAGTTACAATGCAGAAGTTTCAAAATCCTGGCTCAAAGTATTACAGGAAGCGTGGTGGGGGGGGGCTTTGACTGGTGCTTTGGGGTTGAGAAAGAGGGACAAGCTGCAGGGACAAAAATGTAGAAAGAAGTGATGGATGGCTGCACACGAAAACCCCAGAAACAGTCTGCATTTGGACCAATTCCCACGTCAGCTGCAGAGCTCCCCCCTGCCCTCAACCCACAGTCATCTTAAAGCAAGTCCGTCAACTGCATGTTGACAGACTTTCCCCTCCAATTGCACAGCAGCACAGTGAAGTGCCCCCAGATGGTGGAGCCTATATACAGACACACAGCCAATTATGTGGCTGAGCTATTCAAAACATATATCCCCATCCACATTATTTCACATCTGGATAACAATATATATGCTATAGCACATTTATGCAAATGCTATAAAAAGTGGGTCAGTTTGATGTAAATGGTCGCCCCCAGGGTTCTCACAAGGCTTCCGCCCCATTTTCCTCCCTAGTTTCAGGGTACATGCAGGTCCAACGGCACTTTACAGGAGTCATGTCTCGACTCACAGCTCAAGGTGAAAACAGGATTTCCT
The DNA here is from genome assembly GCF_040956055.1 of Brachionichthys hirsutus. Classification (NCBI taxonomy): domain Eukaryota; kingdom Metazoa; phylum Chordata; class Actinopteri; order Lophiiformes; family Brachionichthyidae; genus Brachionichthys; species Brachionichthys hirsutus. The sequence goes on along the minus strand of NW_027180363.1, from coordinate 277,268 downwards.
TATTTCTTGTCTGCAGCAAAGGCTGCCGTCTCATCCGGTGTGGAGAGTTGCTGCTCTCTTCCACTAATATCCCGATTTCCCACCCAACACCTTTACCCTATTTAATTCTAGACACCTGCGAATCAAGGCAAGCCAGTCATTGTCTCCACGGCAACTAAGAGGGGATGCTGGACTTCAGCATCCTAGTTGAAAATATTTCCCATGAAGCAGGTGGCGTTCGCCTCACCCCTAAAAGGGGGCCCCGTCAGGGCTGCGCCATGCCGGGCTCGCTGTCAGCTCAAATTAGCACAAGCTAATGCCAGTCGGTGGCCTGCTTTGGGTCAGCTTCAGGTTTCTTATTGCAGAGACAGTGACGGGGCCTAATCCTAATCCAGATGTTCTTGAAGGTGAGGGAGAAGAATTTATTTGAGAACAAAGAAAAATTCTTTAAATCCACACAATAAATAAATCCGTTAAAGAAACTGCGTCAAAAAATGCATCTATAAAATCTTATGCACTGCATTCACTGCAGTGACTCAGCACATCCCATAGAAAAGACAACTCCAACGTACAATACAGAATAAAACTATTAATCTTGTGCTGCTCCACAAAACGAAACAAGGAGAACAAATGAAAATACAAACACTGACAAAGGAGCTCTGATAATCTAAGAAAACAATCCATCTGTGCGGGCGCTCACATCTTCCTCAAACGCACAGTTGTTCTGCAATTTTAAAGACTTATACCACACAATCAGCCTTTTGCATCTCTATCAGTGCAGCTCATTGCATTATCTCGCCCCCCTTAAAGAAATAATACCCTTGAGCTTCAAATACTGATCTGGCAGTCCATTGCCATGGCAACAGCTAAAGTATGGAAGTCTTTTTTGGTAGATGATTCATAATTCACCATTCAATAATAAGAAGCAAGAATGCCCCGGACACAACTTGAGATTACAGTTCATGACATGTTTGAAAGTATCTCTATTTTAAACCTTTTTTTTTTATCCTTAGAATACAAACACTTGCTTGCACTCAACAGGGATTTGCACTATTTTTAAAGCCTGTGGCTCGAGTCTGGGAGCTGTACAACAGGTATTTGACCAACAACTTCACTTTTAGAGTGACGTCGAGCACTTCAGCAGCCACGATGCTCGCTTCTGTAAGGCAGACGGCGACGCTCACGCTGCAGCCCACGGCTGCAGAGGGTCAGACACTTTCAGTTCATTATCAAGAAAGCTATACCACTAGCGCATAGACTAGGTTTGTGCATATTAGGTGAGCTTCAAGCCAGTTAATGAGTGTGTTTATTCCAAAAGGGTAAAAAAAACAAATACTGCTCTCCACAGTGATGTAATACCAAAATTAGCACATTATTTATAAAAGCTGTGAGGCATGCTATAATGACTGAGTAACAGAGCATAGCAAGCTTTCATTATCATAACATGGAAGCTGGAGCTAGAATCGAGGAACACAATGTTGGAATGAGCAGAAGCAAAACAAAGGCAGCAAAGATTATTATACGAAACGAGATAAATATCGTGTCGGCTGTCCTCAGGTATATTTGCATGTTAATCATGCCCCTTGTAATCCGATTCAGGAGCTCCCTAGTGTTCAGTCCTTGGCATGAAACACTTTCATCAAAAACTCTGAATCCAGGCTCACACAAATCACCCAAGCTTCACCAAGGAAAGGAAAAAAAGATTCAAAATGTTTTCTGCATAGTTAGAGTTTGGAGTTTGAGTCCAGAGAGAATGGCTCCCCACCACTGTGGATGTAAACGCTTCTACATAGAGTAGATGTTGCATCCGAAAGCTGTGTGCTCTGCTGCCGGCCTGCAGCCTCTGTGAACACGCCTTCGTGGTGAGGTGAGGTGGCGTCGCCTCAACTGGGATCGCCTGCTCCGTTGCTGAATGGACTGCTGTAGCTGAAGTGTGACAGCCCGCGTGTGCTGCATTGATTTCTGAGGGGTTTAATTCCAATCCAATACATCATCAGGAAGCGAGCAGCAACAGCAGCAACACAGACCTACTAAAACTGCCTCTCTGTGTTTTACCTACGGTGAAATTGAATAAGTGTTAAACACGTGATGAGGATTAAAAACCATGAGACTATGAAAATGGACACAATCCAAGACAACACAGGCCCACCGTGACCTCGTACATTTTACAGCATAGTATAGGTTTACGACCCACTTGGATTTTCCATTACAATCTGCTCCCACTTTGTGCTTAAGGCCATTAACCCATATACCCCTTCCTGTACTGGGAATGCAGGACTGACAGACACGCAAAACAAAAAATCCATTATCTTGTGTTGACTTCACGATGCGCACCGGGGTCAGAGGTCGCAGAGAGCGTAATAGCCATGCATTGACTTCCTTTCTTCATAAAGAGGTTTAGCCGTCTGACATGTCTTCCTGATTAAGAACTCCATCTCTCATTGGTCTATTGACTGTAAACATGTTTAAATCCATGGTAAAGGTCAAAACAGGGAGAGTCCCGGTATAGGAGCTGGAAGGGGGCCGACCCATCGGATAGCCGCAGTTAAGACTGCATTTTGAACAGGTTTACAGAGCTGCAGTTTTAATAGAGAAGTAAAGGAGGATAACATTAATGCTGCCGGGTCTCTATAGCCTGGTCCAGAACAGAAGGGACGCAGTAGTGAAAGCAGAGACAGATGCAGCTGGTATAATTGAACAGAGTGAAAGATTTTATTGCCAGTGCGTTATTCACAAAGGCCACTGCAAACTCTATCGTCATGTGAATGACTGCGGGGGGAAGCATAACGCATAAAGGAGGCAGCGTGGGTGAGAGAAAGATGAGACCGACACAGCTGGCTAAAGAAGGGCTTCAGATGAATTGCCCCGATAGCAATTTGTAAACACCCGTGTCTAAATGGACCACGCTCTGTCCTTTAATCGAACCAGTGATCTCGGTTACAAGCGGAGAAAAGGAGCTGGAGCTGAGAGAGAAACTGAAAGAGACGACGAATCAGCGGACGACTGGCCGCCACTCCCATCGCAGAGCACGTATATGAGATGCAAAATTAACGGAGGGCCTTGTGGGACAGATTCCAGTTTCAGCACCATGGAGAGTGGAGAAAATGCAGTGAGTTTTCTCTGGGTTCTCCGCTTTCTTCCCACCTTCACAAACATGCAATTTAGGTAAATTTATCACTCCAAATTGTCCATAGGTGTTGGTCCACTAGCGCTGCCAGTGTGCTCCATGAAGCCGTGGCTTTATTTTAAGTGTTAGAATAAAAATAGAGCCTTCCCGCGTGGGAAGACAACCTTTAAAATAAAGTCATTTAATAGTAGTTAAAAAGAAGTTTGTTTTTGTGGTTCATTTAACCGCTCTGCGAGGATTTTTTAATCAACTCTTGCAATTGTGAAATCACACTCCTGCAGGATCCGAGTGGAACAATAACACAGCAAACATACGCAGGTTCAACGGTGACGCCTTTTGCGCAAACACAGGCTTTCATTTTTTTTTCGGCTTCCCTCATTCACACACACGTATAAACACACCCGAGCACACGCTCATCCTTTTAATCGGTGCGGAATCCATCAAAGTGGGTCAAACTCCCTTCCCCATCTGCCCGGGGCCAGATTTCAAATGCACGAGGGCTGATTAGAAAATAAATAAATAAATAGACCAAGAAAATAGGGCAAATGCCTGTGACACAAACCACACCGGAGATCAACAGCAGGAATAGCTCCCGAGGTGAGGACTGCGTGTTTCAGTGTGTGCTGTTGATGGCTTTGGGGGGGGGGGGGGCATTTTATAGCAATTACCGTGTGCAACGAAGTAGCGGTCAGGCGCTTCCACTTCAGTCTGCATCAATTTGACATCTTGCTGCTCATTTGCATGCCGCCACCTTTTGTTTCATCCATCGGTCGTTCATGATCCCACGATGCAGGGAAGGCAAGGGAGCAGAAGGGAGGCGGAAGTGTGCGACAAAACGATGGGAGCGATATCTGGGGGGGTAACCTTGTTCGCACAGCTGGGCATATTATTGTGTATTGTGCGTGCCTTGCTGTGAGTTGGTCATTTTTTTTGTTGGTTTCTTTACAGCCGTGCGTGCCGCGTGCTTTCATGTTGCCGATCACGCATCCTCGCATCGCTATTCAAGCTGGAGCATCAAAAGGCCGCACTAATGAGGCAGACGTGCAGCGCCTGATCAACCTGCGGCGTGGCCTAATGGTGGCATGTGATGAGTCGAGGAACCAAAGGCTGCTGTGACACATGTGGGCGGGGCACTCAGCCTATCATCTCCCTGCACAGACAGGGGTTTCCAAGATTAAGTCTTGACGTGCAGTAGATAGTAAGAGATCACTGGGTTGAGCAAGAAGGCATCTCTAAAATAACTACTTCTGTTGCATTAGCGTCACATTTTTATACACGTTCAGAGTCAATTTATTTGTCCACAAGCCAAATGCATGGTTTGAGTTCATTACTCCTCATGTTCGGAGCTGGAAAGAAAGCCTTTTCGATCATAAGCAAATACAATTTGTTCATTATCCAAATAATAATCCATCAAGCAAGCAAATCAAAATGCTTTGAAACATTTAGACCAACAGGAAAGAGTCTCACATTTGGGATCATGAACCAACATTTGGTGCATGATCAGTGAATTTAACAACAAATAAACAATAAATAACGTCAAGTTCTTACAAGAGGTCAAGGTTAAAAAAAGGGCATCTCTTTGGAAAATAAAATCGGTTATTGCATGTGAAAATCAATGGTAAGATGATTTTTGTTCACAAAAAGAAGGAATGGATGCAGAAGAATTCAAGGAAATACACTGCTTTTCTTACAATATGACAAAATCAAGCATGCCATGAATAGGCATCAAATCTTCATCAGCCTTCCCTTCGCTGAGTTTAAGTAACATACAAGACAAATCAAATCTGAGCCTCAGTCTGTTTTCTTACGTGGAGGTAATCATGTCGCTAAATGAGAAGTATCAATTTTTAAATCAGCCCGGTCATTTCATCCCTCATCTCCATTAAACCCTAGATATAGAGCCCTCAGACAAAAGGGAACATTTAACAAGATGCTGCTTTGCTGGTTTGACAATATGCCGTGTTGATCTCGTCTTAAACAGAGGATGAACCGGAGCCCAAAACAGCATCGGAATTCCCCTGTGCTGCCACAAACTCGCTGCAAACCAGAATGACTTTAAGGAAGAGCAGGGAGAACCAGGTCAGCTTCCTCTCCACAATAACAAAGACCAAATAAGACAGGATGGAGTGAAACCTGTCCATATCAAATACATAAAATACATGCACTGATTCTTTGCCTCAATGATATTTAATTATTCTTTCTGTGTTAAATGGAGTTTGAACATATACTTGTACTTATTCCAGTACTCGGTCGTCGAGCCATCTTTTCATCCGTCGCACCTCTAATGCGCACAAGCCAGGAGCAACATCTCCTCCAACATGTTATCTCAGCGCGTGTGACGTTCACGGACACAATCAACGCTTCATTCAGTCAAATAAAGACCGTCTTTGCTTATGCATCTACTATCTATTTTGCATTCTAAACAACAACAACAACAACAACAACAACATTCCTACAGAGCCCGACCAAACAATCTCGTTTGCGCGTGCCCGCGCCGGCACCGTGACGCGTCAGGTTCGTCAAGCAGCAACACCGCCTTGTTGAAAGTTTTACTTGTGCGTCTTACCGGCTGCGTCTTCAGGTTAGGACTCTGTAACTCCGCATGGGTGACCGTGGCAGCGTTCTCGCCGCTACGCGTCGTGGGCGCAGTGTTTACCTTGCTTCTGCCATCAACGCCTTTTTGGACAGCAGGTGGCTTTTACGCACCGCTGATTACTTCGCCTTCCTGTGCAGGACTTTGAAACCACCCAAACTACCTCCTCACGAGATAACTATTTTTCTTTACCTCAAGGATCACTTCTTGCTCTGAGTTTTTTGATGCGTAAACAAAGTGCGCATCTGCTACTTAGTGTTAATTTGACCTCGAGCCAAAAACGCCATTTTATTGGCCACCCTTAAACATGCCTGAACTATTTTTATTCATTCTATTGTTATTTTATATTTTTTATATGCCTAGCTATGCGTTGTCAAATCCTTTTTTTAAGAGTGAATCAAATTAGCTTATTGTACTATTATTATTATTATTATCTAGTATTATATATTCAATTGTTAATCTGCCTCAGCCGTATTTATTTTTATCTAGATCAGGGGTCCCCAAACCTTTTTTTCCTGTGAGGGCCACATAACTTTTCCCTTCTCTGATGGAGGGCCGGGGTCAGTTTGTACAGGAGAAGTGTGACGATCGCAGGGGGGCCTAAACATTTATTGTTTTCCAGACAGCCACACATAACCAAATAACCCTTTCCGGGTTCGTCACAGAAAAAAAGTCTCTGGTATTGTTCAGGGGTTCGGGCCAAATGTGGAGGCAGGTCGTAGTTTGGGGACCCCTGCTCATGAGGCTTTATCTCACCATCACTACTTCTTCACACAGTGGCATGAATCAAGTGAATGAGAAACTAGCAGCCACATTAACCCATGAAAAAAAAATTCAGTGTCAGACACGCAATACCTCTCACACCCAAAATCAGTCGCTCTCAAGCATTATCACAAAGTGCAGAGGCGAAGAACGACTGGAGAGGGAGCGTCTTGAGCTGGCTGGCTCAATAAACTGATCCAATACAGCCACCAAGTACCAAAAAACAAACCTCAAATTCTTGTAAAATAAATAATGCCACCGTGTTGGTGAGCAACCCCCCCAACTGTATTGCAATTACAAAAACGTTTGATCATCAAGCTTCCAGGAAGCATGTGTTGGACCAGGCTATTCAGAATTTCATAGTGAAGGACTGCCAAGTCCTCAGAGTTGTTGAGGATGAGGGGTTCAGGGAACCCCTTCAGGTCCTTGAGCCAACCACAAAGGTTCACTAGAGAATGTCGATGCTTATGTAGTTGCCTCATCCTCACAGTCACAACACTTTCGATTTGATTTTCACATGGAGCGACGAAGCGGGCGTCGAGTAATGAATGGGGCGTTTCCGGGAAGTGTGTATCGAGGCTTGCTTCGCTTAGGGGAGGAGTGTCCGAAGCCTCACTGCCGCGCGGTTTGACAGAGATCAAAGGACTTTGACTTCACAGTGTTCATATTTTTCTGCACCAGATTGACAAAGACATTACTTGGACTTTTCCAGTTCTTATAATGCTTCACTGGAACATCCAGCTCATCTCTTGGTCGGAATAATACCGATGGAAGAACAAGGAATGCGCTCAACCCTGCTGTGAACCCACTAATATGGCCCGGTGGGTGTATAGAGCATGGGCGGCTAAACGCCTCCCGTAGGAGATATCTCACTGGGTGCCACTCCAACACAATCAAAGCCACAGACAAAACGCACTTAGAGGCGTATGCACCACTGCTTGCATCACTACTCTTTGAAACTGTGCATAAATTGCATGTTAAAAGAAAGAAGAAGAAAGCTGGAAATTTAAGGAAAAAGGCAAATCACCCACTCTGTATCCTGATAGTTAATCATATGCTCATTTTGGTTTGGAATTTCCCTTTGGGATTAATAAAGTATTCCGATTATAAGCTTGTGTTATGCAAAACGAGCATCCCGAACACAACTTTGCAGCACCATTATTGGTAGACAGAACCCAACACGTGACTGGCTTAAAGAAACAAACATGCCATTGTCCTTTTCTAGAATGATAATGGGTGCATTGGGCTCATGGTTTATTTGTTACAGTCAATTTAGCACAAGAGAGGCGCTAGGACTCCTCTGTTTCATCTAAATGTCATTGAGGAGATCAGCAGAGAGCTGGAGCAAGATGCCGCGAGTGTAGACACAGCTGTGTGGCAGACGACTGAGCTCCCAAACTAAGCAAACGTCTGGGTTCATGTTTGTCGAGCCTGGCAGTGAATAGTAAGAGACTTCACGAACTCCTTCATCTCGACAAAGTCGCCGAGACTTCAAAAGGCACCTACTTTGGAATTTAATTCAATTTGCCCCAGCCGATTCATAATTGCTGAGTAAAAATAATGGAGTTGGTAAACAATCTGAAGTGACAGAAATAACACTGAGAAAGCACCGATATGGCCCAATGGCAGTGATGCATGCTTTCATCACTTCAAGGGTAAAAGGAAATAAGTTATGATTCGTGTGCATCGATGCAGCTCAATGGTTGCTTTCCTTACTGTTCCTTTTCTGTTGGGGGATTTACTCAGACTATAATCAATACGCCTTTGATTTTGTGATATCAGATGCGCGTCTTCCAAGAGGTACGAAGCTCCCTATAATGTTAAATCAATAGCAGAGGCACACACACACACACACACACACAGAAGCTTGAAAAAATATATTGTATAAAATATCACCCACCAAAACATTTCCTTCCGCTCTTCATTCCACCCACAGTAAGAAACAGAAAGTGCTGGCTTGGTTACAACATTCATGTGGAACAGACCCGATCAATAACCCAGCAGAGGTGAAATATGCATGGGTATAGCCTACAGTAATCGATGTAGGGCTCTGTGCGCATATTTTCTTAATTATTTTTACAATAAGGGGGACGTAACGCAACCTGAGCACAATTCAAATATAGATATACTGGGTGTGAGATACAGTCTGCTATAAGCATGAATAATTGAACATGATTATATACTAGAAGAAGAAGAACTGTGAACTCTCAGGATTTCATTCTAAGATTTTTGATTTAACAATCTGAAGTGAGAAATCGTTGTCTTATTACCATGGGGTTATATAAAAACTGATTATCTTATGTTACTAACTCACGGTGCACATCTTCCACTTACTTACAAATGGATTAATTTCTATACATTGAAAAATGCCAAACACACTGCAAATCCAGATTAAAGTGGTGGAAAAATGAGTCTGGAAGAGTCAGTCCAGCAGGTAGGAAACACCTATATAGTGTTTGGCAGGCAACCTGGCAACATCTCTGCCACAGTACAGGTAAAGGGAAAGGACATGGCAGCTGAGTGATATCAAGGCGTTGTGAGGAGCAATAAGACTTGCCTGAAATGTGTAAAACCTCGTGCCATTCGGCGGATGCACCTTGGGGGAGTTGTTCCCCGCACTCATGTCTGAGAAAATCATAATCCTTTTGATGAGCAGATAATCCAGAGCTGGTCCTGGATACTATCGGCGTGCTCGCGCAGAGGGGAGCGCTCGGATCAGGTCCTGGCGCGACGCTGCGCTCCCGGCATCAGCTGGTATAGAGAGCTCCGGGAAGATGCGCTACGCCCCCAAGGGAAATAAAATCGTGATGACTGAAGTGAAATCACGCCAACTCTCTGGTCTTCTGTGCGCGTCCCTACTCGCGTGCAGATAATTGTTATGGAGGTCCTTCTAACGATTCGACGGAGGAGTAAATTCCGGGGAGCCGCAGCAGCTCCATGGTGTCCCGACGCACGCTGCAAGCAAATCTGACAGCGGCAGGGACTGGTCCGTGCGCGCACACGGATTATCGCCTCCCTCCTCTGCTTGACTTCACCAATAATGGGCCAGAGAGGCACCGCGCCTCATCCTGGTGGGCGTCTCGACAACCAGGCGCACGGATCCTTGTGTTTTTACACTGTAAACGGGTTCATTTGTTACGCGAAGAAACGTGAAGTCCGTTCTCGAATCTGGATAAAGGGCAAGGATTGTCTTCTTCTTTTTTAACCTTTTAACATTGCAAATAATCAAATCATCAGATAAGAATTGGATGGAATGGCTGCGCATGAGGAAGAAGCTATCAGTAGAGTGGATCTGGATTAAATGATGGTAAGGCTATCGTGCGATAACTTTACACACTTGCCACCATTCTGTAATACGTCCGGTCCGGTGGGTTTAACCTTGCATGTGCGATGAGGTGAGATCCCACTGAAGGCCTCCCGGATAATGAGGTGTGAAAGATTAAGGACAGTACCTACAGGAGGAAAAATATCCCTTCTCTTTTTATATGGTCAATTATGAAGAATACATGCTGAGACCCGAGCTGATCCCCATCTAGTGTGCTGCCAGGCTGGAGCTTGGCAGAGATGCTCCAGATTTGGTCTGAAACCCAAGCATCTAATTGGCTGCTAAAAACAAACTGGGCTCAGCTACATTGGAAGCATCCTGGGGGCGATAAAGGTAAATCCGGGCTTGTCAGCAGACATGCCTGGCTCGGACCCTCGATTTAACAGCAAGAGCACAATACATAAATGCATAAAGTAAACAAAGGCAGGTCTGGGCAAATGAAGGATTGCCAGGGTAATAAGAAACTAAGAGACTTGTAGGTGAATATTGTTACAGATAATAAAAAGCCTGAGATTAATCACAGGTCTGAGACTGAATGCTTTCAAAGGCCTCCTAAATGACAGACAGATTTATGTCTTAAAATGGAGGAAGGTTGGGGCTGAAATTAAATTATGAGATACAAAATAATTCACATTATAGACAGATTCCTTCTAAAATTGGACTAATAATTGATTTTTTTAAATCTTACAACTGATAATAACCAGCCAGAAAGGTTCAGGGGGGAAAAAAGAAGAAAAAAAAACAACATTTCAGTATTTCATGTTAACCTGGGAGAAATTGGGTGTGTAAGGTCTATTTTAGAAATGTTTCTGAGGAATAAAAGGACATACGGAGGCCGTTTGCAGGAACCTTTCTATCATGAACTGGGGACATTGGTGCAGAGACACACACACACCTTTCTATTTGATTTACGAGCTGTGACTAACCAGCTGTAACTTTATTAAACAGCCAGACCTTTGCCACCAGAGGTCACTATGTCGACATATGTCACTATGTGACATCAGTCACATAAAGGGACTTGTCTGCATGCTGCGGTCTGGTGGCGTGGTACAGATGTGCAGAGGGCGTGGCTTAGTGCTCCCCCCCAACCTAACTCTTTATCTGCTAGCATTTTCATGATATACGATTCAAGACACCAGTGCCGTTTAATCAGGTTATTACATCAGGTTATTGTTGTACAAATACAAAAAACAATGAGCGTTTCAGTATGCATAAGGGATATATATATATATATATACACATTATTCAATAAAGTGTTCACACTGCCCAACTGAGGCAGCCTGTGCAAGGACCATTTTCATTAACCTTCAAGTCAATAATGTGTGTGTGTGTGTGTCTTCATCCCTGCTCTTCACTTAATCTTCTTTTATGAATCAAAGAAAACAAGCATCGATTTTCTTTTATTTCAAAGCCGGTGTTTGATCATAAATCAGCCTGAAGTGTACGGCCTGCATCAGAAAAGTCATTTAGTAGTAGTGAAGAAGTATATACTGTTGGTTTGTGAAGAATTTGGATTGTTTTCAAAGGCAAAGCCAATGCACACTTAGATAGGAAATGTGTGGCTTGAGAAGTGTTATAGATTAAAATAATAATAAAGAAAATCTGCAGATTTTGACTGTGGAAACCTGACGATGTCCGTGTCAGTCACACATTTCCGTCTGCCCTGAATGTGTGTGTGTGTGTGCGTGTACAGTCTCCAGCTCACACTGCAAGCTTGTGACAGAGCATTTGCTCAATCAACCACTTAACCTGCAAATGAGCCGCAAACAAGTAACAAAAAAAGAATGACATTTTGTGCATACCTAATGAGGATCAGCTCATGTGGCTTCATATTGCAGGATGCTACAAGGAAGCTATAGCTAGTTTGGATTTAAAATCACAGCGCATCCAAATGTTGTAGAAACAGGGCTGCAACACTTTCATAGTTAGTTGTATCTGCTGTTATAAATCTGATAACAATGGGGGAAACGCCACAAAAGACAAAAGGAGAAAAACATTAGAAAAGAAAAATCCTTCTGTCGGCATCCCATCAATGTGTACGGAAAATGCACCTGCCTTTTTGGATTGTCAATGAATGCAGCATCAAACGATGCAGGGTCAGGAATAAAACCAGAGTCAAGAAGAGCTAAGGCTATACATCAATAGGATTTTGTGTACAGGTGTTTTTTTTAAAGGCACAATTGGAGAGTCAAGCTTCTTTAAAAAAAAAAGATATGCTTTTAATGCATTGTTGCACACCCAATTGAGACAGATCAATGACATACATCAGATTAGAAGAGATGTAATCACACAGTGCTTTCATCTCAAGATATTACATTACGACATCACAAGTTAAGGTGTAGCTGCAAATAGCACAGCCCCAGTGGCAGCTCTAGCTTTGAATTGAACACCAGAGGTGATATCCAGCACATGATAAATCACTGTGGGCCTGCAGAGTCGGGGGCACACTGGGGAGACGTGGCATGTTCGGATTAGCACACTCTGCTCTCACCATGCCTGACACACAGAGTCAAGCTGACTGGAGGCGCGACCCTTTAAGGCGTTGAAGATCCTGTATCGCTAAATATTGTGAAGATATGAGATGCTTTTCGTGGCAAAACGGAAGAAATGTCACTGATTTTCCTGGAGGTTTTGTGAAGAAACTTCCCTGTTGTCTTTATGTGACTTCCTGTGTGCCGACAGGCCCTACAGGCCCTACAGGCTCTACAGCGCCGCCACCCTCCATTATTACACTTGTCAATCCCTAATTGGGCCTTCCAGGCTATGCATCTCATTCCAATTGCTGTTCTCAACATCCAACTCGTAATCTTCAACTGTTGCTAAGATGGTTTACGCAACAAAAAGTTAAATCTGATTTTGTTTTAAATTGTCTGCAAAGAGCTTCAACAGCTGATATGTGGTACTACTTTAAATTGCATCAATCGTGTTGCGCACACTCCTGCTGAGTGTGGCCATGTTTTGAAGCCAAAAATCTGATGCTGTCTCAATACTGTCAGTTGGAGCCGTGCTGCTGGGAATGACAGACTCCTGCTGAGTTGCAGATTTGTCTGGAGCTTCACTATGAAGCCAAGTGGCATCACACTTCTTGTGTCTCATGATGTAACTTAGGCACGTTGTCTCACAACTTTTCACTGTGAGACAACAAGGCTACCCACTGCGCCGCCATGCATCCCTTCAAATTTACATTACATTACATTCACATTTAAATAAAGTAATGCTTTAACTTTGCTTCTGAAGGCTTATACAGCTTATACGGCGGCCTGAGACGCCGAGCCTACAAATTGTATCGCTTCTATTACAAAATGAAACAGAGCTACGAGCAGATTTCTCACGGTTCCTGCTTTAGCCTCTCACGGCTGGAATCTGAAAGCGTAAGGAACTTTTGCTCAGGGCAGTCGATTTTTGAGGACAAAGATCAATCTTGTAATCGAGACAAACAAACTCTACTATTGAATAATGAGGGGGGGGGGGGGGGGCTACCATGTGATTGCTGCCGTTTCCTGACAGGCTCTGACAACTGGCCATCCTCCACATTGCACTAAAATGAAAAAATCAGTCAAATGTACAGAAAGCTAGCTCAACAGCATCAATATCCAAAATGCCCTTCCTGCGGCGGCTCCAGGAACATCTTTAGTGGTGTGGGTTGACTGACATGTTAACAGGAGCCTTTCTGAATGTGTAATGAGCACATAACCATGGAAAACCACGCTCATATACACACTAGTGTCAGTCTGAGCTCTGAGTGGGTGGCTGATGCCTCTTAAATGGGATCGAGTGAATGTCAGCGCATCTCTATCCCCAGTTTCCCCAACACTTGCTGAAACAGCAGTGGCAGTAATCTCAGACAGAATCAAGTCTAACACATTTAATGTTTAAAAAAAAAAACAGGGAAAACTGGGTGGAAGTCCGGAGACCGTCGACAAACTTTCATCATTCAAAGATAAAGTGTTAAATGAGGTCGAAGTGCGTCATTGCAAAAGACAAAAACTTAATTTGCTCATCCAGTCTGACTCCAGTACAAGTCTTGTGCGTTAAGTTAACATGGCTAGAGACCACAAAAATAGCCTTTGAAGGTTTTACCCACTGTAGAGAACGAGTACAGTGTTTGTATTAGCAGAAATATTTGGGTTAGGTTAACTGGACTGCATCAGATCAATACAAAATGACACATCTGTAGTGTGGAAACATCAAGGTTAAACCTAGTTTTATTGCATTGGATGGGAGCCCAATTAAGTGGACAAGTATCAATCACGATCGGAGTTTCCATCCTATAGCTTAAGGCTGAATCTGAAGGAGGAAATCTAAGAGCAGATCCACTACGCTGTAGAAATGAAGTGAATATTGACACAATCAATCTTCCTGGAGAGTATGAACTCGTCTATTTTTATTTGCTGTGTGTGTGTGCGCGTCGTTCTCCTTCCCACCTTCTCCCGTGATTTGTTTTTTTTTTTAACTTTATTTACAAGTTCACCCTCATCAGTCTTTTTCTGCAGCACAAAGAAAAACCTCATAACTTTCTCATTACTGCCTCCAGCCTCATGAAGACTTATACCGATGCTGCTCCCAAAGCAACAAACCTCATTTTTGGGACATTTGTGCAGCAGTGTGTGCTTTTTTTTCTCTCTTCTTTTTCTTAAAATGGAGGCTTGTTAAGTAATCCAATAAAGGGACACAGCTAATAAGGTTAAAGTTGTGATGAGGAAAAATGCCTCAATCTGAACATATGCAATATTTCCAGTGACTACTTGGATGAAAAAGAAATATAAATCAACAAGATGAGCCAAAAAAAGAAAGAAAAAAAGAAAGAATATTGCAATCTTGTTTAGTTGAGTCTGGAATGCATGCAATTGTTAAAGAAATATGCTGCACGGAAGAGAAACAAAACTTTCGACACAAGAAAGTTGCGCGTACAACCGAACCCTTTTAAAGCTCATCTAATAAGACAGACAGCTCGCTTCTCTGGAGGCCCGATGATCAGGGCAGAGGTGATGGATGGCTGATCACTGAGAGAGCACACATTGTCCCCCCAAACAGAACATCTGGAGACACGAGCACTACGTCTTCCTGCCCTGTCTCCAGCAAAACTGTCGACCTGCGCACACACACACACACACACACGCCTTAATTGGCCTTCTGACAGTGCAGACACACACAGAAACAGAGATACGCACAACAAAGGCAAACAAATGAAGCTTCAGAAAACATGCTAGATAAGGTCAAATATTAGCATATGGCTGATAAATTAATGCTCCGGTGCACCTTTTTGATCAACAATAGCAAACAGGGGAATTTCAACACTCAGCTGACCAATGGTAGCCTGGCAAAGACCTCAATGAGGCTTGAAGAAGCTGACAACTAATGAGATTTTTAAGTTTTGATTTGCCATTCGTTGGCGAGCCAGTTCACATCCCATCACGAAAAGAAGAAGTGAATCACAGCTTTGATGCAAGCTCAGTGGTTTAATGAATGTAGGAGGGATGTCAGAAGATACTGGAGGAGACGTGTGAGTACAGGTCTGCATACAGTGATGCAGGACGAGTGAAGGCAAGAGTTGGAGAAGATTCACTGTACAGTACTTCTTGTTGCAGAGCTCCGCCTGTTGGGAAAAGGTGTGTATTGCGGGTAAAAAAAATAGAACTGAGTCTATGCAAAGAGCTGATATTATTGATGAATAATCAATGAATGCAGTAAATAATCTGATTAAACAACAACTCAATGAAGCAAAGAGAAACAATAGTCCAATTTTAATTTCAGAGATGGAGGCCAGTCAATTGTGAAAAGCTGTATGAAAAAGGAACATCTCAACACTGGCGACATGAACCAGGCTTTCACGTTAAATTGCTAAATACACTCATGAGCCAATAAGCCAAAGTTATTACATTATTAAATCATCGATCAAACCGATTGCTCCCAGCTTTAGATGTAACCTGTGGGGGGGGGGGGGGGGGGGGCTGTTATCTGTGCTACCTGACTTAGCCACAAGATAGCAGAATCCCACAACACAATGGATTGAATGCAGCAGGAAACCACAATGATGGATACAGACTAGTCCTTTTGTTACTGAGTTGGGTATTATAAATTGAATTTCTATATTACTGTGGAAAAAGTGATATCTGGTAAAAAAAATAATAATAATAAAAGAAACATTTGGTGTTATTACTACGCTGTTATGTGGCCTGGCTATGAATCATAAAAACCACAATTCTCTACGATGCCCAAACAAGGATTATTTTATATTTCAGCCTGGACAAGTTGAATTCACTTATTCTCATATGCTTTTCCTCCTGTATGTCTGTTGTCATAGCTTTAATAAAAGAAGCCATCAGAGATGACGGGTGTATTTGCCCCAGTGTACTTCAGCAACACGTGTCCCTAATATTTTCTCCGTTAATTGCTGCTATCCATCATTTTTTGTGCCAGAAGCTTTGCCCTTTCCTACTGTAGCACCTACTGTAAAGCTCCTGCGATCGATAGACACCAAGCATCGCGAGGCCTTGTGTCAGGCCTCTGAATGATGCATCCTCCCACATTTACACAATCCCTAAGTGGTTCTTATCTCAATGTAGTGTTTAAACGCACAAACGAACACTCATGAAAGTAACGCTCTCAGTCTCCACACGGGCATCGTTGATTTTCCTTGTTTACTGCTGAAGTGGGAAATAACCTTTGGCTGTGTGACATTTCACAGCTCCTGCTATTGTTTTGGGGAAGGTTTCCAGACAGAGCTGTAGGTGGAGTTGTTGCGTAAACCTTGCCGAAATCTCTTCCGTACAAAAGGGCGTCCTCGTTTCATGAAGTCTGATGCAGCTGGAAAAGGCGGTTGCATTCACACATCTTCCTTGGTGGGAATCTTAGCTCCTATAAAATGCAGCAGCAGACTTGCTCAATGAATTCAGACAGATGAGAAGATTGAAGATTGTGGTGGGGATAAGCTGAGATGTCTCAGAATAACTCCTCTGAAGGCTCTTTGATGTCAGACACATTGAAAAAGCTCAGTTTTGTCCTATTTTTTTAGAGTAAATCTTTTGACAGACAATGTGCAGACAATGTGCATTTGCAATTTGCAAAGTACACAATTGCACACGTGCTTGCACAAATAAACAGAAGAGACACATTCACTTCTGCACATCTACCCTATGGCCTATGCTGTGCTGTCAGTGTATCTCCCCCTCCGTGCCGGCGCTCCTCTCTTCGCTCTCCTTTTCCCTCTTGCGCTCATTAACGCCTCTTTTTTTCCTCAGAAATGTCAGTGACATCTCTTCACTTACAGTATGCTGCACTGTTTGGCATTTAAATACCAGTGTTGAAGCAGAAGCCCGACTCTGCTGAAAGTCCAGATTTCAGATAAAAGGGTCAGAGTAAGCTGCAGTGGGTCGTGTGTAGGTCACCATCTGTGCATTCATCAGGATCCTGACTAGCTCAGTCGGTAGAGCATGAGACTCTTAATCTCAGGGTCGTGGGTTCGAGCCCCACGTTGGGAGTAGAGGTTTTGGGATTGGGACTTGGGTTCTAAGGTGGAACACTCTGAATCTAGATGCAGACTGGCAGAGTCTCAACATGATACAAAAGCACACCACGATGACAAACCCCGAACTTTACTGCCTTTCCTTTCCACACAATATGTGGAAACTGACTCTTGATTTTTTGACTTTAGAAATAAAGAAATAATCCCCACAGATATATACTGTATGTTCACAGCTCAGTGACTCCAACATAAGGATAGTGCATGAGAGCCACAGACTACGGCTGGTTATCCCGTAAGATCGTAGTAGTGCATTGAGCAACAAGGAGATTTACGCCCACATCTAACCTTTGATGCTGACTTGGGGTTGTAGCAGGAGGAGCAGTGATCCTCCAGAAGCATCAAAAAGAGCTACGCTAGCTTTCAGCCTCTCAAACAACCCCTCTCCTCTCAGTTTAGCGTAAGCGGTCTTGATTGACAGCAGTTGTTGAGCGATGACATTTTTACCCACCCACACTATGCCGGCTGGCTGAATTGGTGATCCTGCCGGCACGAGGACACCTGACTCCTCTGCACACACCCCCAATACTTATTGTTAGCAGCCTCACATTAGCCCGAGGGCATAACTGGAGAGCTACAAATGGAGCCGTGTGGTTAAGCATCGGCGGAGTGAGAACAGATGTTAGGTGAAACATGACGATGGGGAGCGTGGCCGGTGTTTTCCTACATCAGCCTCCACGTGCAGACTCTGATGCAGCGACGCTTCAATACATGTGTGTGACGGAGAGAGAAAGACAAAAGGGCTCTGTGCTTTGCCCTCGTGGAAGAGAGAGACGAGATGTGTCTAAACAGAGGGGGTGACATCACCTCTTGGCAGGCAGCTCCAGGGAGGCTGTGATGCCCGGGCCATAGACATGCACTCATCCAATCACAAGATGAGTCACTGAATCTGTGTGAGTGTGTGTGTGTGTGTGCTGTACTGTGATCCGGTCAGTCAGTGCATGCCTCCCCACAGCGAGAACAGAGGGAGGTCAACCTATTAGAAGGAATGGGAGTACAGTAATTGTGGCAGCTTGGATGTGTGTGTGTGTGTGTGTGTGTGTGTGTGAGGTCATGTTCTCCTGCACAATTTACAAGTCAGTTTGAGAAACAAATGTATTTAATGTTGTCTTATTTAAAAGCACTACTGATTACACATTTTTGTATTTGATTTACTTTCAACAAACGGTTTGTGATGGGCAGCTCGGTGGCGCAGTGGTAAGCACTGTTGCCTCACAGCGAGATGGTCGCTGGTTCGTCTCTGGCTCGTGGCCATTCTGTGAGGAGTTTGCATGTTCTCCCCGTGTCTGCGTGGGTTCTCTCCGGGTTCTCCGGCTTCCTCCCACCTCCAAAGACATGCAGCCTAGGCTGATTGGTGACCCTAAATTGTCCGTAGGTGTGAGTGTGTGTGTGGCTGGTTGGCTGTCTCTGTGTTGCCCTGCGATGACCTGGCGGCTTGTCCAGGGTGTCCCCTGTCTCGCCCATTGACTGCTGGGATTGGCTCCAGCTTGGCCCGCGACCCGATAGCGGAATAAGTGGTTAGACAATGAAATGAAATGGTTTGTGCAGACCATTGCCCAAATTTGACCTGAATTTTAAACTTAATTGCGTATAATGAGTTCCACCTTTAGTTTGCTCATTTAGTTTCTGGTGCAACTCTGGTGCCAAAGTTAAAGAGCAGCTTTGCTCATGGTCAAAGAGAAGAACACGCAACATTCTACATGATACTGAATGTAAGAATTATTACTCCTACTATGGTGATGCCATGACCTGGACTCAGCACGGAGATGGCATTTCTCATGGAGCCACCCTCACTGAAAGAATCTCAACGAAGTAAATGGTCTGTTGTTATTCATAACCTTAAAATTAAGTCATAAGTTAAAGAAGACACACACACACACACACACATCCCCCCCCCCCCTTTCTTTGGCTAGAGACCCCCTAGAAAAGCCATCAAGGATTTGAAAATATGTATTTAGATATGTATAATTAGATTTAAAATAGTGCCACGACACGAGAGGATGAATTAGGGTTGTGAGCTCACAGCAGTACGAAAACAAACACATGAGGTGATTCTAATGTTGAGTGGTTTGATTAGAATGGTAAGATTAGTCCGCTGTATTTGTAGCATTAATATGCGTGTGTGTGTGTGTTAGGAGGAGTGTTGAACCCGGGGCCTTCTTGCTCAATGCTATACTGCAACAAGTGGAGAAATGTAGAATTTTATAGATACAGATATAGATTTTGTCTTTCCCCTATATCCAAGCTATACAAATTGACTCCATATGATAGAAAGCATTGCATTGAATGTGACCATTCACACTGCATACATACTCAAAGTAAACCTGATAATGTACGGTGTAATTAAAATACTTGTCTCTGTCTTTTTCGTTCAAGTTCTTCCTTGAAGAAGGAAACCAAACCCTCTCCGCCCCCATCAGAACCTCTTCCCGTCATGTCTCTGTGGTAACTTTAAAGACGTTCTCAGATTCCCTGGACGGTCTCCCGAGGTGACAAAGAGCAAACAACATGGAAACAAACACCAAGGGAACAATATCAGAGAAATGAGACAAACAAGATTCGAGCCCCTCCAACACGTGGCGATAAGGGCACAATTATTAAAATAATAATATGACACACACTCCTATTAATAGTCCGTGATTGCACTTGTACTGTGCAAAAATAGCATGAAAACAGCATGTTTCAGAATGTCATCTGCAAGATCAGACTTTAGAGAGCAAAGCCTGTCAACAGAACCTCAGATGACCCCAAACGCGTCGCAACTCCCAAATAAAGTCTTTCAAGATTTTCCAGCTAAGAGACGTGAAGTCACTTCAAAGAAGTGTGTGCGCGCCAAATGGCTATATTTAGACAATCCTCTAAAAAAATAAATGTTAGATGAAGAGTAAAAGAAGAGCGCTATCATCTCTGTAATCATGTCAATGCACAGTATTATTTACTGTACAAACATTCACATACAGAAACAATATGTATTATAATACTTTGTGTGATTGTGTCCACCCTGGTTATATCCAGAGGGATTGGCTAAATTACACCCAGATATATTTGCGCACGGATTTTCCCACTCAGATATGGTAAATAGGATCTCATTCATTTATAATTGCTACCTATCCTGTGTACTTGCTCCACGCAAAGAGGCCTCATGAGTACTGCCTCACTTCAACTCCAGACTCTTGTGTGCTGTCTTCATCCCTCCTCCACTTCCACATCATGTTTCTTTAAGCCTCTAGGATGAGGCCTGCAGCACCTAGAAGTCAAGAAGGGGCAAAACGAGTCGACGATCTACTTCTAATGTGGGTTCATCATCAAGTTTCAACCGCTCCTGTTATTTAGGAGAAGACGAAGCCTCTTCTAACAGGCTGGGACCTCGGCTGGCGCAGTCAGGAGACATTTATAGCTGATGATGCAGATCAGTTAAGCAAATATTATTTTAAATACCTTTAATGTTAGTCAGGTCAATCTTTTTCTCTCTTTGATGCATCGCTTCCTTCTCACTGTCCGTCTATCTGCTGCCAGGGCTGCCAGCTGGTTACGACCTACTTTGAGAACTGGAGCTGTCAGTAATACAGCTGTGCTTCACTTTGCGTCTCCAGTGGCAGGGGTCTCCTGTGTGATTTGCTCATCTGACACCTCCTTTCCTATGCCTCTTTGCAAGCATGGGCGTGGCCTCGGGAGAGTTAACTGAACAGGTGGACACACACCTGCCATTAATTTGCCACTTAGTTTGTTTGTTATTTAGACCCTGCGTTGCTGCTGCTGCCGCTCCTGCGCCAGATCGTGATTGAATGTCCTGTTGCCGCACCGCCGCAATAGGTGCATCCACTGCGGATGATATTTTCAGCCGTTCTTCCCTCTGGGTCTCTCCGGCAGAAGGGGGTGGAATGCTTTCCCCCCAAAAAAATCTAGATGGTATTACATAATCGCTTCAGCAGGATGCCTGGTGATTGTCATGTGCCTCAGTGTAGGTAAAAGATGGTTCAGGCCTCGTACAGTGCATGTCCAGTGGCTCCATTAGTGCAGGAAGGTGGCGTTTACATCCATTAGCCCAGAATAAATGGCGGCTGAATTATTGAGAGCATCGACTTGGTGAATGACTGCATGCCAGCCCATTAACTAAACAGGATCTGGCTGGCAAGTCTAGCTTTCTTTTACCTACAGCTGCATTTGCATCCAATGGATTCATTACGGCCTCTGTTAAGACACAAGCGGGTCAATGTCTGTGATTTCATGCTGCTTTCTTATAGTTCCCTCCTTAGCATCGGACTGCTAAAGGTGGATGTAAACCATGAGGATGTTGAATGGCGTCACATACGACTGGAATTTACGGGAAGTCTTTTAATATGGTAACAAAAAAAAATCTTCGGGGACAACAATCGAATAAATTCCGGCCACGAAGGAAGGATGAAGGATACGGAGCAAAAGTCAACCTTGACATTCAAGTTCATAAGCAGAATGATCGTCCATAGAAGATTCTACGCGAGCCTGATAAAAGCAGTATAGAGTAGAGGGGGATGGCAGGTGTAATATCACTGTCGGTTTATTTTGTGGCTGCTTTATTCAGTGTGAATAAACAAATGTGGTGTAGAGAAAGGTCTAGTAGTCGTGTTAAAATGGGGGCATGACAAGGTTTCAATGATTAAGAGCCAAACAGGCTTCCAAATACCTGGTTCTCCTTTCGCTGAGTGTGCAGTTTCTCTTCTCTTTCCACTGCCACCTGGTAGAACCTGTCGCTTGCAGAGGTCGTTTTTGGAGAATCCTCACTGAATTGATTCAGCGAGAAAGAACTGCGATACATAACAGCTTTCCAATCTAATGATTGTAAACAGAGGACTGAGAACTTCTCAATTCATCCTGTCCTTAAAGCTCCTCATTAGGCTGCATAAACAGGTCTGTGCTGTGGTTGGTAATCAGAGCTCATGATATAGACAAAACAGATTGACATGGAACATATGTGGAGGGTAATCTAAACTCTGGAGGGGGGGTCCGTGATCAGCCGTGCATTCGTCTGCATATTACATGACTAATGCCGTCAGAGATACAGGAAGATTGCTTCAGACTGGCCAATCAGGATGGTAATTAGCTGCATTAGGAATTTGAGTGTCGATTCAGAGCCAAAGGCAGCAAAGCAAAAATGAGCTGCTGCTAATTTTTATTCTGCGTGCATTAAAAAAAAAGAAATAAAGGAGGGAATATTAATGCACACAAAGTTGTAGTAAAAAAAAAAAAGTTGAATAAAACCCATGCCCTGCTCCCTGAAGCCATCCGTCGTTTAAGGGGACATCCATAAAGCATGAGACCTGTGATCCTCACATGCTGCAGCGGTGCAGTTGTCTCCCAGTCAGAATGTAACCTAACGGCTGCAGTCAAACGCTCTTTTGTCGGAGACAAAAGGAGGCGCTTCTCTATGCAGAGAGATAGTCTGAGTAATTCAGTTAGCAGCGTGCTGTGTGAATCACTCCAGTTTCTGCAGCACTGCAGCACTTCTTCAAGACACTATATGCTCCACTGTAATATAGATGAACCTGCAGAGAGTAGTGTAGCAGTTGGCAGACAGCTTGGAGGACACTATGCGATTACAATGCGTTTCCTAAAAGAGGCTCGTGTGAAATTCAGCCACTGAGAACTACCAGGGGTAAAATCAACTTTGATGGGGTCCATAACTGCCGTTGCCTCCGTGAAGCAAGGGAATAAAGGGCAGTAATTTACTCTGGCAAGTAAATGTAGTCTATTCAGTGAATCGCTGTGACGCTGTTTAACTCCAATCAGAGACCTTGATAAAGTGATAGCAGGAGTCCCCACATGGGGGATCTCAATCACTCCAAGGGGTTTTCAAATAAAGAGCAGCAACGATACAGTGTTTAACCTGATGCAATATCACACACTGGACACATTGTGGATTCTCTGAGTCTTTACGGGGCTGTGCGGTGTTGAAGCTGTCGCCTCCTACAAGGTTCCAGGTGTGAATCCGGGCCTGGACTTTTGCATGTTCTCCTCATGTATGGGTTCCCACCAGGGCTAAAACAGAGCAAAAGCATGCAATGTAGGAGAAGGAACATATTTATATCTTTATAGCTTATATATTAAGAGATTTACAGTTATTTTTCATAATAACATCCGGACTTCAATGAGACTAAATGTACTATAGTAGCTTTTAAACCAAGCCTGTGCTGAAAGCTAATACTCCAACATATTGTGGTATAATCTTACACTGTGAACTCTTTAATGTCAGACGCATGCTTTAATTGTAAACTAGACATTGTTCACACCCATTTCATTACCCTGATGGCTTAAATCTTTATTATCTGGACAAAGCTGACTAAGCGCCGAGGCTCTTTTTTTTCCCAGTGAACGCTTACACTGCAATCACACCTTCCCAGCTTACCCAGTATTTTACTGTTTAATTTGTTTGTTTGTTGGGGGACAACCTCTGTTAATCCACGGCAAATGAGCCAACACTTGTTTCCAATCTGTCGTCACTAACAGGGTATTAAAAGACGCACGTTTCTCACAAACTACAAAGGCAAGGAGGACGAGTGGGATTCTAATGAATTTCGGGCTGCATTCCCGTTTTTACTCATAAATGCTACAATGCTTTCCGGTATCATTACTTTATTAGGGATGAGTAACATGGCGAAATGCAATGAAAAGAACAACAACTCTGGGTTGCATCCGGTTGATTACTTCAGTGGTGCTCATGAGCGGTTCTGTGCAGAACCGCGGTGGGACGAACGCAGCAACGTGATTTGCCCCTGTTGGATACCTGCAACAGAAGCCGGCCTGGCAGCAGCTGGCAAACAAGAGGAGGGCGCCAGATGACTGCTCTCCGCGCTCGGAAGAAAACTAGAGGCTGAAAGAGAGGTGGGTTGGTTGCATTTAGAGGAAGCTGTGATTATCAGTGCAGAACGGTGGCCATGGGAAGCTGTTAACATAAACAGGCCAGCGAGCAAACACTTGATACTAATTAAGCACTGCCGCGTGCAGCTCACAGCTTGATGCACATTCCGCCAGCTGAGGGAGGGAGCCATCGATTCTGACAATGCCTGACACGCTTACTATGTTCCCTTCTTGATGTAAATTGATCAGGGGTTTCCTTCAGACGCTCAGTCGCACAAAATTATTCCAATAGGAACAGTGATTTGAAGTCAGTTGAAGACGGAAACAGAACAGTGGAGAGGGAAACGGAAAATGGTTAAAATAAAATAACTAAACAACAAGGATTAAAAAAAAAACCTACGTAGACATTTGTGCAGTGTAGAGCTGCATGGCTAGAAATTCAGCTTAATATGCTTGAATAAAAAAAATGACTGGAAGGAAGTGCAAAATGTACTCCATTGAATCGCTATATTTGTCTGACAGACTTAGTAGCATGCCTGCCTGGATAAACAGTGAACTGTTTATACCTTGCTAGCTTGGTTTTACGCTTTATCTTGTATTTTATATTTCACATTACGCATTTCTCCTGATTGCAGTTCAAGTTCTGGGGACGAATGTACTTCAGCAGCTGCAAACACACAAAGTCAATGCCATTACATGAAAGTGACACGCCAAGCTACGGCCCAATCACATCAAGCCTCTCTCTCTCGCTCAACGACACAGTATAATATTACCCCAACTCTGGAGATGTGATTAGGAGTGACATTACAAAGAGCAGTGCTGTGATGCACCTGAGTCACATCAGTGGGCTACAGTGTGGGCTCTCTGCAGGGGAACGATCGGCCCGCTGCTAAATCCAGACAGTTTGGGAAGATGCCGTTATGGAGAGACACAAAGGACAGACTCCTCAGAGGGTGTGAGCAAGTCATTAGATTTCACCTTCAAAGCAAGGACTTCAGTCCTGTCCTTGTCTCACGGTGCTTTTGGTATAGAAAGAAGATGACTAGTAGATCGCTGTTAGTTGCTGATAAAAGCTCTATTGAGCTGAAGCTCATTTGAATTATGTGTGTGTCCTGGAAGCAGCCATGCAGGGACAAAGGTGGGACATAATGAACACATCATAGGTAATGTACAGCTCAGGCTTGGTCCACAAATACAATTCTTGCTGCGATGCGACAGTGCTAACCACTACGCCACCGTTCCGGATTTGTATTTACTGTACAGATAGTTTGCCTTTACAAATTCCTAATTTCATGAAAATTCACATTACTCTCATAAAACCCATGTTTTGTGAGAATGAATATAATCTACTGCACCAAACTAAAATGACTTCAAATGCAACTTCTTTATCTTGTCAAGCTCTTAACTAATTTTTTTTAAGCAGCTCTTCAGAATTCTTTTTTATTGTATCCTTAATCGTCGTGTCACTGTGTGAATCAGGTCATCTGCCAAGTTTGTTTTGGCTTGGAGCAATGATGCAGGGGCGCGTGATGTGATCGGATTCTCTTCGGAGTCCTCAAGAAGGATTCTTGGCTGGTGCCGAGAGCCTGTGACATCATTTCTATTTCTGACTTTCAAGTGGAGCATTCAGAAGCTAAGAGGTATCCATTAATGGGGACCAGCTGCATGATTGAAAAAAAAAACACCATCTGTACCAGAGACCTGGTCTTAGGAGTTGATAGCAGCTGCCAGCCCCTGAAAACTCTAATAGCACGGAATAATCTTTTCCTGCGTGGCTTCGGGACGTTGTGTCGGCGACCATGAGAAATGAGTATCGGTCTGATTGCTCATCAGTCAGGCTATATTTTGCCGTCACAGTTACATGATCATGCCTTCTTATTAAAAGCAAAAACCAGCCTAGCTGTCGGTGGCTGCAAGAAGCAAATGGTAAAAATGAAAGCTGATATTAATCAGTGGTCAATGCGAAGCAAACAGATGCACTGACCTTTGGAGGAAGAATTACATGCAGGTCGGCACAGTAAGAAGCGCTAAATATCGGTCATAACCTCATTTCACTATGCTCACTTAAGTGGCTCTCAAGGGACCAGTTCTGTAATTCGTTCATGCAAAGCCAATAAGCAGAACGAGCACGACTGTGAATCTGTGTTTGGGTCTGACATTTGAGAATTTCCGGGTTTCTAGCCTCGGGGTGTGAATCTCGCCCACAGAAATGAAAACTGTGACTCAACTCCCCTCCTCCTCTGCTGCTGTTCCTCCCACGCAAATGCACGGCCGCAAGATTTGTCACTTTCGCTTGATGCAAGAGGTGACACCAAGGTGTTCAGAGAATCAGCCTATATAGGCGTTATCTTATCCAAAAATGCGCATGATTCATAGTCAAAATGTTGACGATTGCTGAAACAAGAGACACCTGGAGACGCTGCGGTGTCTGAGGAGTAGAGCGGGGGAATGCAAGCTGGTAAATTCTCGAGATCAGAGAGTGGCAGTTAATGTTTGATGTCTTAAACAGCTGACTTCATCAAGTTGTGTTTAACTCCTAAGCTGCTACCGAAAGCATGGGTGCTGAATGAAGGATATGTACTCATGATTCTCCCTGTCTGCTCTCCCTTTTGAAAATTACAACCACAGACACCTCTTATCCTGCATCTATCATAATCCACTCATCAGTGATCAGCGACAGGAATATCGTCACTTTTTCAATAAAAAAAAACAAAAACGTTATGGTTGCTAAGGTAGCTTGGTTTTTGGCGTGCGGTTGCCAGTGATTTGTGCTGCGCAGGAAGTTCTGTGCAGCTCAGGTAATGACGCAATAACACAACGATTCTCATTCACCAATCGATGGGATGCACTTCTTCACATTAACTTTAGGAAATCATGCCTGCTCAACAGAAGTGTACTACAGAAGTAGCGCCAGTTACCTACAGGTACTTTTATTTTTACTTTTTGGTGCTATGCATTGGAAATGGGGCTTTTCTGAGCGGCAGGAGCGGCATACACATCTGCTGCCTTAATAAAACATCATCCTGTAGATTCATCTGACATGTGTTGTGAGATGATTCCCAGTTTTGCTTTTGACAGATCAGAAAAGGCCAACAGAAACACGATATTCAATGGGTGGGTGGATCAATTAAACGAAAAGATGTCAGACTGGATGCGTCACCGTTTGTTCCTACAAAAACTGTGGGGAAAGCCTCTTGTTGAAGAGCCGCCGATTAAAAAGGAATGCCTTACAATTGCCAAGTGAAAGCAACAGCTTTGCAGCACCAAGTATTTAATTCAACATCTGGCTCTGTCGTGCTTGAGTGAGTACTACTACTACTACTAAAGCCCGTATCTGTAAAGATGACATGGCGCTGTGGTTCTTGCGAGCTTGTGTACAGTATATCTGTTTGTGCTTTTGATGCCTCGCTCTCTGCTGCTGTCCCTATTTGAGCGTGCAATGCGCTTCATGTGAGCTTGGTTGACTGAGTGCGTAGGTCGTTCCCGGAGCTGATTGGTGGCACCTTCCCAAACGTGCAGTTTGAAAGGATGATTTCTCAACGTGTGGTGCTGGCTTCTCTCGCTCCACCACTCGTCAGACTGAAAGAAAAAGTCTTCTGCTTGAATTGTACTTAAAATAAATATTAAATGGCTGCTAATAATCACCGACGGCTATTTGGAGCTTACTTCCTGGAATATGTTGTATCACATGCAACATATTGTGTTACCATTTTCAATGTAGATCACACCACTGCTACATTTTTGCAGGACATTTTCTTTTCTTTTTTTTATTCGCTTCCCTCTTCCAGGGATTTTAACCATTGATCCAATCGTATCAAATCAAAATGCAATAAATCAAAGCAAAAAAATAAAGTCTACAGAAACCCTGGAAAGCTGGAAACTATAAATCGGAATATTTCCAAGAGCCGAGGTGCAGCGCATCTTAAATTCCCACAGATAACTTATGGTTCTGCTCCACTCATATGTCTATAAATTCAATTATTGTAGTGATCTTTGATTACACAGAGTGAATAGCCCTGAAGAAGACTTGTGCATATGTGAACAACTGCTGTCTCCTTGTTAGGGCTGAGCTACTGTTCCTGCTATACTTCCTGCCGTAACAGCACTCCCGACTGTGCTCTTCAATTAAAGCGATAATTACATCTGTAGGAGATCCTCCTGCGTCTGATCGGAACCCCTGCCTCATCCCCTTCGTCTGTTTCCCCACCAACCCACCTGCTGTGAGACAACGGCCAACCAGGATTCAGCAGCAGACGTCGATGCTTGCTGCAATGATTCATCCAAGGGAAGGCTCCATCTGTCTACCTAATCAGACCCTAAACTTTCAAGGGTATTGATCCAGCATCTCTGTCCGAGCCATTGCAGACACTTCATGCATGTGGGTGCGCGTGCCAAGGGCCCATCCCTGTGTCTGTTGATGTAGAGAAGATTAAAGGCAGAAAAGAATTAAGAGACGAGAGGAAAAAGCAAGGCTTTGAGGGTAAATTGAGCAGGAAAAAAAACCCAGAGAGTGTCATTTGCAAATCAGTGCCTGCGAGACAGGAAAATTGTAAGTTAGGCTGCCACCGTCGATCAGCCTGTGCATCCATCAGGCAAAAGATAGCCTTGCCACAGATGGGTGTATGAACTATCACATTTTCCATCAAATCCAAAGATTATTTATCACGTATTCCAAGGCTGAATGGTTTGTCAGCTTAAGCACAGACTTTTAAACTCCCGTGTCGCCGAGTCTCAATTGTCTTTGCAGGTTTCCTCCTCTCTTTTTTTTGCCAAGCATCAGCCACACATGTAGCCCGCGGGCGGAGTGAACTAGGGCACAAACAATAACAGCAATCATGGGAATCATGTGCTGCTTTAGCGGAGGAGACCAGCTGACTGACTGACCGCTGGAGCCCCGAGGGTCTCATGTACAAGCAACAGAGGAGGGTAGGGGGGGGGGGGGGGGGTGGGGGGGGCGAGGCAAAAAAAGGGCAGAAAGGATGCGGATTCACCTCTGATTCCCACTTCCCTACGACAAGCTTACTCATCTTCCAGATTCTGCCCTTGTCAGGGAGCTTCATCATCTCCCCTCCCTCCCTTGCGCTCACACCGCCGTGCCACCGTCTCCATGAAATTCACCCCCCCCCCCCACACACAGAGGTAATGGTACATTCCATGACTCCTAACACTCCTTCGGACTGATGCTTTAAGAGCAACGGGAGGACATGGCCTTGCACCCGTGGCTGTATTCGTTGAGGAACGGTCGTGTCATGTATGACTCATAAACGGTGGGGTGGAGCGGTGCTTCATTGACAACAAGATGCCCATAATGCTTCCATTTCAGATCAATCAACGACCGGCCTATTTACTCATCCTTACCTGGGGAAATGCAATTGCTGTGAGAAATCAAAGCATGCTGGAGGAGCCCATTCACCCTTTTGCACAAAGGACAGATGTGGTTGTAATTTAAGTTGAAGCCCAGATGATGGTCGTGAATGAGCGAACCACAGATCAATGGGCAGCTCTGTCCCGTAATCGAGAGCAGTCTTAGCTTTCATTACAACATCAGTGTGTGAGTGATCAATCGGCTGGAATCTTATGACCGTCTGGCTGGGTGGAGAAAGCACTCGAATCAACGTACCGGGCGTTCGGGCCGCGTCGCTGGTAGAATTTACACATCTACTTTTTCTTTTCTTTTCTTTTTTTTATTTGGATTTATAAATGAAAATTAAACTGGCAGTAAAAAGCCGTGTTTTTTCAGGTCAATTACAATTTTTTGCAAAACGGCAAATTATTTTAATAATAAATGAACCCTATTTACTCTTAAAACCAACTCACATAGAAGCACAAATGCCTGCACATGATACGTTAGCATGAAGCAGCGCCTACAACCTTGACTTTTAAGGCCTCGAGCTGAAAAACTGTGGTTGGCTGATGTTTGCCTTTGATCGATTGATCAGTTTTCTCAACCTTGGCAGTGCCATATCAATACCTTAATTCAACACCAGAGATGTTGACTTAATGTAAGAGGACCTCGCTCTTCTAACATGATGAACAAATTCAGTCGTGACAAGGCACCAAAACAAACATCTAATCGGTACGATCAGTATTCAAGTGGCCAATCAAAGGAGCGCTCGTTATTTCATCTCACCAACAGTCTCAAAAGTCAACTTGGCAAGCAGTCACTGCCTTGCACTGGGCAGTAGGATGTAAGGGTGCAAGGAGCGGAGTTTCCACTATAACCGCATGCCTGTCAGGCTGTATTTGGAGCAGAAATACAATCTTGGAATTTTCTAGTCACACTGTGACTCTCATTAGGTGTGCATGTCTTCTTTATTTGTATCTTTTGAGACTCATTAAACATATTTTATTGTGAATAAACATTAATTTTCATTCACTGTAAATGTGTCTGCTTTTTTTATGACTATGGCAGCTGTAGAGAGCAGAGCCGTAAATGAGATGTATAAATCCTCAATGAGTGGATTGAGGAAACTCTGTAGAATTTCTCCTGTAGCTTGGTGCAACCATCCAGGATTGCTTGGAGCAGGAAGCTGCTGCTGAGAACATCATCTGCATCAGCATTCATGAGGCCATGTTTGGCAACAATAAATACACAGTATGGGGAGAAGGCTACCCTGAGCCCCAGGGCCCTCGGCCTGCAGCAACAAACAGTTGAGTGCTCCAGAGAGTGCTGATGATATGGAGGGGGGGGGGGACTTTTGGGGATGGGAGCAGGGTCACAAGTGCTCAATACTGAAGGCTTTGAGTTGATTGTATTAAGAATCTACTCTGAAAAGTGTATTTAATCCACCACTAAATACACAACATGGTGTTGAGCTTCGGAACTAAGAGGATGTGATTTATTTAAACACCAATGATTGTTTAGCTTGTTCTCAACATCAGCAGGGGAGAAAGGATGTTTTGAGGAGCATATTCTTATATTTTGACTGTTGCCTGAATCAAAGCTGGCTGCCAGGGGGGGGAAACACTTCCTTAGAATTCATGTTAAATTCTGAAGCGCTTCAGCATCAGTGTACAAAAGCAATGATAGGTGGTGATGGGCATGTAAACAGCTGCCATTCTTACACTCTGCAAGCAAAACATTCCTGCCTAAATTTGAAAGGGAGAAAAAAAGGAACATGGGAGGGGAGGCCTTTCAGGGAAGGGCACAGGATCGCAGTGCATGTAAAAGGGGACGCGCTGCTCCCTGGAAGCCTTGAGCGGGGACGGCAAATGTCACTCCGATCAGTCGAAAGTGTCACGACGAGCAGCAGAGCTGTGACCTCGGCTGGAGAGGAGCGGAGGGAGACACGAGGGAAGGCACAGAATGACAGAAAAAGCAGTGACAGCAGAAAATGAGCAAAGGGAAAGAGGGAAGAAGAACGGAGAGAAGTTTATGGCGGGCCGATGCCTAATCCCGCCAGCACTCCAGGCTTTGGGAACAGAGGAGCGATATCAGTCAAGACACATTCGCTGCTTTCCTATTGCCTAAATGAGGCCACTTCTGCCTTCAAAGAAAGACGCTTGTTCGCTACCTCCCCTGCAATCACGCGCGCAGCGTGCAGACTGCAGACAGACCTGGAAGCTATCTATTGCCCTCTTTAAGGATCCCGCCACGTGATTACGAGAGCATTGTTACAGACCGCCGGCCTCAGAAAGTGGCTGAAAAAATTAAATCTATATTAAAGAAGTGCTGTTGTAAAAGACAGAAAAATCGTTACAGCCTAATCGAGAGGAAATACATCCACGGGACACTAAAACAAAGGCGATGACGACTGCTGTGGAAGAAGTTCATTCTCATCGTCCAACTCTTATCTGCTGCATATCTCGCAAGCCTCTTCGCAAACCATTGCAGCAGCGTTCATATCAGGCTAATAAGACACCATCAGATTAATTAGTGTGATGTTTTGTGCCATGATTTTTTTCCCGGAGGATACAAATCACCATGTCGACACTTCATTTAAGCCGAATGCCAAAAAAGGCACGAGAACTCTGTGTCAGCTCTGTCATTACACAGCGACAACCAATGCGTCACCACAGCACCACTGCATTGTCTGATAATCGAAATGTGATTTCACTCCAGCAGCCGTGAGCGCTCCTATCCATGGGAATAAAGCAGTGGGAATGCTCAGACAGGGAAGGGAGGGTTCCAATTTGAAATTCTGACATGAAAAAGAAAAGACAAGGGGCAAGAAAGGTAAGACGACTTTTTTTCAGTGTGAGATTATCATTTGAACATATCAAGCAGCATTTTGTGCAGCTTTTGTCCTGCAATCCTAACTGTAGATCCACTGTGAATGTTCCGAGCAGCACCAAAGCCCCGAGGCTAAAGCATGATCCGGAGACCACATAACCAAGAGTTCAAGCCGACAGTGCAAATCCCAGGATGAAGATAGAGCAAAGGCCACTCCGGCGAAGGCATAGTCAAGACTCAACGATCTGCGCCACACATCAGATTGAAGAGGTGTTAAATTGTTCTTAAAACCATGAGTCGAGAAGAGGAAAAAAAAGGCATGTGTTTTCTGGCTGGATTAATTTAAAATAGTAAGTATTATTTCACCGTTTCAAACTTCCTTTAAGTCGTAAAAGTGAGATGACACCAAAAGCTAAGTGTCCCTGAAACCACGCGGATTACTGTGCAACCGGTCGGCACCGCCTGCGAACAAAGTCTTCCTCTCTCCAGAGTTTCCTGGAAGCAGAGCGGGGCGAGCTGTGACTAGAATTACAGACACACTTTGAGAAAGTGATAATCTCTACTTACTGAAGGAATTATTGCCCAAGACTTTGTTGTTGCTATTTTCATGCGGTGCTACAGAAATGAACAAATGGCAGCTAAATTTACAGCTCAATATTTCCATTGAGCTTCAACGATTTGACTGGAAACCCAAGGCTTCAGTGTCACAAATCTAATAAAGCTGAATGCACATTGAATGTGAATTATGCATAGTGGTTTTAAATACCAGCCGCAGCTCAGGATTTCTTTGAGGCAATCTGAAACATGGCGGTGCAACTACAAATATTTGCAGCATCACACACTGCATTCTTCATCCAAAAAGTTCACAAAGCATCGTTATTTAATCCAGTCCTCCTGAAGTCGAAATGGTAATTAGATCCCAGAAGACAACACAGATTCCTCCAACACGCCCAAACTTTAAACGTGCTTGCACGATTTAACTTTCTTAAGTTGAGAATTAATTTGGATGTAGCAGGCATCACACATATTTTATATCAACCTCAATTCGAGTTCATCCAGCAAAGGTCAGGGTGCACGGAAGAGGGAATTAAGTCCAAGAAGTAAAACCTTTGCACACCAAAACCTGGCTGAAATGCCAGCCTTTTTTTCAGAAGCACTTGTTGCCTCTCCATCTTCATATCCACACAACCGAAAATTCAGTAGAGTAAACAAACAAAACAACCACAAAGACATCTAAAAAAAAGATTCAAAATAAACGTATCAAAAGCAAAATGTACGCACTTACCTGTGGGAGTGCAGAGCTGAGCTGCCGCTGCAGAGAGTCACGGTCGTATATGACATCCTGAAGGTGCTGTTGGGCCAAGCCGAGGCTCTCCTGGGTCTCTCTCAGTGTGTCCAGCAGCCGGTCCCTCTCGTCCAGCATGTTGACCATCAGCTGCTCAAAGTGGGAGTCTGGGTCAGAGGCGCTGCTCTGAGAGCCACGCTGGCTCAGCGCCGTGTCTTCACTGATGGTGGGCATCACCTCGCACATCATCTTGGTGCTGTGGTGGGGGGGGGGGGGGGGGAGCAGGAAGGATGATTAGGATGGGAGAAATTAAGAAGAATAAAAATCAGCTGTGTCACAACAACTCCACGAGAGGAAGAGGAAGAGGAGGATTGTTGATTGTTAACCCTATCCAGTATTATTCTGCTCTTTTAGTTGTGGCCATGTGACTCGGTCTGACACTGTTGGAGCTCGGCTCAGCTTCACCCCAGTTGTTTGAAGCTGCAGAGACGTCTTCGGAGGCTGGGCGTTCTGCCCTAAATTTCATGCTTGTGCTGTTTAATGCCCGGATTGAGTTGCATAATACACCAGATCATGCTATACTGGATATATGTTGCCATATTCCAACATCCCAGAAGGATTTCCGAAAGCCTCCGGAGTCATGCTACGCCATGGCTGGTAGTTTATGAGCATCGTGTGATGAAATGAGCTCAAATTAGCTTCATAAATACCTGAAGACGTGAGTTCGACAAAACATCATGGATACATTAAGCCAGGGTATGTCGTTAAAATACAAATTCAGATTCTTTGCTGTATTTTCATAATTTAATATCAGTTTAGCAAGTGGAAAAAGACTTGTTTGACTGCGCAATTTCTCACTCCTTGTATTACATTATTGCAGTTATTGCTATTTTTCCACACAAAAAACCCAAACGCGCAAAAGTGTTGAGAATTAGCAGGCGTGCCAATATATTCAAACAATGCATCCGCTTCGTCCAATGTGATTGTGATGGCCAATGCGAAATGAAATCCTTTGCTGAGATTAAACTGATGTAATGTCTGAATAAACAAATGCCCCACAAATAAAACACCCTCCAGGACAAACACCACTGAAACAAAGACGTCAGTACCCTAAAGACTTTGTGTATACACCAACGTAATGGCAGAGCCTTACTCAATGTGCTCATCCAAGACCATATCCCATTGCCCACCGCAGTCCCTACGGGGGTGGGTTATAATGGCAGGTTTGTGTTTCAGCATGTTCTGGCAGTGAGATGGGTTCTCCCATTTCTTCTATGGGAACTCTTCCAGATTCCCACCAGTCTGCTATTCAGCTCCAAATCCTGCCGTTTAGACCTGAGAGACCCAGCCAGTGCGCTTGCTTGGTTGGACACTCTTGCACGTGCCAAGCTTCGCTTGGAGAGCCCGTGGACCGACTGCGTGCACCGGTGGTGCATTTTAAGCAGCGGGTAATGATTTATTCCCGACTTTGGCTCAGTGGATGCTGTAAAGAGAGGGAAGTGGTGGTTGCATAAAAAAAAAATCAATTTCAATATGAAATCAGGGCGTGTGTCAAAACAAACTTGAGGCAAATAATAATGGTGCTCATTGGCAATGATTATGTTGTTTGTGACAAGAAGAATGCACCCAAAGGTTATTGACAACTTCAAATTGAAGGTTTAACTTCATCCTCAAAATCCAAAAATGGTGGGATGGATCTGTGGAACAAAATTGAATCAGATAACTTGCATTTAATTCATTTAGACAACCTAGACAAGATATGTTGTGTGTGTGTGTGTGTGTGTTGTGACGCTTTAACTTATCATGTTAAGATCTTTTTTGTTGTCTGTTCTGCTCTGGGTGATTCTCAGCCCAGCCCGTTTTCAGATCGCAAATTCGCCATCTTTCAAATTATTGGAATAACATTTTTTTTACTTCAAAAATTACCATAATAAATAATTATGAATAAACTATTTTAAAAGGTGGTAATGTGACTCTGATACAGCTTCTGATACCCAGTGGATTCCATTAGTTGAATTATCTTTTCTTGATTTTGGTTGAAGTCAGGTTAGTTATTAAAGCTTGCTTGACTTTCTTTTTTAGGCCACTTTTTTATATAACTGAAAAGTGACTAAATTCATTATGTTGGGCTGTACTCTCTGTGACGCTACAATTATTATCCGTAGTTGGCGAAAGAAAATAATTTCAACCAGTTTGGTAAAATTAATAATTTCTGCCGGTTTGGAAATGTGTTAAATTTGTCTGTTGGTTGTACTTCTAATGTCTGTTCGTTTGTTTAAAATTGAAGCTGTTGCTCAAGAATTTCATATATCTGCCTCTTCAGGAAAATGTTCGATACAGAAAATGCTGATTCGTGAGGGTTTATCGCCCAATCGAATCTATTACTGAATATACTAAAGTTTTCACAACTTCATTGGTCTTGAATTCTAAACAAACAAACAAAACAATGTTGCACAAACAAGACAACGTTTAAGTGAGAGGATTTAATGCGGCTGGTTAGAGATGTTAAATGTGAGGCTGGAATGATTCAAGAATCACGGGAGGCAGGAACAGCAGCATGCTCAATTGAACACATTGTGGGCTACAGATACAATAAGAAAGTGTAAGACAGTCATGGATCATTGGGCTTTTCTCTGCATGCCATCTGCCAATCAATGAATTATTCAGAAAGGAACCGGTGAGGATTTCTTCCCAATCAATATATCCGGAAGCACACCTACGGACAATTTGCAGTGATCAATTCACCTAATTTGCACGTTTTTGGAGGTGGGAGGAAGCCGGAGAGAACCCACGCAGACAATGGGAGCGCATGCAAACTCCCCTCAAAAAAAGAGAAAAAGAAATATTCTTTCTACCCACTGCACCACCATGCCGCCCTAAAATCACAACCAATGAAGAAGAAACAGTTGACGTTGAGAAATAATGGAACCTCTGCAAAACTGTAATTCACAATCGTGGGGTTACTTTATAGATGTTCCAGTACTGTTGCAGCTTTCTCTTGCTTGAAATAGCATCCCGATTAAACACTGGCAGGTCCATAAACATTCCCTAACCTGAAACAAATGTTTTAATGCGCTAATTCTTACACTAATCTAACAGCCTCTGTAACAAAGGAGAAAAACTAGAGAAGCAGCAGCAGCAATAGATTTGGTCCACAGTCAGTGTTGACTTGGCACACACCCCACGGACTGTAGTACTGCAATTAGTAGTACAGGTCACAGCTTTTCTGGCAATGCACAACACAAAATCACTGTACTTAAGACAGAAAAGAGCAGGCGTTACACAGAAATACAGGCCACAGTCGGAGGGAGGATGTGTCATGCAAGTAATACGTTAGCATATGCAAAACAGCTGAAACAGATACAAAGCATGACTGAAACACCTCATCAATACATGACCCTAAAATAAGTCCAAAGAAATAGGAAAGTGTCTAAAATGTCTAAGTCAAGACTACAAATAATGACATTAGACTTAATTATCTAGCATCAAGTAAAACCTACCCTCTTGACTGTTACGCTTAAGATGTGCTACCTTTTTCATTCTTTTTTTTATCCGCTCATTGGATTTTTGGATTAAACAGAGAAACCCATTGTTGAAAGCATGACCTCCTTTGCAATTTCAGCTTTAGCAACCATAAAACTGTCCAAGTGAGCAATTGTACCACATCTAAGGATAAAGGTTTTATTTACCTACAAAATGGGATAAAATCCTCGCTGTGTGACATTGAAAAATAATTTGTATTTTTTTTTAACTTGGAGCCAGAAAACCCTCCAATCAAACAACACGGATCTCCTCTTA
Organism: Brachionichthys hirsutus; assembly: GCF_040956055.1. Classification (NCBI taxonomy): domain Eukaryota; kingdom Metazoa; phylum Chordata; class Actinopteri; order Lophiiformes; family Brachionichthyidae; genus Brachionichthys; species Brachionichthys hirsutus. The sequence goes on along the minus strand of NW_027180363.1, from coordinate 239,870 downwards.
GGGCAAACTAACAGCGTAAGAGTTGCCACAGGTATTACAGGAAGCAAGAATTTACAACTGGACATAAATATTTAAAGTGATCTGCTTCACAGACCCAAACTTTTAACTCATTCTCTCTATAAGCTGCTGTAGTTCATGAGATTCCTTCTAATTCCTCATCTATGCAGTTGCTATTTTAAATCAAGTCTGGACAGCTTACACAGACTTAACAGCAATAACACTACACTACACAAAGTGTGGTAAAGATGGCAAAATAGGTACTTGAGAGTTCCGTCTAAAAAAGACTGAAGCATATAATTTATGCAGGATGGATGTAAAAAAAAACATCCACTTATGTGCAAACACTCTATCTTAGCAAGAGCAAATCAGCAAGCTGCAGCTAATTCCCAAGTTAATCTCATTAATGGGGACAATTGTGTGAGTAGATAAGGAGCAGCAGACACAAAACAGCAATATGTTCCTGTGCAACGTATGGCCAACGTGAGGCAGATTCAGCACTATCCAGCAGCACGGGACACATCAAACGCCGCCTGCAGGAGCGAGCGAGTGCAGAATGAGCAGAGGGCTGAGTACGACTTTCTGTGACTTTGGAGATAAGCTCTGCTACTGTGTGTTTGCTCAGCTGACTTTGGAGACACTAAAATATAACTACCGTTATTCAATAGTGTGTTTAAAGGTAGGATGTAGAATGAAGTGCGTTCTGCTTCCTGACATGACACTTCATGTTAGAAAGAGGAAGAAACATTGGCTGCTGGAGAATGAATTCTGAATAGCATTACTATATTGTACTATAGTGGAATGTTCTTGTATTTTATTTGGACCATTGGCTCTATAATATGGAATAGCTCGTTGTTATTCTGTTATCAAGTAGCTGCTATCCTTGCAGCTAGCTGCAACCGCCTTATGATGCTCCAAACTAGCAGAAAGACGAATGCACATTGGCTTTTCCTGTGTCCTTCATGTAAAAAAATCTGTCCTCAAGCTGTTCTAGGCAGGCATGAAAGTGAAGGAAGGTCATGTTACATAAAGATCTGTGCACACATTGGTAACTCAGAGCAATCAATGCATGTAAACTCATTTTAATTATCATAGGTAAGCATTAAAGCTTCTCTCTTTGTTTCCCAAACGTGGAATTTATGATTAAGGCAGGAGAGTTATATCAGGGAACAAGTGAAAACTCGAAAAGCATTCAGAGAGCGCAGACCTCCTCCAAGCAGCTCATTCCCCTCGTAATTAGATTTACACCATCCACACGATGATCTGGGTCATCATCAAGAGGTTCTAAATTGTTGCAGGTATCTTTATACACCAACCATGAAAAGTGAAAGTGAATCAGACGCCACTGAATCCGTAAATCGGGTTTTCAATGTTAAAATTTTAGTTTTTTTTTTTTTTGCCCTCATTCTGGATCAGATGAAATTCGGTGGTGAGATAGAGGCCCCCACCCTACATGAATGTGTCAAGTTCCATAAACATCGGTCAATAATGAACCGAGATATTGCGGGACTGCAAGGTTAACAAAAATATCAAGGTGATCCAGAATCCAGGATCTCTTCTGGATCATCATCTGTTTCAGGTAACATTCCCAACACCTCCTGAAAATGTCATCAAGATCCATCTGTAACCTTTTGAGTTATCTTGCTAACAAACAGACAGACAGACAAACAAACCAATGGCAGCGATTACAAACCCCCCCCCCCCCCCCCCGCCTCGGCAGAGGTAACAATCATTGATCAATAAGATAATCTTCTGCCTCTCCCCCGTTAGCTCCGGACTCACAAATTGAATGTGAGTGTTCTGTTGATAAATACTTCTCTTCATGGTTACACCTGCTACTTTTCGATTAGCAGGGAAGCTGACTCCAGTACCGTTTGAGTTTGGGTCTTTGGCTCGCTGCTAATGCAAAGTGCATCTACTGACAGTATTGATCAGCACAAAGGATAATGTCAAAACTGTTGCACATTGCCCCCCCCCCCCCCCCCACACACACACACTTTGGCACTCATATAAAGCCAACAGGTGGGAAAAGAGTGACGCGCCATTTTTATGAATGGAATGGACCAGATTGCATATACACTCATAACGCTGAGACATTCCATTCATTCTCTCTGCGCCAGAGAGACTTCTGACAGAAAAAGAGACAGTCTGCCAAGAAAACAATTAATGCCTATTCAATTTAATTACAACCACCCCAAAAAAAAAAAAAAAAAACATACAATAGCACTCAAGCAAGAGGCTGCTGAGTTGGATGAAGCAAACTATTATTAACTCATCACCAGTGCTGAAAAATCCCAAAATGATTTGTGGTATTCTGCAATATTGTGACACTCTGGGAGGATGCACTTGCAGACATAGACTGATATTTACAGAAAAATATCCACCCATCCATCCGTGCAGCCAGGAGGAGCAAGGCTTTGTGTATGCTGACAAACACTTATGCCAAGCATATTCAACTGATTGAAATTACAACAGCAGCAGTTTTCACCACACAAACATTAAATAAAAAGAGTGAAGGCACTCTATTTGTTCCCTGTATGTGCCACCATTACGTCAGTGATGTCAGGCTTTTAGTGGGTTTTTTGCAAGTTTTCTGAGGTAGAATTTCTGTGAAAATCGACCAATTCCTTACATTTTTGTCTTTTTCAATCTCTTTTTCAAGCCTCACTAATAAATATTCCTGTATGATCCGTTCTCGTGGCCCAAATCTGTACTGATTCCATCCAATTCCATCAGGTTTTTCAACAGCAGAAAAATGCTTGTGACAGGCTGTGCACTATGTTCCCAATACTAGACCGTGGATTCAGAGAACAGCAGGCGAGCACGAAAGAGCGTTTAGCAGCTTAAGAGTCAGAGCTTCCCCTCAGGACTTGGTTCAGACCACAGAGAGGGAAGAGGAATGGATATTGGGCTCACACCTGCAGGTGGTGTCTTAAAACACATACTAATGTTGCTCTGCTTCCCCTGGATCTGTAGCAATATTCACTGTTTCTGCTTTATAATCTGAGCATTGGGAACTCTGATCGCACATTATAGGATGGGGTGCAAGAGGAAGAATGTGGCATTTAGTTATTTAAACACTGCAGAGGCTTCAGTTTTTAAAACATGGTGATGTGTCCTTTGAAAATATAAAAAAAATCATTAGAATCTGTTAATAAGGAATTTCACTGAACAAAGACAGAGTGGGATTTTATAAGTACAATATTAGGACAACAGAGGACTGAGTTTGTTTGCTGTCAGTGTCTATAGGATCTATATTGCTTATAAAATGAACTAAAGTTATTCAGTTTATAATAGAGCGGATCAATATCACTCCTTGGATATTTACTCAGCAGGACACACATGGAGAACATGAATTTACCACAGAAATGCTGCGAATATTATGACAGTAAAGGAAAAGGGGAAAGAAAGAGTGATGGCAAAGGTGCAGAGTTCCACCCAGTTCCATTCCATTAAGGAGAAGGAAGGAAGGGGAGCAGAAACTGCATGTGTATCAAGTGTGTGTGGGTGCATGCGCATCCATTTGTCAGAGTGCCCTTTACCTTTTTACCTGTCTGCAAGCAGCTCTGGGGGGGGGGGGGGCTGTGTGAGTGAGGTCACAAATGAAACACAAGTCTGCATGCTCATGAAAACAAGAAGGAGTGGCATGAATGACCTTTAACATTTGGCCACAATTCCCTGCTGCAAGGTCAAGTAAGTCATTGATCGATGAAGTTTATGTTGAGCACAGATCAAGGTGGGGAAAGAAAAGGGAAGTCTTGGACAGGGCGTAGCCAATTTCACCTGGGGACACCGGCAGTTCTGCTGGATATCCGTAAAACATCATTTTATTGAGAGGTGAGGTCACCACCATTCTGCATGACAGTTCAGGGCAACACACCAGACTTATTATAGGCTGTGGAGGGGTATTTGCATGATTGAGGTATATGCATTACTGCAGAGTCGCAGACTTTCATCCGTTCTGCATAACATGTCGGCATCAAGCTTGGAAATGGTGCAGGGCTCCAACTTCAGCGACACAGAAGTCAAATAGAGCGAAGCTCCTTTATTATTGCCACGGTTGCAATTGTTCACATTTTTTGCAAGATCAGAGCAGACTCACAAATGTTGCCTTCAGCTATAAACCCTCTGGCGGTAAATGAAGCCAGCTCCCGTATGTGAGCGTGCCTCCTCTCATTCATTCATCTCCAGCAGGAATATTGTGTGTGTGCGTGCGTGTGTGCGTGCATGTGTGCGTGCGAATGGATGGATGAATGACAGAGAGGGAGCTCTCCCTCCTCGCATCTCTCCATAATAGCCGGTAATAATATTGTTTATAGGAGGGGCAGCTGTTCTTCCTGTGACAGCTCCTCTTTTACTGTTATTAACCGCACGCGCACGCGCGCGCACACGCACGCACACACTCCGAGGCAAGCCTGACTGCGGCGCTGATCGCGTCCGTAAAAAAATAAAATATCCACCTCGTTCTCTGAAATGATAATCGGGGAGAATCCTCAGCTATTGTCTCAAGTGCATTACATCATGCCATGCAGCCTCCCAGCCTGCATCCCGCCTCCCGTTAACTCTCTCTCCCCTCTCTCTCTCTTCACTATGACAGCCGGTAGAATTTGGATTTCTTTATTTTTTTCTTGTCTGCAGAGCCTCACAATGTCAGCAACACACGCAAAATGCATAGGTAAAATACAAGCATCCCCCCCAAAGCAAATCATCCCATGAGTTGAGGATGTGAAGAGGGCACCGGTGAAATTCACCTTGAGCCTTGCAGGAAACAGTGCAATGTCGGTCACCGCAATAGCAACGGCAACAGTGTGCACATACTCACGTTTGATTCCTTTACTATCGGAGGAGGGATCTGGCAGCGAATCAGGGACGACTGCAGTCTCTTTGAGCTACACCATCAAGCGGGCAATCCTGGGAAGCGGCGCCGGGGCTCGGAAAGGTGCAGCCGGTCCCCACCGCTGGCATGGTCGGAAAACCAAAGAGCGGGAATAATCGCCAAATTAGCCACGTCAGGTAATGACATTTGATTTCCGGGGGGGCGGGGGGGGGGGGGGGGGAGTGCACACACTCACCGGTTAAGAAATTATGTTACAAATTCAGCTGTGACAAGCGGAGCTGGAAAAGACCATTGTGAGAACTGACGGAGGGGAGGTGTGTGTGTGTGTGGAGTCTTAAAGTTGCAGCTGTGCAATTCTCCCCTCTGTGTGAAGACATGGACCGATAATAATAGTAAAAATAATAATAATAATAATAATAATCATGTTTACTATAGAGCACTAAAATGGCAAATATGCCTCATCTCAAATATATTTGCTATAAAACATCGAAATATAATGTGTCCTAATCCTGTAGAGAATAAAAGCATTATTGTGTGTAGAAAGGTCATGACCTCACTCCAATAAACATTCATTCATTCCACAGATCATCACCCTGGAGTGGACATCTAATACCTGTATATTTCTCTCCAAGAGAATTGAAAGAGGCAGTAAAAGACACAAAATATTTTATACAATAAATGAATGAATTCAGTTTTTAAAGTTTTTATTAAAAGATCAAATGCATTTAGTCATTTAGAAAATTTAAAAGCAAACACGCAAGCCCACATGTATGGCACAGCTGCTGAAATGGGTCAGTTCTGATTCACTTATCAGACTTGATGAACACATTTTGTAAAAAGAATAATCCTCCAAATTAAACTACAATAGAATAATGCAGCGATACAAAAATGCACACAATAAACTGTAATAATAGATAATTTACAAATAATTTTATTTAAGGAGGTGTTGCCGCTTTGGTCTTGAGTATATTGTAAAGTGGCACGCATCATGAAGAAGGTTGCCGACGCCTGATTCAGATAATAAGCAGGTCTGCAGGCCCATTGCCTACGATTGATGTCGCTGTCCGTGGTGCTGAATTGCATGTGTTCTGCATTATGTGCTGCACTGCATTGCAGCATGGTGAGGGGATGTCGCTCCAAAAGATTATTTTGAAGGGTTAAACTATGTTTTGATAATGCCATTAATGAGGGGGGGGGGGGGGGGGGGGGGGGGGGTCATTCATGCCTGGATTCTGGGAAAACATCTGTTTTGCTGCATTTATATTTATATGTATAATAGTCTATGAGGGATTAAATCCCACCTGGGAAAATACTTTCGGATGCGTATTTTCTGTTTTTGCAGCCACAGCTTGCTTCTCCCCTGTTCTTTTTCTCTTGTCTGATGAAAACAAGCACAGCGCTAAGTGCTGAAGTGGACTGCTGGCTCTCTTCTTGAGGGAAAAAACACTTACTTGTGAGTAAAGCCAACATGAAGACATTGGGCGTAAACACACCCACAACCTGATGCTGCAGGCTGTGAGTCTGTTTCATCTTCACAGGATTTCAGGACTGTATATTTTTTTTGTGGAAACATATGGATAAAGCCTACAATTTCTGACTAACAACAACTGGCTGATTGTAATGCATCTAAATGCTCCTATACCATTCGACCAACCACATTGACTCTTGTGTCTTCTCTGCTACTACAGCTTCATATCGCCGTCCTTCCATATTAATTTCACTGGAGGAGTCGGTATAAAGCAATGCACAGAAATGATTGTGACGCACTCATACCTTCACACCTCAAAGCTCAAAAGGCAAGTGCTCATTGGCTTTGTTTCAAAGGCAAATGCTAAACAAACCAAAAAAAAAACACTTAAAGTAGAATTTGGACACAAATAGTTTGACTGTCCCATCAGTGGAAATGATGCTAAAACAGGCGCCAGTTAAAAGCGAGCAATCAAAGTGATACATGAATGAAAAGGAATCTATAAAAAGCAACCTATAAAAAGAAAAAAAAGACCTGTGATGCTTCTTAAATCTAATCCTCCTCCTTGAGATGCTAAATGTGAGAATGTCATTAAATGAGTCACCCCCCCCCCCTCCCTTAGTCATGCAAATGCTCCTCTTTGCATGCAGTGGGTTGGTGCATGCTAATCTCACATCAAAATCTCGATGATCTCCAAGGCTAAACAGTTAAGCTCCTCACGGCCAATTAAAAAGACATGCACACTCGCTCACCACGCTGCAGAGACGCTGATGCAAGTGTTGTTTGTCCAGAACGATGGACAGACTGGAGTTCACTGCTCGGTATAATGATTAAATATTCACGTCAACAGCTGTCTGCACTCCAGAGGGGAGTGTCGCCTGGCAGGATGCCCTGTATCTCCACCTTGTTTCACAGAGGATCAAAAGGGAATGCGTAAACCGAGGCTGACATTTTCCACATTTGTTAACATGGTTTTGGCCTGTTTCTATTTGACCATCCGTCCTCTGCTGCCTCCAATCCCTCTGTCTTTTCCAGGATAAAAGAAACCTCCTATGATTTATCTATCAGTGAGGAGACAGAGCAGCCAGAGGTCTGCTATCTTTATGACTGGCTTGAACCTGTTTTTAAGGCCTTGCTGGAATCATAAAGCAAGCTGCCAACCTCTCGCTGCTTAATACACTGATAAGAGCGATGGTCTTGAGCTGGGATACGAGATACATTAGCGCAACAGAACCGAGAGGGATTACAGGTGTCTGGACTCCTGTAGATCTTTTTATCTGTTGGGCCCACCCCTCGAGGAAACAATGGCATTGCGCCTGAACACACATCTCCTGTGTCTGCCAGCGAGGCAGCAGCACAAAACATAGTCCTTCACAACTCATATTCCCAGATTAAAAAGTCTCCCCATTCCCAAAGCTCAGGGACTAAAGCCAAATGCGTTACAGCTTTCAGCACTGGAAAGGCTTCTTGTTGTGACTTTCAACAAACCACAAATCATCAGACTCTTAATCATCCTTCATCCCCGACATGTACCTTATGTTTCTGTCATTTCCAAGATGAACGCATGAACCATGCAGTCTCACCGAATATAATGACGGGCATCAGCTGAGGCCCCGGTGATGTCACGTGTCAGAGGTCAGCGTTCCGAGGCCACTTAAGTCACCCTCATCATACCTCACAAGGACAGGAACAAAAGCACAGCTGCTGAAGCCATAAAGTATTAATTGAGTACGCTCCTCCTCAATTTGAAATCCAATTGCCTTTTCGTAGCAGGGCAGCAGGAAGAGGGAGGTGGGCAGAGTACCGGCCGAAAGAGGAGGTAAAGTCTTCCTTATGAACAGTATAGAGGAGAACAATTCGGACAGCGAGGAGAATGATCGCTCAATGAACCAGGATGCTTAGCCCACCTCAGAAAGGGGGTCGCAAATCAGAACAATGATGCATCCCCTGCGTTACTCCACCTCAGCTGTTAGTTGGTGGCCGTGGTCCGAGATGATTGACGGAGCACAGGAAACGGCTTCTGTAATGGTCGTCTTTACTGTCTTATCTACGGGTGCATTATGTGGTGCAAATTGCCCCAGGTGCTTATTTATTACCTTAAGCCACAGATGAATGCTGGGGGGTGTATTGCCCTGTACCTTGCTTCACCTCTGCTGCTGTGCATCACATCACTGAAAGACTGACTGATGTGAGCACCTCACTCTCATCATGGCAGGAAGGGCAGGAGAGAGATTGGAAGCTTTTCCTGCTTGCCTTTTGGGACATATGCAACGCTATTTATTGGGTATTTGTTCCTGAACGTTGCATGAATGTATTTCGTGCCGACTCCAGAAAATTCCCTTCAAAGGGGCCCCCTATTTTTTTAAAAAAGAAGCTTTGGTTCGATGACTCGATTGCCCCTCGGAGTGGCCCGGAGTCTGCTCTGCCCTTGAAGTGAATGACACTGAAGCAAAATCAATTGAAACTGAGAACTCCTGCTCCCTTCTTTATGTGTCAAGGAGAGAACTCCTGTTGCATCCGGCCCCGATTGGCCAAGCAGGGTCCCTGTTGCCAAGCAACCATACAGCGGTGTTGGAGGCCTTGCAGACAGACAACTGCTAATGAAACCAGGGGGTAGAGGTAGAGGGAGTGTGCTGCTGAAAACGATTATAGGATCTTCCTTCTTATGTGTTACATGTCCAGGAGTCCTGCAACATGCAGGTACATGATTGAACAACTGACCCCCCCCCCCCCCCCCCCCCCCGACACACACCACCAATGCTCACAGGCTCATTTACATCCTCCCTGCTTGTGATGTGTCGTCCCATTGGGGCCAGAGTCAGGTGCCTGAGTGCAGCCATGTCTCAGCCCCCCCCCCCCACATCTGACACCATCACCTTCCTTCTCATCACCCAAGGACTAATATTTACATTGAAGAAAAGATTGCCATGCGTAATCACTGGACGTGATCAGAAGGCTTCGGCAAGCAAAGTCTCAGAGGTCTAGACACACAGATGGCGTCAACGCAAACACGAGGAACACAGAGTAGAGTGTTGATTGCAGGAATGAGTCATGCTCAGGTCACACATACAGATCCTGCAGCCAGTATCCTGCACAGTCTGCTCAGACGCACTGTTAATCCAATGGAAATCATAAACACATTACATTTATTTAGTCTTGAAATATAGGTCAAGTGAACAAACGAGTGTCGGTGTGTTATGTGTATGCATGTGTATGTGATGGCGCCCATTCTCTAGATTTTGCTGTGACATGTTTCTGGAAAGCGTGATGCTATTTCCCTTCATGTACTCTCACTGTAACCTCACATTGTCCTTCTGCAGGGCACCTTAGTAGATACTGGAACAGTTATGATGGACTTCAAGATCTCCAGTTGAAGACTGATGCCATAGATGGGTTTTTCCTTTTCTAAATTTCCCACAACCCCTCTATTCATTGTGTAAATGTGACATTGAATATCTGTTATTTCAAAACAAGTGTTAGACATCAGATAAAGCAGCAACCATAATGAAATAGAAGAAATCCAAAATGCATTTCCTAATTTTGCAATTTTATTTCTCGGCAGCTCCGGAATGGACACTCATTATTTTACTCCAAAATGTTTCTATGCCCTTTCAGGATCACACAGAAAAAGTGTGTTTGACTGCAGGACTATAGAGATATCCGGCAACGTGAGCTAAAAGTAAGCTCTTTAAAATGCCAGCATCAAACGAGTCTTGCAGTTTTTCAGTGTAAATCCACATATTATCAGAGACTTTAAAATTATGTGTTTTTAAATTAATGTAATCTTATTTGGCCTTTAATACCTTTATATTGAAATGTACTTTACCAATTTAGTGTATTTTTGTTACTCGCATGTACCAGTCCTGGCTTCCATTAATGCCTGAGGCTTTTGTTTTATGTTATATCCTTATTCTTTTCATAATCAAGTCAAGTGTCCGACCAAAATGAATCAGCCCGGTCCTGTTCCACAATTAGTCATTTGTACCACAGACTCCGAAGCCTGTCACATCATGTCTTGTCTCTGACATCATCCATATGCAATGGATCATGTTATAGGGGATAAACAGGATCGGCTGGTCCCTCGATAGATAAGGGCCTCCCCTCAAGGTCTTTCAACACTCCCTCCACATGATGGCTGATTGATTGGTTTCCTCATAAAAAGGTTTTATGTGGCCAATGTCAAAGGGCCTCGTACTCTCACCTGCAGTGATTCCTGTTTCGGAGCAATGTTGGACAACCTGTCTGGTTTATTATGGGAATATGCAGAGGCAATGATTAGTTATCGCCTGTCATATCATATAGTTTAGTGGCTGAAAGCGTTTCTTTATGAAAGTCGGTGGAAATGGCTCTACGCTTCTTAAGAAAATGGGCCCCCACTTGTCTTTTAAGACACACACGAGTGCTATTAAGTCTTTTCAGAGTGCTTAAACTGCCTGCGGTTGTTTATCTAACTGATGGGGAAATTACTTTTTTCCAACTGATGGCATGGATAAAAAGTTCCAAGTGGCCCCACCTTCCTTTCTCTACAATATATTATTTCCAGCTCTATTTCAAAGACAAACAGTCATGAGCATGATTACATGACAGACATAAATAATTCAAGATACGCAGTTGGTCCCAAGAGACTGGAAACTCTCACCAGTTCAAGGCCGCGTGGGGAGAAATCTTTAATGTCTTTCCTCTTTGGCCTTTGTCAGGTCTTGATGCAGGATTGAAAATTAGGTTTTTTTTTTAATGGAGGAGTAGATGAGGGCACTCTCAAAGCAGTAATTATCTGGGGTTAAGACCTGGATGGAATAAAGAGTTTAGGTGCTGCAAAAGGGAAAAAGGCATTGCGGTGATCACCTTTTGGAGTGAGAGTGCCACTTGAGGAAAAAGATGTGTGTTGTTTTGATAAGAGACTTCTTGTGGCAATATGCTGCGGCTCATTATCCTCGAGGGGCTGATGAAAATTGTTTCAATGAAGGTGGGTTAATACATTAAATCAGACAAATGAGCTTGCCATAACCATCAGAGGAAAGGAGACACTAGGAAAAACCTGATGGAGCCATGAATGAATCACTGATTTAATTAATGATCTGCTCATTATGACTCACCCGCAGCCGGGGAAGCATTCCTCGAATCCGCTGCCAAGAACTTTCAATTCCTCTCCAATGGACCTAAAAGGTAAATGCATCCTCCGGCATCAGCATCACTGGACAGTCTATCTATAGTACTCTCAGCTGAAGTATAAATAACAGGCCGAGGCAGGCTGATTAAGTCTTCCGGAGAATGGAAAAGTTTAGAATTAATCAGAAAGGCTAATTAGACGAAGCTTTCAGCCATGAAATGAGGCTGAAGACAATGTACAATCTGTGATTCAGTACATGCATGCATGCAAAACTGCTGTCGACATGTAATGAAGAGATTTCAGCGCAGAGGGTTCACTTCATATTGATGTTTGATCTAACCCTCTATAGTCTTCCATGAATTATTTCATCTCATTTAATTCAGGATTTATAAGAATCAGTGACACAAATATTGTAAAGAAATTTTGAAAAAAGTACTCTCACTTAAAACTCTCCAGATCAGATCGGAAGTGCATCAATGTCCAAGAATCAGAGAAAACAAATATAGAAGTGTGGAAAAAGATTAAAATGTGAGAAGCCAAAGATGGATGAAAAATCATTACTGAAGAACCTTGCGTTTTAATCTTTTGTTGTTAATTACTTCCTTCAATGAAAGACCTTTTTTTTTTTGTTTTTAATGAGGTTAATTTAAGGTTGCTTAATGCAATTTAATTGAAGCTTTGAAAAATTTAAACCTGAGGAACAGGTGATTAGATTCTGAGGCTTACCCGGAAGATTGTATTGAACCATGATTTGTCTGTTATTTAAAAAAAAAAAAACTCCCACTATGGCTCTGCCATGACAGAAAATTGCAGCCAGCCACTACGCCGCTGTAGTAGGATTCATAAATCTGGTGGGCAGGAGGACTGTATGCGCCCTCTAATTTACTGCGGCCCTTTGGCATTTAATCTGGCCTTCAAAAGGAAGACATGTGAGAGATAAATAGTCTCAGTGAAAAACAGAACTTGGAACGCCATCACTGCTTGACACAGACCAATGAGAAGCAATAATAATGAATAATAAGAATAAAAAAAGACAGAAAAAAGACAGAATCTCATCAATATCGTTGCCAACTGAGAACTTTCTGAATAAAGAAATGTTAGCACCACATCTTCTGAGAAACATTCTCTTTTAAACAACTTCCATCCATCTGCAGCCGCTTTTCCGCTTTGCGGGTCAAAGGTCTGCTGGAGAATATCCCAGCTTGGTACGGACAAGGGGCGGGGTACACCCCAAGAGTGTCGCCAGCGCATCGTGAGGCCACACAATGCAGACAATTTAGACTAAATTTTAGAGTAATCAATTCACCCAAATCGCATGGTTTTGGTGGTAGAAGGAAACCAGAGAAAACCCACGCAGACACGGGGAGAACATACAAACTCGACTCAGACCCTATACCAGGGGTGGGCAAACTTTTTGACTCTCGGGCCACAATGGGTTCTAAAATTAGCCAGAGGGGCCGGGCCAGGAACAGATGGATGGAGTATTTGTGTAAGCTAATATAAAAGATATTACATGCAAGGATTTGGCCTTTTACAGGTAGCATTACAGGGAAAAGGTCAAATATTGGGGTTTAATTATAATAAAACTTAATTTAATGATATAATTTGGACAAGTTCGGCGGGCCGGATTAAATAGCCCAACGGGCCGCATATGGCCCCCGGGCCTTAGTTTGCCCATGCCTGCCCTATACCTTATTGCTGTGAGGTGTCAGTTAACCGCTACGCCACCGCGTCGCCTCTTAAACAACTTTGAAAAATAAAAAATCATTAACAATGAAAGAGTTTAAAACAGTGTAAGAGTGCAGAATGTATATTTTCCCTAACTTGTTTTTCTTCAATCCTCATTGGGTGGTGTCTGGCAGACAGCAAGCCATATCTGGAGTTCTTCTAGCTGCCTGTGCCAAGGATCTGACAGATACCCTGAGTTGATTTTAGATTACACCCCCCAACTGCTATCAGTCACTTGCCAGTCCAAACCCCAGCATCCCTCTGCCTGGCATCCCTCCAAGGATGAATTTCTGAGTTTGCTTTAATAATGTCAATCGACTCCGAGTTGCCGGTTCCCGTCAGAGTCACGTGGAATCATCTCTGTGATTTTAAACCTTGTAAAGCTGACTATACATCATGTTCAAACAGCTGTGCGTGACATGAACTGGATTAGCAGGTAAGTAGGTGAGCATTAAATGACATTTGTGAGCTCTCATCCTCACAGAATGTGCATCTCCTTATTAACAACCCTCTCATGTATCCACACACACACACACACACACACCAATATGTAATTCAATTATCCTACTGCTATGGCAACGTGTAACATACACACTAATCATGCTCAACATGCCCAATTGTAGTAGGGCACTGTCTGTCCATTTGACCTTTCTGCAGGAATGTTTTTTTCTTTGATTTCATTGAAAAAAGTCTAATAGTTTTAAAATGTTTGACAGGTATTTTTATACTTTTAAAAAATATATATTTTTGGGTGGCTTGTAACATTTGTCCAGGGACAACAGATGAAAATGTACGGTTCTGATTTTTATTAATGTGCATTGTCCCTGTCAAATAAATGAATAAATAAAACTGATAAATACCACACCATTGCAGAGGCCATATTTGCCCTTTTCTCTTGAGGCAAGTAAAAGCAAATGAGAAAATCAGATGATGTCATTTGAATAATCAGTGACAGCTCTCAATGCCATTTACTGGATCTTTAGGGAATGCTTCTGTTTCCATTGACAGATGGGCAATTTGAAATTGAGGCCTATAGTAGCGCAGCATACTCCAGACATCATCGGCTTGAAAGTGCTCTCCTCCAGAGCGGGGAAAGTTTCTTCCTCCCTCAGGAACCTTTGGAAAATCAGTAGGAAGAAACCGAAACACATTTAAAGCCTTTAACATTTCCCACTTGGGTCAGACTCCATCGACCCATGATGGCCATACACAAGGGTTGGGCTCAATGCAGTAGATTTGCCTCCTGTGCTATTGGCCTAGGGTGACCATAAAACACAGATGACTTTCAATTATAACATAGTATTAATTGATCGGGATTACTGGCATAAACCTTCTATATTGAAGCAGTAACGATCAAATCTTCAGTCGTCATATTTAGCTGATCTGAACCTACTGGGTTTGCTCCATATTGTCTGTCCAATTCAAAACACTGGGAATGGAATGAAAATGACTTCCTCCCCGCTAACAGCAGGATAACATGGAGAAGTAAAGGTCAGGCTGAATGTCAGTAACCCTCCAGAGTACTCCGGTCCCATATTCCACACCGTCAACGAAGCGTATGGAACACAAGCAGTGAATTTTGCCTCAGATGGCACGTCAGTACCTCAAGAACGGACCGCTGGAGACATCTCTGCTCAACCCATCCCACGTAGCTAGATCCTGACAGGGGATCCCATGGAATCCAGGAAGAGCCACGCTCCCTACGAGAACAGTAGAAAACTAGATCGGCTCAGCTTTAGACATTTGAGACCTTATTTCAATCGTTTGTTCATGCTTTGCTGCCCTATGGCTTATTCATGACTACTTTCTGGACAGGTCATCCTCACAGTAAGGCCTCACGGAGAATCGATAAAAACCTCACAAGAAGATAACCTCTCTCCAGATTGGTTCTTCTCTCTACTTCGCGAGTGACTTATTCTTTGATGGCAGTTATCAGATTGTTTTGTTCTTCATCCCCCAACCTGTAAGAGATGCTTGGTTGGTTTTGTAAGAACTCATAATAAATTTCAACACAGCCAATAAAGCTGCGTACAGTACAGTGGCAGACGTGCGGCGTTAAGTGTAAAATGATCGAATTTGACATGTGGAACGACGAGCAGAAACCAACAGAATTGACAGAAAATAGAGAGCGACCTCGGCACCGCAAATATGGGGGGAGGTCATTTGAAACGCCAAGGGCTACAAAAGCCAGAGCTATCTCCATATTGTGTGAGGACACGCTGCCAGATAAGTTAAACCCATTTTATGCTTGCTTTGACCTTCTTAACAAAGGTTTGCAAGCTGCTCTGCCTCCAGAGGACTTTCCACTGCAACTATCCAGAGGGGCGGGGGGAAAAAACAGATGAAAGCAAACATGAGAAGCTGCCGGACCTGCTATCATTCCTGGCCACGGATGCAAACCATTCTCCAATCAACTTGTTAGACTTTCATTACATTAGTCATTTTAAATTGATCACTCACAAAAAATGGTGTTCCCAGCAAATCCATAGGCCACAGCCTCTTCACCATGTTATAATCTGAGACTCCAGAGGTGCTGTCAGACACTTCCCATACAAACCACCATGAAACTTATTCTTCATAAGTTACTCCAAAAAGTCTATGGTAGCTTCAGGCTAGTTCGCCACCAGAGCAACCACCAGCTACTGGACTGAGTAATATTTCCCGGTGCTATTTTTGGACGTAGTTATAGGGACTGTTAGCTCGGTTATCTGTAGAGCGATTGGCTCTGGAGTAAGCCTGGATTGATCTTACTGTTGCGTCTGGTATAAATAATCTTTCATGGTATCCCACATTTATTTATCCACCCAGTTGCACTCTTTGTGGAAACTTCACACTACGCAAACTGCATGGAAGCTGTATTTAATCCCAGCAGGGAGACTTTGTCAGAGTCCTCTATTTCCCAGCGCAGCACGACACCAGAGGAGGTTCTGTGAGGGTGTGTATGAACGCACCAACAATCGACAAGGGGGGGAAGGAATTAGTCACAAGTCCGGCATGCAAGCCGTTATTTTGAAGAAAAGGATGACACAGAGTAAAAGGTAAATTAGATTTAAATCTTTTCTTAACATAGCTTTGACAAAAACATCACAGTTTACTTCTGACCTCATATCACTTCGATAATGAGCGCTTCATCCGACACGCAAACATCTATGTTTGCTCAGTAAAACCACAAGGTCTTTTTTCTTTTGGACTTTTACCTTTCAATAACCTTCGATATTAAATAGTAGCGCCTTAAATGTTACTAAACTTTAACCACAGCACTCACATGGCAGGAAAAACACAGACAAAAATGATTTTGAAATCATTAAATGGGTTATTTTTGCCATTCCTTCACGTAATTTGGAAAACTTTTTTTCTTCAAGCAAGAAGTATCAGCAGTATACTGTGAGTAATGAAGATAAGGATAGATGCCCTTATCTACATTATAGAGTGGTCTGTGTGTGTGTGTGTGTGTGTGTGTGTGTGCATGGTTCTGTGTTGTCAAGCTGATCAACATCACCAGTTGATTTAAAAAAAAGATGAAATTGTAAAAAGCACTGTAACATTTAAACAAGAAGTGAATATATATTCTGGTCACGTTAAATTCCTCTCTCTCTCTCACACACACGCACACATTTCTACAACGGGCAACCCAGACTTCCCCAGGGCAAGGCGGAGTTGTCTCCTAGCAACTGATTCACCGCTAAAGCATTTGTTCAGGCCAGACAGCTTTTTTCCGCAAAAGGAGAACACTGGCACAGCACTGTGGTTGGTCTGATGTAGTGACACAAAGGCAGGAATGAAATCAACAAGCGTGAAGTCAATAATGCTATGAAGTGGGATAAAAGTGGGTTTGGGTTCTAGAAAAATAGACAACCTCAAAAAAAGGGTGTGCCCATTGTTTTGCTCGCACGCCACCTATTTATTATCCTTGGCACGGGTTGAAACGTTGCTGTCAACTTCGTCAGCCGCTCTGTGAAATTAACGCAGCTCGCAAAGCAAAGCTGAAGCACTTCATCATGCAAATTGCCTGGCTAGACAGATTTACATTGATTGAGGTTACTGAGATGAGCTGAACACAACTCTGCGTAATACCATTGAGTGCCACACTCAATCACAATATCAGGTAACCACATTATATGTGTTATATTGACTTATAATACCCTATAAACATGTTTAATATACAGTATATTTGCTGAGTGAAACCTTGTAACTTTGTTTTAAAAAAAGGTTTACAAAAAGTCTGTTTCTCAATAATATCCCAATAATGGTTGCTGAGATGAGTAGACGTGATAAGAGAACATAAATCATCTGCAGGGAAACACACATATTTGATTTCTGAAATGATACCATTCAGTGTACTAATACTGAAAAAACAGATGTACTTATCTCTTAGGGATATGTAGCGAGTGCAGATGTCGGTGCCAATGATGGGTTCCTGAAATGACTGATGAAACTGATACGGACTGTTATGATTCAAACTAACTCACACATTTGGCCATTGCAATTGAATCCATAATTCATCGTGCCATTGACGACAGTAAAGTAATTTGTGACAAATGACTAGTCAACCCCAGCCACTGGTGAAGGTGATTGAATATTAATTATGTTCATTGTTTTAGAATTGCACTTCATTTACACACCTGAATCACATTTTTCAGAGCGAATGTTGGATGTTTTGCAGTTTCCTCATGCAACTCTGCAACAAGAAAAGTGGTATTTCACAACTTGCAATCACAATGAAATCAAGACATGGAGCAATTAGTCGCATTATTAAACTTAAAAAGTTTATATATGTAAGGAAAAACAACTCGCTGTCTGAGTTTTTGCAGTATAAAAAAACAGGAATCAATCAATCAAACATGATACCAGTTCGAGGATCTTGCTGATGTCTTTATAAATATGCTCTCTTTGTGCATCTAGTTCTGTGCGGTGGCTGTTACGTCTACCTCTCCTTTTCCACAGAGGCTTCCCATCTTTAGCATTTCCTCAGCCTTTCCGGCCCAGTCTCAGCAGAGTGATCAGCCACCGCCACCACCAATGTCTGGACTCCTGGTATTTCATTTATGCACTTATATTTTCTTTTGTCTCTTCCAATTCCACCTGTAGCAATAACTTGGGGCTGGAAAACAGGTAACACACAACACATTAAAATCTGAATGAAAGAATGGCCAGCATTCAAGATAATTGCAAATTGCTGTTGTCTAGATTTCCAATCACTCGTGGTGTGTGTCTGTATTTATACCTGGTAAGAAAATTAAAGCACAAAGCCACAAAGAAGAGTGATCACAGCAGGAGGAGACATCCCCCCATGAGAGTACCGAGTCAGAAGAAGATGATGCATTGTTCTTCTTTCCGTATCTTTTCAAAACACGTTCTTGCATTTTTGCTTCTCGGACAGTGGGGTGGGTTTTATCAAGAAGAGCTACAAGTGCTTTTTTTGCAATTATGATGCTGGGAAGACCTCTAAATCTCAAAGACTTTGCCTAAATGCCAAAGAGCCCAGGGCAAACAGAAAGGTTCAAGATCAAACATTGTGGCTTATGTAACTTCAGACTGCCGTGTAAGCCACTTAATTAAAAAGCGCACTCTGTTGCCTTTACTTCTCAGTTGGTTTTATCTTTGTAGCATCACGTGTAATGGATGTCATCTACTTTAGTGCATGTACGTGCGCCAGAGTCCCAGGAACCACTAACGGGCTGCGAGGCAAGACCTGAATGCTGAAAGCGGCATCCAATACGGCATCAACTGTGACAATTCATATCACGCATGGACATTTTCTATGTATTTTTAACACTGGATTTTGATCAATGAAAGTAAATAATGTGATAGTGGTAGAAAAACACAAAAAAACAAGCAGTTTTACCTGAGTAATAATATCTGTGTTAGTATTTTTGTTCACCAAGGGGACTGTTGATAGCTGTTGACCAGTGAAAAGGAGACAAAATAAGTAATATTATTGCTGTCATCTGTTCATCTAACTCGAAGTCTGAGCTTCACAGTGTAGAATAATGCAGGTTTTCTCAGTCATTGCTGAAACTTCAACTTTCCTCTACATTCAATAATTCACATTTATTTGCCAAAAAAAAAAAAAGTGACTCACGACATCACGAAGTACTGAGTTCAACGAATGCCATGATGCAAATTCAAACAGGTTGCATTGCAATACATGTAAAGTGAACAAGAAAACAAATACAGTCACGGGTTTAGAAGTGTGCCATATTATCCTGCCGGTTTGTATAATCAATATCTGGAGGGGAATAGTGAGTTTGTCAAACTACATTATGACATGTTTGTAAAGTTAATTAAGCGACAGAAGAACAAGTTGTCAGTTTCAGGTGAAGAACTGGAACCTACAGTCACTGAGAAATGGACCGGACACAAAGAGAGAAAGGTGGAGAAAGGAAGCAGCCGGATGATGAGGCGGTGCATCTCCGGAGAGAGATCAACCTGCTGTCTGCGACTGCAATCGTCTTCGGCGGAGTGGTGGGCAGCGGGATCTTCATCGCACCTAAAGGAGTCCTAATGAACAGTGGCAGCGTGGGGCTCTCTCTGTTGGTGTGGGCACTGAGTGGGATCCTCTCCATGTTCGGTAAGACGCCTGATGGCATCACTGATCTCTTTAACTGAATTTTACATCAGATTATATTTTTGGTTATTGTGTATATAAATAAAATTGTTACATGTACATTTAACTACTCACCTTATTTTGTTTTGTTCTGAAACTTACCGCTGATAATTAATAATTAAACACAAGTACAAGAAACAAAAGAGTCGTTGGTGTTCCCAGTAAAAAATGACAAAGCTGGCGACCAGAGCAGGTCGAAGGCGACTAGAGCAGGTAGATGTAGCTCTGTAAATATGCAGTTTATGTCGGAACTTGCGGATCTTAAATCAGCTACGATTATCCTGTAAATAATTGTGACTCATCTAACTGTCAAGTAGGATCTGGGACAGTCTTTCACTCGCCATTACAAACCTTCAAAACTCACCTCAAGTAGTGGGTGAAAGCAACCCAGTCCTGTAACCATTGACTTTTAACTTCTTAATAATGTACTGTACAGTGATGTGTCTTTATTGTGACCTCTTGTTCTTTCTTATGTCTTGTGTCTTTTTGCTGACTCGGGACTGCGGCTGTAAATTGGCATTTTTGCTATAATCTGGCATTTTTATGTCTATTCGATGCAGGTGAACAGATGTTCATTAATGTGCACTGTCCCTATCAAATAAATAAATAAAAATAAGTAAACATGGACAAGTGGGTCATTCTCAAAATGAACTTTCAGCTGTGCTGAGATTTCCAGATTAATGCTCAACCATTTCACCACACTTTGCTAAAACACCTCACAATATTTTGTCTGTTTAACTGCACTGTTATAAAATGTGAAAATATAAATCTAAACCTTTGATCACAGAAGTTAAAATGTTAGTCAAGTAAAAAAAAAAAAAAAAAAGTAAATTCATCAACATGTGTTTCATTAGGGGCCCTGTGCTATGCTGAACTAGGGACCACTTTTACAAAGTCAGGAGGCCACTACACTTACCTACTGGAGACACTGGGGCCACTGCCGGCCTTCTTACGACTCTGGGCCGAATTCATATTTATCAGGTTGGTTAGTTTCATCTTGTGTATTTGATCTAATCAAAAGTCAAATCCCACCCCAGTTGTTCTGTTTCCAGGCCAGCCGTGACTTCCTACTTGTCTCTGGCTTTTGGTTGCTACGTGGTGGAGCCGTTCTTTGCACCATGCACCGCTCCCACGGTGCTGGTCAAACTTGTCAGTGTCTTTGCAGTGAGTAAGTGGTTTTATACATCCTCCTTCCATCCACAACATGTTTGCACTCAAACCTGTCTGTGCAGTACAAAGTATACTTCCATGAACCTCAGTTTTACCGGCTGTTTGTTTTTGACTGCTTGCAGCGTTGGTTGTGGCAGTCAACTGCTGGAGTGTGACCATGGCAACACGTACACAGGTCCTCCTGACCGTCATTAAGATGTTTGCTCTTGTCCTCATCATCATCCCTGGTGTCATTGCACTGGCTAAAGGTGGGAGAATGTACATTATTAAGAATTCATTTGTAGATAATGCTCAAATACTCTGAGTATGAATCTTCTCTCTTTTAGGAAAAACAGACAATTTCCAGAATGGTTTTGAGCTTGACTTAATAACATGGGATAAGTTGCCACTGGCCTTCTATAATGGCCTTTATGCTTATAGTGGATGGTAAGCAATCATTTATTTCATTGTGAACACTGTCTAGAATTCAAAAAGCATCACTTTCCTTTCCTTTTTCTTGTAGGTTTTACCTGAACAGTGTTACAGAAGAAGTTAAAAACCCCAATAGGTATCAAGCATCTGTCTGCTCTCCAGATAGTAATCAAATACATACTACATGCAGTAAATTTCCCTATGTGTATTCCATCATGTCAGAACCGTCCCACTGGCAATATTCAGCTCCATGGTGGCAGTGACAGTCTGTTATGTGCTTGTTAACACGGCCTATTACACCATGATGACGCCGGCTGAGCTGCTGCAGTCTGAAGCTGTGGCTCTGGTATTGTATTTCTCTTTATATAGTAATACCTCGACACTATGGAGGACAAAACTGCCACAATTAAAAATGAATATAAATGGGTGAATAAACTAAAATAAATACATAAATAAATGAAAAAAACTGTTAATATAAATACGAAAATTAATTAATTAATTAAATCATCTGGAGCATGAAAAATATAAATATAAGAGCCGAGAGTTTTTATTTATTTATTGATATTTTATTATATTTATTTTCTTATTTATTTCCAAATATATTTAAATTTTTGAATCTTCTTTTATATTTTTGTTTAGTTATTTTGTATATTTATATTATATTAACTGTTTTGTATTTATTTATGTATTTTCCCCATTTATATTTATTTTTAATTCTGGCAGTTTTGATCCTCCATAGACATACGAGTCTGCTAGCAATATTTTGCTTTGACACTCAAGCAGAAATTTTAGATATGAGCACGCTTCCTGATGCTAATGCTAGACGTCCTAGTGATGTTACTCCTTCAATATTTATTTCTGTATTCGTGAACATTCTTTATATGTGATGGGACCAAAGAAAGCGAGTGTTAAGGATGGTCATGAGAAGAAAAAACGCACGATGACGACGAAATTATCAATAAATGTGACCGTTGTCCGTGTTAGTAATTTTGCGCGGCAGTACAAATGTAGTACTTTGACGATATATACAATCCTCAAACAAAAGGATGCCTATTATGTCTACGTTTATGTAAGAGTACGTGTAAGGTACAATTATTGTATAAAGTGTCTACGTGCCGTCAAACTCTCTCTCCCTCCTTCCCCCTCACATATTATGTGATTGTGTGTGTGTGTGTGTGTGTGATTGGTATGAATATTTGATATTTTACGTACTTTTAAACGGTGACTGAAGAATACACATTAATTGTATTCCAATTTCATTACATGTTGTGTCTGCAGACATTTGCAAACCGCGCCCTTCATGGTATGGGGTCTGTGATTCCCTTTCTTGTGGCCTTGTCCTGCCTTGGAACACTTAACATTGGCATTTTTGGGGGAACCAGGTAATGTGGGAACAGGAATGTTATAATGTTCATTCTAATGCCTGAAAATAAGGATGTGGGTCTTACTGTTTGCATTACAGGATCATGTTTGTGGGAGCCAGAGAGGGCCACTTCCCTTCAATATTTTCTATGATTCACATCCGCAGAAGAACGCCTTTACCTGCTGTGCTGCTAACGGTAATTAGCCTGCACCCTACAATCTACGTGCAATCAGTCAAATATTAAAGCAATGTCAAAGAACAGACACAAGACAAGACAAAGCAGATATGTGTTTATTGTGTTCATACATAAGGGAATATTTGGATATTTGAAAACTATTTAAAACTAAAAACTAATGTCAGCTTCCAAATTCATATTTCAGTAACTAAAATTGTTCCAGAGGATAAGACGGCTTGAAGAAATGCTGCTTTCTGCTTTTTGGAGTTCGAAATATCAGACAATAATTTTTAAATGTTGGTGTTAAGAATAGTTTTGTACAAGATGCAAGACACAAGCACACCGACCTCAGTCATACAAAATAACTGCTTTCAATCTACCTGCAACACACAGTAGAATGTATTTGCCCAGAGAAAAGGTCACAAAAGAACTGATTACGTTTATTAATTTTGACATATTGAACTTTCCTTATTGATCTGGTATTTCCTTCGATTGGTGATTGTATAACAGTCTGTTCATTTTATAATACGAATGGTGATTGATGTGGACTTTTTGATGGCTGCTTGAGTCGTGAATGAAAAGAGAGATTAGAAATAAAATTAAACAGGCCCAATAGAAAAACATTAATGCAAATAAGAACATAAATAATCACAGGATCTCAAAATTGAATATAAATTAAATTGGACAGATACAAACACATGTTCAATGAATTAATTTATCTTTATAATATTGTTGTCTACATTTATGTGGTATTGTGCTGTTTTGTCTTGGTCTACTTCCAAACTAGTTATAGAAACACGCTGGCAGTTCATTTCTACCTGTTTTTCTGCAGCCTTTGTCGTCCTCTATTTAATTATGACTGTTCGTACAAGTTGTGAGTTTGAGCCCTTGTTTTCTGTAACTTCTACAGTGTTACACAACTTATGGCTATAATGTAACGGTGAAAGGAATCATGTTTTTTGTGCCAGAATGTATCTATGGGGATTCTGTAAGACATCTCACTGAACAGGTCATAGGATTAAAAACAGTCACCACTCCACACTAAAAAAACGATTGTGTGCCTAGGCTTAAGAATCTTCCTATACCCTCACTGGCGCTACAGGATGTGGAGGCCGGTGGCTCTTAGGGAGAAATGGTTACTCGAACTAACTGACACAAAAAGGCATACAGAGGCGTTGGCCACTGAGAGGGTGATGTTTCTGAAAGAGTAGAAGGGATGTCCCTCCCCAGGGAGACTCCTCTAATCAATGTTCACAGCTCAAATGTAATGTAATGAATTATGCAAATAAAGTAGTATGAATGTCGAATATGAATTCCTAATTTCGGTGTTTTCTGTTTCCAGTACCCCTTGACGGTGTTGTTCTTAACCATTGGAGACATTTACCAGCTCATCAATCTCGTCTCCTTTACTCGCTGGTTGTTCATTGCCTTGGCAACCACAGGGATGCTCATCCATCGATATCGCTTCCCTCTCCACCCAAGACCTTTCAAGGTTTGTTTTTTTGGTTTCCTTGTTAATCTGCATAGCATTCATCAATAGAAGTGAAGCCTAAACTGACTGAGAACTCTTTGATTTGCTCTTCTTTGATGACTTTTAGGCACCCGTGGTCATTGCAGTCACATTCACGTTGGTTTGCTTCTTCATCGTGGGGCTGTCTTTGTATTCAGACCCCTGGAACACAGGGTGGAGCTGTGCTCTCACACTGACCGGGGTCCCGTTGTACTATTTGACCGTTAAACACTTTTGTTTACCAGCTAGATGGAGACGTGCCTTCAGTAAGTCCTACCAAACCATTATGTTTGATAATTCAGGATATTTGTCTTTAAACCTAATGTCTGGTTGTTAAAGACGTTAAAGCATGAGAGTTAATAAATGTTATATTGGGCAAGAAAAGGAAAGTTTAATTGATGTCACCTGGTTTGTACAGGAGGGAAATTATTGTAACAACAAATTGTTAAATAATCTGTCCAATATAAAAACATATTTGTTCTTGAACTTAGAATTACAGTCAGCTGATGGCTTACTGTGCTCAACACTAGGGGTGCACCGATCAAAAATCGAGATTTCCTTAATATTGGGCAATCGGCCGATTCCTACATATGAAAGCGATTTTATCCACCAAGCGTATCTGCCTCCACAAAGGTCTGAAAGATCATCCACTGTCTCCTTTGGCTCTGCCATGAGATCACCAACAGGCCCGCCGACTTGCCGAGCCTAACTCTCCACCCCCTACACAAGCACTGAATGCGAGCACGGAGCACCTGTTTAGCTTTGCTGATGAGAAAAGGAGTGGTCTGTCTCGTGAAAAGGCAAAAATGCTTTTGTTCATAGAAAAATACCTGCCACTAATGTACAAGTGACTGCAATAAGTCTGTGAGAACAATTACCTGTGCCATGTTAATTCTTATTACCTGTTGACTTGTGAAAATGAAAACACATGCTGAACTATTTTTTGTAGAATATTCTGTCAGCTTAGTTTGAGTTTCAGAACACCTTATTGGTGCAGGTTGTTTTATTAGTGTGTCCTGCAGAAAGTAATTTTATTAACTGCCTCAAACCTTGTGATTTCCTTTTATTTGTAAAAGCAAAATACTGCTGTGCACGTCATTTTTGGTGAGAGGCTCTAAACAGATCTGCAGTTTAACCTGTTCCACAAGTTGTGTTTGTTTTAAAATAAGATTGGAACATTGACGGTGTATGCTGTCAGTTATTGAGAAAATTGGAATCAGCAGGTCGGACTTTTCAAAGATCAGGGATGGGCCAGAAATTTGCATTTGGTGCACCCCTACTTAACACCACTAATTTTATCCAAATTAGAAAGAACGCAAAGCCTTCTTAGCTTCTGCTCATTCTGATTCTTTGGTTTTATCAGACTCCTGCAGCAAGAAGCTCCAAATCCTTCTGGAGGTGGTCCAGCAGGAAATCAAGACGTACTGATGACCTCAAAGAGAGATCAGACTCTGGATACCGCCTTAAGAAGACCTCTTTAATCAACAGTACAGATGAAAGCCTTGTTTTGAGAGCAGTTTCTAATGAATTTTACTATAAGATTGGATGTAAAAGGCTGATGTCTCCCTTGAGCCGGTTCCAAGCCTGAATACACACAGAGGGTTGCAGCAGGAATGGCATCCGTCGTAGAACTTTGTCAAAACCTCATGGGACAAGCCTGGGTAGCCAGCCAGTTAACTTACTTATGAGCGTTTCTACTGCACCAGTGTCAACCTCAGTCAAAGCAACGTTTTTCTATTGTTTCAATTTTTCATGATCTCAAGTTCTGTTTATGTTTTCTTCTGAATGTCTTATTTTCTTATCTTATCAAGCTTTGCATGAATCAATAAATTCATTGAGTCGAAATGATTGAATAATATATATATACAATTGTGTGTGTAATTAATTACAAAATCACAAAATCTGTTCTGGTTTTCAGTCTTGATGTTAACATGCCTTGGATTTCACAGTGTGACAGTCAAGATGTCTGAGGACCTGATGATGACCAGAATGCATAGGATGGACGATTGTGAGATTAGGTCGCCATCTTCTGGAAATAAAACAAAGTGCCTCAATCTTTAACGAAATATATTCATCACTGAAACAAAAGATTTAACTCCCTCTGTTGGTCAAACAGAAAAATATTAGAGATGGATCATGTACATTGTAATGAAGACGATGAATCCATGTATGTCCATGTGTCTTCTCCTGGGTCGACCTCTAGCCCTGTTCACTGGCAGTTTCATCCTCAGCATCCTTCTACCGATATAGTCCCTGTCTCTCCTCTGGACATGTCCAAACCATCAATGTCTGGTCTCTCTGACCTTGTCTCCAACATCTAACCTACACTGTCCCTCTTATTGTCTCATTTCTAATCCTATCCAACCTGGTCACTCCCAAGGAGAACCTCAGCATCTTCATCTCCGCCACTTCTCGGCCCGCCTCCTGTCTTTTCCTCAGAGCCACTGTCTCTAAGCTGTCCATCATGGCTGGCCTCACCACTGTAGACCTTTCCCTTCATCTTCGCTGACACTCTCCAATCACATAGCACACCTGATACTTTCCTCCACGCGTTCCAGCCCACCTGTACATGATATACGATTCTCTTGAATACCTTTGTGTTTAGAGTTTATCAGCCTGTGCTGTAATTTGGTTTTAATTCATTCGTTCTATATTCTATTTTCAACGTTTGGTCTATAGTTCCAATAACAGAACTGCAACAGAGAAAAACTGCAATTTTGAAGCATTATTATCAATGAACAAATTTCTTTATGAAAGATGCAGTTTGATTTGATCAATAAATCTAAATAAGTCTTAAGTTAATATGTAAACTGTTTCCAAAAATATAAACTAAAACACTAAACTAGAAATAAGGCAGGAGATTCCAAAAGGACATCAAAGTAACGAATCCCAAAAACAGAAACCAAGAACTGTATCTAGAATAAGCACAAATGCAAACTACTGACGGTAGGCGTGGATGACTAGGAAATAAGACTGGGAAGCCACCGAGGGGACTGTTGATAGCTGTTTGGGGAGCCGTGTGGAGGATTCTGTTGCTACTTTGTGATTGACCAGCTATCAAAAGGAGAAAAAATAGGTAATATTATTGCTGTCATCTGTTCCTATAGCTAGAAGTCTCAGCCTCACAGAGTAGAATGATGTAGGTTTCTCTTCAGACATCGTCAGGTTTTCAGAGTCATTGCTGAACCTCAAAATTTTCTCTGCATTCAATCATTCACATTTATTTGCTTAGAATCATGAATCACAACGTGACTCCATAGTTAGTTCAACGAAAGCAATGAGGGGAAATTCAAACAGATTGAGTCACGATAAATGTGAAGTGAGCTAAAAAGCAAATAGAGTCACAGGTTAAGTATCCTGTTCGTATAATCAATGTCTGGAGGGGAATAACGAGTTTGTCAGACTAAATTATGACATTTATGTAAAGTTAAATAAACAACAGAACAAAATGTTGTCAGTTTCAGGTGAAGAACTGGAACCTACAGTCACTGAGAAATGGACCGGACACAAAGAGAGAAAGGTGGAGAAAAGAAGAAGACGGATGCTGATGAGGTGGTGCATCTCCGGAGAGAGATCAACCTGCTGTCTGCGATTACGTTTATCTTTGGCACAGTGGTGGGCAGCGGGATCTTCATCGCACCTAAAGGAGTCCTAATGAACAGTGGCAGCGTGGGGCTCTCTCTGTTGGTGTGGGCACTGAGTGGGATCCTCTCCATGTTCGGTAAGACGCCTGATGGCATGATTGATCTCTTTAACTGAATTCTACGTCAGCTTATTTTTGGTTATTGTGTATATCAAGCAAATTGTTGCATGTAGTGGTAAATGTATTTGTCGAATTAATTGTTGGATCAAGTTCATATTTGAGCCCGCAAATAAAATACAGAAGATACATATTAAATGTATTATGGAAGCTTGCTGGTTGATGGAGATGCGAAAACCTCTGAATCTGTAAGTGGGAAAATAAAGGGATTGGTGTAGTCTCGAACCCATGACCATTGTTTAACAAATTATCCACAGGCTCTTTGCTGAACCTCACAATTTGGGCCAAGCTGGTCAGAGTTCAGGGCCGTTTTTTTGTCCCAGTCCGCCCCTAGCGACTGGAGCAGGTAGATGTAGCTCTGTAAATATGGATTCTCCCAGAAATCAGCAAACTGCTGTTCTTGCTTCTGTAATTAATTGTTACTCATCAAATGGACGAGTGGCTCATCCTCAAAATGAACTTTCAGCTGCGCTGCCTTTGCCAGATTAATGTTTCACCACACTTTGATAAAACACCACAAAATATTTTGTCTGTTTAACTGTGCTGTTATAAAATGTGGAAATATAAAACTCTACCTTTGATCACAAAATAAATAAAATTGTGAGGGTCATGTGGCTGCACTGGCTGATTGGCCTACGACTCACACCTGTTTGCTGCCTCTCGTCCCAGACACACCTGAGGCTGATTACGACCGGCCTTCATAAGCCCTGCTCCGCCCGCTGTTCCCAGTCGGACTATTTTTCATGGATCGCGTCCCTGCGTACAGAACGTCTTTCTGCCGCTCCTCATCCCTGGGATCTGCCTTTGTCAGAGTTTTGTATTTTGAGCTTGCTTATTTGGTTTGTTCTTTTGGCTGTGTCTTTTTGTTTAACAGGATATTTTCGTTGGGCTCCAGCCACCCCGTAACCCGTGCGCAGCTCCGGGATAGTGACTCGGCTGATGAACATTCCAGTAAAGCTTATAGTCCCGTTTGTACTGTCTCCGTCCTCTGTTTCTTGGGGTCCTCTCGCACCAGTCCTTAACAGTAATAGTCCGACCACAGTAACATGGACCCCGCAGAGACGGAACGGGTACGTCAAGCCCTTTCTAGCCAGGGCCTCCTAGTCGGGCAGCACGATGCCTCCCTCAGGGGTCTCGCTGACGCCCTGGACCAGCTCAGCTCTACCGTAGCGCAAATGGACGGCCGAGTTGAACGCATTGCCGGGGCCACAGCGGGGATCCCTCCACCCACCTTCTCCCGCGAGCCGCATGTCCCCACGCCGGAGAGATACGCCGGGGAACCGGGGAGGTGCGCGCAGTTCCTGCTGCAGTGTTCCTTGATTTTTGATCACCAGCCGGCAACGTACAGCACCCAGAGCGCCAAGATCGCCTTCCTGATAAGTCTCCTCTCTGACCGGGCCGCCGCCTGGGCGCTCGCCGCCCATTCCAGCGGGGCGGCCTTCCTGGACTCGTACCCGCTATTCGTGGCCGAGATGCGGAAGGTATTCGACCACCGCGTCTGCAGCAGGGAAGCCGGCAGCCGCCTCCTTTCCCTTCGACAGGGCTCCGCCACCGTCACCCATTTTTCGGTAGACTTCCGTATCACAGCGGCGGAGAGCGGGTGGGGACAGACTGCACTCCAGTCAGTTTTTTTAAGGTGCCTAAACGACGATGTCAGACGAGTTGGCGGCACGGGACGAGGCCAGGTCACTGGAGGGGTATGGGCCTGAGGAGCGTTCGTGGGTTGCCCCGTCCTTGATTCTTGACCCCGACCTGTTGGTTGACTTTTATCGGGACTTCCCGGACAAGCCTGGTCGGCCGCCGGGTGGCGTCCGTTGAGGGGGGGGTACTGTGAGGGTCATGTGGCTGCACTGGCTGATTGGCCTACGACTCACACCTGTTTGCTGCCTCTCGTCCCAGACACACCTGAGGCTGATTACGACCGGCCTTCATAAGCCCTGCTCCGCCCGCTGTTCCCAGTCGGACTATTTTTCATGGATCGCGTCCCTGCGTACAGAATGTCTTTCTGCCGCTCCTCATCCCTGGGATCTGCCTTTGTTAGAGTTTTGTATTTTGAGCTTGCTTATTTGGTTTGTTCTTTTGGCTGTGTCTTTTTGTTTAACAAGATATTTTCGTTGGGCTCCAGCCACCCCGTAACCCGTGCGCAGCTCCGGGATAGTGACTCGGCTGATGAACATTCCAGTAAAGCTTATAGTCACGTTTGTACTGTCTCCGTCCTCTGTTTCCTGGGGTCCTCTCGCACCAGTCCTTAACAAAAATAAAACAAATTCCCACGTTAGTCAAGTCAAATCACTTTCCATGCCCTTTGTTTCATTAGGGGCCCTGTGCTATGCTGAACTAGGGACCACTTTTACAAAATCAGGGAGCCACTACACTTATACACTGGAGACACTGGGGCCACTGCCTGCCTTCTTACGACTCTGGGCTGAATTCATATTTATCAGGTTGGTTAGTTTCATCTTGTGTATTTGATCTAATCAAAAGTCAAATCCCACCCCAGTTGTTCTGTTTCCAGGCCAGCCGTGGCTTCCTACGTGTCCCTGGCTTTTGGTTGCTACGTGGTGGAGCCGTTCTTTGCACCATGCACCGCTCCCACGGTGCTGGTCAAACTTGTCAGTGTCCTCGCGATGAGTGAGTGGTTTATACTTCCTCCTCCTCTATCCACACAGTGACGTGCAGTTAAGGGAGACAGGCGAAAATGTAAAATACTTACGGTATATCTATCCAGTGATTTGTATTAAAACCTTATTTTCCCTTTAACTTTAACAGTTTTTGATTATTTTGTAATTTAAAATAGCAGAATTTTTATATGTTTCATTCAAATCCTGAGGAGAGCTGTGTGGTGAGGCAGCAGCCTGCTGAGCCTCACCATGGATGGCACAAACACCTGTCTGACTGTGCTGACCTGCTCTGCAGTGAGACGGTATAAGTGTCTCTCTTTAAGTCACTATTTACTATACTTTCTCTTCATCCCCACTGCATCGGCCTCCCCAACAGCAGCCACTCTCATGTCCTTCCTCACTATCATATCCAAAGGGGCTTCCTGTTTCACCTGCTCATTTATCCAAATAAAAAGGGGCCCAGAACTGATCCCTGGTGCAATTCCACCTCTACACTAGTTTCCCCTGTTACTCCCGCTGCACACCTCATTGCTGTTGTGCAACTGTCATACATGTCCAGAACCTCTCTGACATACTTCTAGGGTTCATAAGATTGTGATGAAGTCAGTGTCTCACCAACCATGAACCTCACCGTACGTCGCTGCATACACAACATTGTTACACCACTGAAACCAGTCTGTGCAGTACAACGTGTACTTCCATTAACCTCAGTTTTACCAGCTGTTTGTTTTTGACTGCTTGCAGCGTTGGTTGTGGCAGTCAACTGCTGGAGTGTAACCATGGCAACACGTACGCAGGTCCTCCTGACCGTCATTAAGATGTTTGCTCTTGTCCTCATCATCATTCCTGGTGTCATTGCACTGGCTAAAGGTGGGATAATGTACATTATTAAGAATTCATTTGTAGATAATGCTCAAATACTTTGAGTATGAATCTTATCTCTTTTAGGAAAAACAGACAATTTCCAGAATGGTTTTGAGCTTGACTTAATAACATGGGATAAGTTGCCACTGGCCTTCTTTAATGGCTTTTACGCTTATAGTGGATGGTAAGCAATCATTTATTTCATTATGAACACTGTCTAGAATTCAAAAAGCATCACTTCCCTTTCCTTTTTCTTGCAGGTATTCACTGAACAGCTTTACAGAAGAAGTTAAAAACCCCAATAGGTATCAAGCATCTGTCTACTCTCCAGATAGTAATCAAATACATACTACATGCAGTAAATTTCCCTATGTGTATCCCATCATGTCAGAACCATCCCACTGGCAATAATCAGCTCCATGGTGGCAGTGACAGTCTGTTATGTGCTTGTTAACATGGCCTATTACACCATGATGACGCCGGCTGAGCTGCTGCAGTCTGAAGCGGTGGCTGTGGTATTGTATTTCTCTTTATATAGTAATACTTCGACATACGAGCCAGCCTGCTAGCAATATTTTGCTTTGAGACAAGAGCAGAAATTTCAGATACGAGCACATTTCCAGACGCTTGATGCTGTGAGCGCGCTTCACTCGCTCAGTGATTTTTGTGAATATTCTTTGTAAGTGATGGGACCAAATGAGAGAAGAAAAAAACGCGCAGTTGAAAAGTGGCGGAAATGCTTCTGTGCATGTGTTGATGACCACAATGCAAGTGTAGATTAGATAACTTTCCCTTTCGCTGCTTAGTTTATCATTTCCCCCCCCCCGGTATTTTCAGAATCCCCGCTTTATTTTTAATTTCCAGAATACACCGTACTGCTCAAAAATACGGGGAAACTGTATTTGTTGACAGGTATGCATACTTTAAAAGGATGACTGAAGAATACACACTAATTGCATTACAATTTGATTACATGCTATGTCTGCAGACATTTGCAAACCGCGCCCTTCATGGTATGGCGTCTGATTCCCTTTCTTGTGGCCTTGTCCTGCCTTGGAACACTTAACGGTGGAATTTTTGGGGGCGCCAGGTAATGTGGGAACAGGAATGTTATAATGTTCATTCTAATGCCTGAAAATAAAGATGTGGGTCTTGCTGGTTGCGTTACAGGATCATGTTTGTAGGAGCAAGAGACGGCCACTTCCCTTCAATCTTTTCTATGATTCACATCCGCAGAAGAACGCCTTTACCTGCTGTGCTGCTAATGGTAATTAGCCCGCACCCTACAATCTATGTGCAATCAGTCAAATTTTAAAGCAATGTCAAAGAACAGACAAAAGACAAGACAAAGCAGATATGTGTTTATTGTGTTCATACAATATTAAATGTTCTTAATGTCAAATATGAATTTCTCATTTCGCTGTTTTCTGTTTCCAGTACCCCTTGACATTGTTGTTCTTAACCATTGGAGACATTTACCAGCTCATCAATTTTGTGGCCTTTTCTCGCTGGCTGTTCATTGCCTTGACAACCACAGGGATGCTCATCCATCGATATCGCTTCCCTCTCCACCCAAGACCTTTCAAGGTTTGTTTTTTTGGTTTCCTCGTTAATCTGCATAGCATTCATCAATAGAAGTGAACCCTAAACTGACTGAGAACTCTTTGATTTGCTCTTCTTTGATGATCTTTAGGCACCCGTGGTCATTGCAGTCACATTCACGTTGGTTTGCTTCTTCATCGTGGGGCTGTCTTTGTATTCAGACCCCTGGAACACAGGGTGGAGCTGTGCTCTCTCACTGACCGGGGTCCCGTTCTACTATTTGACCGTTAAACGCTTTTGTTTACCGGCTAGATGGAGACGTGCCTTCAGTAAGTCCAAACCAAACCAAAGTCTTTAAACCAAATGTCTTGTCAGGGACAAAGGTGTCCTTTTATGTTTATTTATTGATAATGTGGGTGTCTTCGTGCTTTTTGGCCAAGGTGTGTATTTAACAAATTTTGACAGGTCAGGCATAAATGCAATATTACGCTATTTCATGACTGTAAATGATGCATGGTGATGTAAAATGAAATGGATGGCTCAGTGGGTTGGGCCGTGGGTTGGGCCGTGGGTTGGGCCTTGGGACGGGAAGCAGAGAAGTCCACTGCTCAGGCGAAATGTGGGGTGCGGACTGGTGCCTGGAGAGAGGGGCCAGTCTACCTCCAGAGCACTGTCGAGGTGCCCTTGAGCAAGACACCGTCCCCGCCAACTGCTCCAGGTGCGCCGATCATGGCGGCACCTTCACCCTATGCCCTCTCCGCATGCTGTAGGGCCCCTATGTTGTTTCAAGGGGCCCATTGCACTAGGGTGTAAATGCGATTTCATTGTGTGCTTACAGTGTAAAATGGACTGCACTTATATAGCGCCTTTCCACCGCTTCGCGGCGCTCAAGGCGCTTTACATGAGGCCTCACATTCACCCAGTCACACACACATTCATACTCCAGTGGGCGACTGCTGCCATGCAAGGTGCGGCCAGACCCACTGGGAGCAATTTGGGGTTCAGTGCCTTGCCCAAGGACACTTCGACACGCAGACAGTCAGAGCTGGGATTCGAACCACCGACCTCCTGATCACTGGACGACCCACTCTACCAACTGAGCCACAGCCGCCCCCACAACACTGTAACAGTTGTTGACCCGGAACTTTCGAGGTCCGGATCACCTTGGTTGTTTTGATCGCACCAATTAGGTCAGGTTTCAAAATCTCCATTTATTGAGATCGTGCAGACTGCAGACAAATACACAGAGCTCTGGGGACCGGTTGGAACTTCGTCTTCAAGCGATGCCTCCGCAAAACGAGTCCGAACGATTCAAAATATACACGACTGATTGGCCAGAATATTGCAATCGGTGTATCCCCACTTACCACTAATGTTATGCAAATTAGATGAAAATGAAAAGCCTTCTCAGTTTCTGCTCATTCTAATTCTTTGGTTTTATCAGATTCCTGCAGCAAGAAGCTGCAAATCCTTCTGGAGGTGGTCCAGCAGGAAATCAAGACGTACTGACGCCCTCAAAGAGAGACCAGACTCTGGATACCACCCTAAGAAGACCTATTTAATCACTATTACAGATGAAAGCTTTGTTTTGGGATCATTTTCTAATGAATTTTACTATACAAAAAAATTTGGATTTCAAAGGTTGAACAGGTTAAAGCAGGAATGGTATCCGGATTAGAACTTCGCCAAAACTGAACATGCAGGTTGATTTGCTGTGGCGACCCCTCATGGGACGAGGTTGGGTAGCCAGCCAGTCAGTTAACTTACTTATGAGCGTTTCTACTGCACCAGTGTCAACTTGAGTCAAAGCAACATTTTTCTATCGTTTCATTTTTTCATGATCTCAAGTTCTGTTGAACATCTTCATGTTTTCTTCTGAAAGTCTTATTTTCACCAAGCTTTGCATGAATCAATAAATTGATTGAGACTAAATGATTCTGTTCTTTGCAAACCCAAGCAGTACACTGCAATCTTAAATTACCGATATTCAAAAGAAACACTGCAATCTTTTACTCTTTAAAAAGGAAACACTGTTAAAAGAAAGATCCCAAATAATATATCCCCCTAACCCAACTGAGCAGTATTTAGGGGAGTGACCGACACAAAAAAAACATACAAATCTTAAATTAGTTAATCCTTTACAGGTGTATGACGCCACTACCAAGACGGCGTAACACAAATAAGCAAAACACAAAACCACAACGACAGCAAGCGGCCACTGCAAGAACCAGTCAAATACAAAATTACAAAAATATTCCAAACTCATTTAAAAACCATTTTAAGACAATAATAAACCTCTGAAACATCTAAAAAAAAATACCTGTTTGTCATGAACGCCTCCTACACAGGTTTGCTCAAGCAACTACCACACCAGGATTCGACTGCAAGCGTCCACCACTCAAGCCTACCATTAAAATACATAATTAAACTGAGCATTTGCATATAATTAAAACATAGCAACTCACAAAACACTTACCGGTTACCACCAAACACAGCGTAGGCCCAGCCAACGCCCTGACATCCCATGAAAAATAGCACACTACCTGCGGGCACACCTGTTTCTATTTAACCATCTGTGGCTCATGGCCTGCAGCGACACCCCGAGATACAACCCATTACACATATATGATTGCTTAAATGTGTATTTTCAGTTAGAGAAACCAAACTTTTGTTGGTTTTATGTATGTTCATTTGGTGCACCTCTGAGGTTTCACCGCAAGGGGGAGTGTTTCGCAAGGCTTCACAATGAGTGCAGAGGCGCAAGGCAAAGGATGACCCGGGAGCGCAGTTCTCAAGCTGGCTCATTGATGCCCATCAGCTGATTCAACGCAGCTGCGGGAGGACCAGCTGTCTGTCAGGAGGCGGGGTCTGTCACCTGGCCAGAGATGCTGCTGAAGACAGAGTGATCACTCTCACTAAAAAAAAAAAAAAAAAGCACAGTTATTCCCCCCTGAAACGGGTGCCATTTTCTCTTTGCAATTTGTAAATTTTTCATGTAGAGCAAAATCCACAACATGAAAGACATTTTAATCCTCCAAGAAAACATGTTTTCCCACCTCAGGCATGAAATCATTATTTTTAATATCCTTTTTTTCCTTTTTTTAGACCATGTAGTCATTTTTGTCACAGACATTAAAGATCACATATCACACTCTTTTTTCCACAAGTTATCAAGTTCCCAGACACTTTAAAGGTTTTTGTCAAAATAGGAAACACTTCACTTCTGTCTCAAACAGCTCTGTCAGAAAAGCATCTGAACACTGAAACGAAAAAGAAGTACTTTCGAATAGTTTAAAAATGTCTCACAAAGTGGGATTTTCAGGATAGGAGTACAGTCGAGACTGGAGAGGTCTAGTGAGAAGCTGACATTTTCCAGATGTTAGTTGAACTCAATGAAAGGTTAATCCCCCGGGGGCTGCTGAAAAATGTGCCTGTATGATATCATTCAGAGCTCGTCTCATATTTCTAACTTCTACATGGCAAAAATGAGGAGAAGCTTTTGTGATTCTGATTGAATGAGCTGATATGATATTGTAGGATATCTTATATATATATACTATATATATATATATATATGACACTGAATTTTTGATCATTGTGCTGTACACGCCATACTATAGGCTCCAGGGTGACTGTTCTGTTATCGATTATATGTATATATAGATAATTAGTTCATAATAATAAAAGACGATATCAATTTAAATTGACTGACAAATAATTGGCAATTATTTGTCAGTCAATCTACCTATCAGGTAATCAACTTAAGTTGCACAAAATCAGCAACACAAAGTCAAACCCAAAGATGAAATAGCAATGGAATGTATAGAATTGTATTTAATTGTACATCTGCATCGAACCTGCAGGGCAACAGTCACTGAACTAAAACAAAGTGAAACACTTTGGAGGGGACATGCATGCACCCCTTGGAGTCTTTCCAGCTGCCACTACAGTGAACCGTTGCCCCAGTATCCAAAGGGCCTCTCTCAAGCTGGACTCACACGGAAGACTGCATGCACACAATACAATGCAAGAAAAAAAGGAGCCTTTAACCTGCATTAATTAGTGACTGAAGCTTGAGATTACAGGCGTTACGCTCAGCTCAGGCTGAAACAATGACTGAATTGCAGCCCTTGGCACAAATCACAGAGTCGGATGGAATACGATGACAAATACACACAAAAACATATTATCTCATCCAACATTTAACTTGACAACTTAAAGATGTTCTAACAACTGACTTGTATAAACGTTTATAATGCTTTTGTTAACCTTAAGGGGTATCAAACTGAAAAATACTTTTTTTTTTTTTTTTTATGTATTTCAAGCAAACTTGCATCTCATTGGAGGCTGTGTATCATGAGATCATTGATTAAAATGATCAGTATCCAGTTGTGTGCAAACGTTCTTTTGCAGCGTGGGAGGAAAACTTGCAGGACTAGTTAGGGGGGAGTATGTTGCCACGGTTTGTCCAGTGTTCTCTCACAGCACCACACTCCACTTTTGCAAATGAGTGTCCAGGAAGGGGGCTGCTGATAGATCTTTGGGGGGGAAGCTTCAGTTGCTGCTTCGGGATTGACCATCTTCAACAGGAGACAAAAGAGGTAATCTTATAATCTGTTCCTATATCTCGAAGTCTCAGCTTCACTGTGTAGAATGATGCACGTTTCGCTGCAGACGTCCGCAGGTTTTCTCTGTCTTTGCTGAAAGTACATTCCTAAGCGCTAATTAAAACGCATTAAGACGTACATTACAAAGCCGACTCACGACATATCGCTGAATAGGTTTGACAAAAAACTTTAGCAGTCTGGATGACGTTTTTTCCAACTTCACCTGCTTAATAAAGCCAAGTCAATTCGCAGGGACAAAACTCATCATCTAAACCCAGAATACAAGCTGCTTCCATCTGGTGTTCGACTGGCAACCCCCCAGTTACTAAAAACAGATACAAGTTCTCCTTTGTCCCGCTCTCCATCAGGGCCTTGAATGTCACAGAGAGGAGGCGACTGTGCACATTGTTCACTTTCTCTGCTGCTCACATCACATGTATATATATATGTATGTAAACATGTATATATTTTGTGACATAATTATATGTGTCTGCATATATACATGTGTGTATATAGATATACACATTTGTACATTATTATTTATAATATAGAACCTGTTTGCACTGCTTTTATATCCTGTGTGATGATGCTGCTCAACTCGTATGTCTTATGTGTCCCTTGAATGTGTCCAATGAATGTATGTATGACTGCTGCAAATGAAATTGCCCTCCGAGGGACAAGTCAAGTGCAATGAAGTGAAGTGAAGTCAAGTGAAATGTGACGTAGAGATTCCAAAACACGCCTTTTTTGTTTTGTCAGAGTAAAATGTGAGATGTGTGTAAACATTAAATGAGCAAAGAGAGAAAGAAGATGGATTTAAATCGTTAGTTCAACAAAAGCAATGAGGGGCAAATTCAAACAGATTGAGTCACAATAAATGTGAAGTGAACTAAAAAGCAAATAGTCACAGGTTAAGAAGCGTGTTTATATAATCGATGTCTGGAGGGGAATAGTGAGTTTGTCAGACTACATTATGACGTGTTTGTAAAGTTAAATAAACAACAGAACAAAATGTTGTCAGTTTCAGGTGAAGAACTGGAACCTACAGTCACTGAGAAATGGACCGGACACAAAGAGAGAAAGATGGAGAAAGGAAGCAGACGGATGCTGATGAGGTGGTGCATCTCCGGAGAGAGATCAACCTGCTGTCTGCGATCGCATTCATCTTTGGCGCAGTGGTGGGCAGCGGGATCTTCATCGCACCTAAAGGAGTCCTAATGAACAGTGGCAGCGTGGGGCTCTCTCTGTTGGTGTGGGCACTGAGTGGGATCCTCTCCATGTTCGGTAAGACGCCTGATTGATGTCTCAGCTCTTCGTTACCTTCTTGCCTTCTTCTGTTTTACATCTTCTGGGTTTTTTTTTATACAGTACGCAAAAAAAAGTCTCCTTGAGCTCCATGATTTTGTCCACACGGCATTTGGACATAGTAAATAAATTTTTCATTTATATGGGATTGACTTTTAGGTACTTTCTTGAACTTATAAAAACAACTATTCTAGAATATAAAAATATAATAATGACAATAATTTTGTCTGCATGAAAAATAGAATTAGAAAATACCTTAAACAATTGTCTTAGTGAAACATTTTAAGTAAGTAAGTGCCGGCCGTAATATTCATTTGCAATGTAAAACAATGTGGAAACATAAACATTTCCTTTTTGCACACAGTAATGAAGTAAGAAATGAAAAAGCATTTTCCCAGCCTGCATGCCCTTTGTTTCATTAGGGGCCCTGTGCTATGCTGAACTCGGGACCACTTTTACAAAATCAGGGAGCCACTACACTTATGCACTGGAGACACTGGGGCCACTGCCTGCCTTCTTACGACTCTGGGCTGAATTCATATTTATCAGGTTGGTTAGTTTCATCTTTTGTATTTGATCTAACCAAAAGTCAAATCCCACCCCAGTTGTTCTGTTTCCAGGCCAGCCGTGACTTCCTACTTGTCTCTGGCTTTTGGTTGCTACGTGGTGGAGCCGTTCTTTGCACCATGCACCGCTCCCACGGTGCTGGTCAAACTTGTCAGTGTCCTCGCAGTGAGCAAGTGGTTTTATACATCCTCCTTCCATCCACAACATTTTTGCACTCAAACCAGTCTGTGCAGTACAAATTGTACTTCCATGAACCTCAGTTTTACCGGCTGTGTGTTTCTGACTGCTTGCAGCATTGGTTGTGGCAGTCAACTGCTGGAGTGTGACCATGGCAACACGTACACAGGTCCTCCTCGCTTTCATTAAGATGTTTGCTCTTGTCCTCATCATCATTCCTGGTGTCATTGCACTGGCTAAAGGTGGGAGAATGTAAATTATTAAGAATTCATTTGTAGATAATGCTCAAATACTCTGAGTATGAATCTTCTCTCTTTTAGGAAAAACAGACAATTTCCAGAATGGTTTTGAGCTTGACTTAATAACATGGGATAAGTTGCCACTGGCCTTCTTTAATGGCCTTTATGCTTATAGTGGATGGTAAGCAATCATTTATTTCATTATGAACACTGTCTAGAATTCAAAAAGCATCACTTTCCTTTCCTTTTTCTTGCAGGTTTTACCTGAACAGCATTACAGAAGAGGTTAAAAACCCCAATAGGTATCAAGCATCTGTTTCCTGTCCTTTCTGTTTTTTTTAAATAGGCAACATGATGCATGCTGGTAAACTTCCCTATGTGTATTCCATCATGTCAGAACCTTCCCACTGGCAATAATCAGCTCCATGGTGGCAGTGACAGTCTGTTATGTGCTTGTTAACATGGCCTATGACACCATGATGACACCCGCTGAGCTGCTGCAGTCTGAAACTGTGGCTCTGGTGAGTGCTGCAGTCTATTAGCCACAGAAGGCTGCATCTGGTTTTATCAGAGGTGCCGTAAAAATTTTTTTATTAACAGCAAAATGCAATTCTGATGACAACTCCTACATCATTGAACTATTTTATTCATGCACTGTGCATGAAAAGGGTGTTGCACAAGACGGGTGGAGTGACAGAAGAAATGTTGTGAAACACTGTTGAAAATTCCAAAGACATGACTTGTATTACAATTTGATTTCATGCTGTGTCTGCAGACATTTGCAAACCGTGCCTTTCATGGTATGGCGTCTGTGATTCCCTTTCTTGTGGCCTTGTCCTGCCTTGGAGCACTTAACGGTGCCATTTTTGGGGGACCCAGGTAATATGGGGAAAAGGGAATGTTATAATATTCACGCCTGAAAATAAGGATGTGGGTCTTACTGTTTGCATTTACAGGATCATGTTTGTAGGAGCCAGAGAGGGCCACTTCCCCCCAATCTTTTCTATGATTCACATCCGCAGAAAAACACCTTTACCTGCTGTGCTGCTAACGGTAATGTAGCCTGCACCCTACACCCTACACGGCAATCAACTGGTAGACCTACTGATAAAGAAAATATTGAGTGTGAACTTGTCATTTCGCTGTTTTCTGTTTCCAGTACCCCTTGACATTGTTGTTCCTAACTATTGGAGACATTTACCAGCTCATCAATCTCGTCTCCTTTACTCGCTGGTTGTTCATTGCCTTGGCAACCACAGGGATGCTCATCCATCGATATCGCTTCCCTCTCCACCCAAGACCTTTCAAGGTTTGTTTTTTTGGTTTCCTCGTTAATCTGCATAGCATTCATCATTAGAAGTGAACCCTAAACTGACTGAGAACTCTTTAATTTGCTCTTCTTTGATGACTTTTAGGCACCCGTGGTCATTGCAGTCACATTCACGTTGGTTTGCTTCTTCATCGTGGGGCTGTCTTTGTATTCAGACCCCTGGAACACAGGGTGGAGCTGTGCTCTCACACTGACCGGGGTCCCGTTGTACTACTTGACCGTTAAACGCTTTTGTTTACCGGCTAGATGGAGACGTGCCTTCAGTAAGTCCTACCAGTCTGATTGATACATGAATATATACGGTATGTCTTTTAAAAATGTTAAGTTAGGCAAGAAATGTAACAGTTAAGAGGTTTGTACAGGAGACATTTGTGACAAAAAAAATATTATCTTCGATCCAAAACAAAGGGCAGATTGCTCCCCAAGTTACAATTGTATTCCACTTCAAACTGACCCAGTAGGCCGATCACTGATTTCATCCCAGCTCGAATGAATGAAAAGCCTTCTCAGCGTCTCCTGATTCTGACTCTTCCACATTCCTAGACTCCTGCAGCAAGAAGCTACAAATCCTTCTGGAGGTGGTCCAGCAGGAAATAAAGACGTACTGATGCCTTCAAAGACCGACCAGACTCTATGGGCACCACCTGAAGTCCATTCAGATATCAGGATTATGTTCCCACAAACACACAAAAACAAATCACATCACATTTCATGGAGTAGAGCCTGAATTGATCTAAGTAGGATTTAAAACTGATTATCTGGTTTAGTTCCCTACATTGAGCAGGTTTCTTGTACCAATATTGCATCACAACTTGAATAAGAGCATCAAGTTCTTCTCAAACTCTTATTTTTACCATTTTTTAAGAGTCAATAAATAAACTGAATCTCAATGGTTTCACATTTTCTTAAATTAAAGCAATAGTGCTATTCAATTTTTTAGGTACAATACACCATGTCTGTGTTGGTCATTGATAACATACGTAACTCTTTCTCCCCATTTTATTTACATAAAAACCCACAAATACCGGTATAAGCAATTTTTTATTGAAAATAATTTGTGAAAGACACCTGTTCCAGAATGCGTTGACACAAGTCACTGGAAGCAAAAAAAAAAAAGTCCTTGTCTGTTGGTGCAGACGGACAGATCAACAAATAATGTCAAGAAACAACATTGTCCTGTTAGTGCTACTTTTTATTTTTTTTACTTTACCGCCATTTATTGCTAACAATCCTGAATTACATTCTAAATGTCTAACAGTCCACTCCAGGAAGCGTCTGAACCAAGCAGCACAGAGGCAGCTCACCGGTTAACAACAATAAAAAAGGCAGTATATTGTCTTTCCATTTACAAATGTAAAAACTAATATATATTAAAATGTGCAAATCGACATATATATGTACAATAAATCAATTAAGGAGTGAGCTGCAGGTGGAAACTGTGTAAATGGGGCTGAGCAGCTGACTAATTCGACCTGGTCCCCCATCAATATAAAGCCTCTATTAAACTACTAGCATCATTTTCTATCTAAAAGTTTCGGTCAACTTTTCCTACATTTTGCCCCCCCCCCCTCCCACTCCCACCTACAGTGTAATGAAAAAAAGATTGCATGCAAATATAACGGTGTGGCGTTCAGAACCTCGGATCGAATCTGGCTACTTAAACTGAGGGATGAACTCAGACCAGCTGAGCTGTGCTATGCCCAAGTCCTCTTCATCCAGAGCCGAGAAGCTAATGTCCACCAGTATCTTGCTCAGGCTGTCGTTCATCGTGTCCAGCACGAGGCCCTCTGTGATCGAGTGGCTTGGGGTGCTCGCTCCTCCTGTGTGAAGGTCTCTGGAGCCGCCATCTTGTTGGAGCCATTGCACGGGAGAGTCTGCTGGGCCGGTCGTCCTGGAGGGGCCAGATGTGAGCTGCTCCCTCGGCGAGCCGAACAGATTCCATTCTTTAAAGGGAGTCATGTTGAAGCTGAAGGTGGTGTAATCGTGCCGCGGCGTGACTGCGGGGCCGCCTGGCGTGCGGATGGGGCTGAAGTCCAGGATGTCTTGGCCCCCTTTGCCGACGGGGGTCACTTTCCAGGTGTCGGGAAACACGTCAGAGGGGGCCTTGCTGGGTGTGGATGAGGTCAGGTGGCTGCTGCTTTTTATGGGCGTCTTAAAGGACAGATCCTGATCGGAGCCTTGCTGCTTGCTCTGATGCTCATCCAGCTCCATGTCGTGCACATCCTGGAAGGCCGAAGCGTCGGATGCCACGCCAGAGTCGAGGAAAGTATTATCGGGGTAAAGCAGGACGGGCTCCTCTTGCGGAGCGTGAACCAGGCACTGTTTACGGCGAGAACCGCTGGCTTGTGGCTTCGGAACAGCTTCGGGGTTCTCGCACTTGATCGGAACACAGACTGGCTCTTCGCTCACCTCCACCTTTATTAAGTCTTTGCCAATTTCCGGACACATGACTGGGGCAGGGACATCGCTCTGTGTCACCTGTCAAGACACAACACCGTGCATTTTAAAATTCTACCAGCAAATAGCTTCCATCATACCCGCATCCTGAAACATGATTTTGTCGTGGCAAAATGCAGCCAGAATACCGTAACGGAGCGTCAGTGTTACCTTCGGAGCGATCCGCACTCTCTTGGCTTCCCTTGAAGTGTTGCGTTTCTGCTGCGAGCGGGCGCAGGGAACCGGGCGTGCCGACGATGGCAGGTAGAGGGAGGAGGTGAGCGGAAGCTGGATAGGAACCAAGTAGGAATCGGTTCGCGGGAGGAGCGGTTTCATCTTTCTCTCTGCATGTTGGAAGAACCCAGATGGGAGGAAGATGGGGGAACAAAAAAGCAGCTACTGACAGTTCTGTGCAAAAGATCTGTCTTCCCCAACATCAATTTGTACACCACCAAAGTCAGGTCTGTTTTTAAAGGCCTTCGACGGAGCCTTCCTGACTGCAGTGTGTAGCAGGTAAATGTGTGTTGCTATTTTTATCTTAAATAAACTCATGGCGTACTTCTTAAGACTTGGTTTAAACAGATTTCTTTTCATTTTACCGTTTTAATAGAGCGTTTTTTATTTGTACCGGTATCTGCTGAATTATTTAAGGTTAATTTTTTTCAGTGTACTCTTTAATTTTGGTTTTATCCATTTATCTAACTATTTATTTGTTGGTCTATTTATATCATACAATATGTGTTGCTGCCTCTGGTGTTTCCTCACACAACGAGGAGAGGGGGGGGGGGGGGGTCCTTTTTTATTGTGTTGAGTGAAAAATGCTATAACAAATAAAGTTTAATTGATCTTTGAACTTACCAGAGGAAACTGGTGTCTTCCCCGGGTCAGGATA
This sequence comes from Brachionichthys hirsutus, assembly GCF_040956055.1. Classification (NCBI taxonomy): domain Eukaryota; kingdom Metazoa; phylum Chordata; class Actinopteri; order Lophiiformes; family Brachionichthyidae; genus Brachionichthys; species Brachionichthys hirsutus. Next base: position 195,154 of record NW_027180363.1, on the reverse strand, counting down.
CAGTCGCTTTAGTTGCTGTAAAAGAACAAAACAACACAACAATGCTTTATAAACCGCCTTAGTTACTTTTCTGTTGACTTTGCTGCCAACCTGTTTTCTCCCCTTTGTTTTAAGGGATTGGAAAACTAGGACAGACCTTTTCAAACTATGAACACATTTTTTTTTGTCTCATCATAGCAGACAACCCTGTTAGCGTGACTTCAGTCTCCCTGCTGCTCCTCCTGCAACCAAAAAACCTGTTTCCCCTACATTTTATACCTTCAGCTGTAGCTTTACTCTTTGGTTCAAAGGGTCTGGTGATTTCACAGAGAGGGGGAAAAAAAAGGTAAATGCATCTTACTTGTTGAGGATGTAACGGCACTGGTGAAGAAGCAGTCGCTGGGTGAAAACCAGGCTGTAGAGAAAGATGTGGAATGAGAGGGAAGACACACACACAACCCCCCCCCCCCCACTACATGACATTAAATTTACAAAACATGAGCGGCAAGATTGAAATTATACAACAGAAAGATCGGAAAAGCTTTAGCATGTATCTGCATTTGGGATTATTCCTATTGCATCTTAATGAAAAAGTCCATTAGAGATACAATTCCTGTTTTGAGACACAACACTGTGTAATATTAAATATACAAGATAATAATCAGAAATACTGGAAGCGTCATGGGTCCATCACTAGTTAAAAAAAAAAAGGTGGAAGGGGTGTGACAAAATGTTGAAAAGCGAGTCGTGCTCAGTCTCACCTTGTACACCTGCTCAAGAGTGAGGCACCGATTGGCCTCGGGTTGGATGGTCCAGTACGATACTTTAGCATCCAGCGAAGTCCCACGGATGAACATGTCATGCAGAGAAAGGTTGTGTCGGATAGAGTTCTGCAATAACAAAAGAGTGAGGGTACACAAAACTTAATTTGAGGCACGTTATAATGAGCGTAGACCATTTGGGCATGGTTCAGTTCTGAAGTACCTTCCATCCTGGTTTGGCCACCTTTCTGAAGTAAGGGAAGTTGTCCTCGATCCATGTGTAAATCTCTTTCAGCGTCATCCTCCTGTCCTTCTGGCTGTTGATGGCAAACTGAATCATGGCCATGTAGGAGTAGGGCGGTCTCTCTGAAATGGGCCGTACAGCAGCAGCAGCAGCGTCTGCGTCACTCGGTGCGGTTTGTGTCTGCGAAATTAAAAAAGAAACGGTGGCCATGGAATAATGTGTTAAACATCAAATAAACATCTTACATTGGCCATTTTTAAACTGTGAAAATACTGCATCAAAGTCATTATTTATAGTAACCAAATTAATATACCGGTAATCAAAGAAAAAAAAAAGAGCATTTTATTTGCCTAATTTACAACCGTGCTTTTAAAATGAAATCATTTCTTTAACCACGACTACGACATTCAATCGTGTTTTAAATCGTGCATCAACGTTTTCTGTTCAGTGGAGATTCATTGCAAATCTCACTGCCGTGACGTTTTACAAGCGAGACGAGCCAATCAGTGGCCGTTGTGTCAGTGTTCAGTGTTGACTCCTCACATACGTGTGCTTTGACACCGAACAAGCAACAATCAAGCAAAAACGAAGTGACAAGAGGCACCAGCTGACCTGAGAAGTCTGGGACGTTGAGGTTAAGTTTTCTTTGTTGTCCATCTGCGCTGAAAAATCTGGCTCCAAAGTCTTTGTGCTCGTTTTATGCTGCCACTCCGCCTTGTTGAGGCTGTCATCTAAAGGACCGCAATCTAGATCCCTGATCACTAAGGAAGGGAAAAAACACACACAGAATTTTGAAGTGGGATTAAAGATACATTTACAATATATACAGTATATCATTAGAACTCCACGATTTTTCTTTAAATGTCAACTTCGAAAGAAAACCTCATTTCCGTACATTTCTTGATTCCGGTGTGAGCTTTCACTTCGGGAGGGGGCATATCTTCCTTTTTCACTTGTCCACCGAATTCACTTCTCGTAGAGGCGCCGTCTCCTTCCGATTGAGAATGCGATCCATCGTCAGGACGGCCATTCGCACCAAGAAGGATGAACTTGTTTGGTCCACGGACACCCGACTCTTTTCCTTTGGCAGTAAGAGCCCCGATGATAGTATGAAGGTCTGCTGTTTTGGGGATGACAACCACCTGTGTGTCAGACAAGGAGGGGTGATCCAGAATGTGGACGCCATCGGGGAAGCACTGATTGGCTGCTGATCTTGAAGGTTGTTTGGTATCTGATAAACTTTGCGATTCGACTGCTGGTTCCGCCGAATCATTCAGCTGGAAAGGCAATTTTCTTTTTCCGAGGATCAGGGGTCGCCTTGGGCTCCGTCTCATGGTCAGATCACTGGAAATGGTCGTTGGTGTTCACGGATATTCTGTGAACAGAAACACACGGACATTCATGACTACTACCCAAATATTTCTGATGGTTTGTAAAAGTTTGGAACGTTTTTATCCACACAGCAACACACCGAGACAAACCGACCATACTAACGGTTTACCTGCCAAGTCGATGACAAACTACTTGTTAGTGACATTTAGGCTAAATAGCACCAAACGCTTAGACCCATAGACCTTATACAGTATTCACAAATCACTGGCGATTTGCGAATATAAGGTTTTCTGTAGTTGGGAGCAGTTTAGTAACGTTTATCACCAATACCAAGGTAAACAACCCATGTTTGCATACAGATCCGAATTATAGTCTCAATTAAATGATAATAATAACATATAATATAATTACGCAGCCTTCCACGCCAAAAACAACCCAAATAGATTCACTGTTGTCTTAATGTCCGCATTAGCTAACGTTAAACGTGACAAGGAATGGTTGGTTTTTTAGTACGCTAGGCGGCTGATCGTTACATGCTAGCTAGCTAGCTAGCTAGCCATTGTATTGTAGTGAGCAACAAAACTTTCCAGAGACAGACCTTCATATTACTGTCGCGTTTCTGGCAGCTTCACTTGTCTGGATTCCAAAATAGCAGTTTAAAGACTCCGATCATATTATATTAGATGAACGGATACGCGATATCAAAGATTTTCGCCGATTTTTCTGATAATCACAGCGCAGCTCCGGGCGACTCGGTCGATTTTTTGAATTTTTGGCGCTGTGGGTGCCGTTTCCGGCATTTTTTGCCACGTGATATCGAAGCGCACCAATAGCAGCTTGACGTAAGCTCCCCAGTGGGCGGTACTCGACGACGCTGGTACTAGTACTGAGAAGTTAAACGTAATAAAAAGCACATGGAACGCAAAATAAGTTTATACTAGACTGTACCTGTAATCGACTTATTTTACGAGGCATTATTATGCATCGCTTGTAGTGGTTTTCTTTTGTCCTCCGTAAGTGCAGCTTGAAGGTATGTATGATCCGCTCCGACATTGAACCGGAAACGAACTGGGCATTGGGAGCAGTTTATAAATGTTGATTTAGACATTTATAACGACTGAGTGTTACCTGTTTTCTAATTCAGGAATGACTTCTATTAATGCCCCGCAAAGCGACAAAGACAGCGAAGCCTCCATTGCTGTTTCTGGAGCCGCCATTGAGGGGCGCTAGATTCCAAGATGTTTCTGAGGTCAGAGCAGCGTTCAACCCCAAAGAATACGTGACAGAGAAAAGGGAGCACAATTCGGCTCATAATTCCTGGGTAAGATGTGAATCGATTTTTTATATGGTTGTAAAGCATGCGATTCAAATAGTAAGCAACTACGAATGCCTACCTGAGTGTATGAATATGTTGCAGCTAAGTCAGGTGAAACTTACTCTTTTTTTTGTTCACTTATTTCCCCAAAACTCTTCTTGTTATATGGGATGCAGGTTTTATCCAGCTGTGCGATGACTGTCTCTTTTTCGTCTTTTAGGTAAGCCCACAGTTTAACTGCTCGGTGGCTGCACCTCCAGAGAGACGAGGAAGGAAAAAGTGTCATTCTTCCACAAGCGCCTCTCAGAGCGACCTTCAGCCGCCAAAGAAAAACAGTGTGTGCAAATTTCCCTCCTTAACGTTTCAGGCAAGGGCAAGAGATGAGCCTTGTCGACAAAAGAGCACAAATGCACAGACGGTTACAGAGTGCACTGCTGCTGTGTCTGATGCAGGAAATCAACCAAAGGGACCACGGCAAATTGAAAGGGCAGGTTCTAGCACACGGCACAGAGACGCACCAGAGAGACAGACAACCTCGATCAGAAAAAGGAACACCAAGAGATGTCCTGCGAGTGCCGCGTGTTCCAGCAGTCATTTGGGCCGACAGGAAACTCAATCAGTCCCAACTGATGGTACCCCGATACGCGTCTCCAGTGCCGTCAGCTGTGTTGCTCCGCCACCTGATGTTCACACTCCAAAAGTATCGCAAGAAGGGAGCTGTTATCCCTCGTTCACTTCTCAACATGTGCTCCTTCCACAGTCAAGTACACCACCCGACATTTTGGTGACTGACACGCCGGAGAGGGATTATGGGGTGAAAGTGACATGGAGGAGAAGGAGGGAATTGATGCTGTTGCTAAAAGAGAGAGACCTCCTCTCTGATTCTGAAATATTAGTCCACACCTAATTTTAAAAGACTTTATTATCAAACAATGATATTAAGAGAGAAGAGATTTTTTATTTTTCCAGTAGGCCGTGTCTCTGACCAGAATCCTTCTATGAAGCATTTTATTTCACCGAGCCGACCTGTTGTTGACTATGGAATTGCAGTTTATTATTTACTTTTTAAAATTTGGATTCAATCTCTAGATGATACGATGACTGAATGAATAAATATTTTAATCAAGCATCAACATTCTTATAATTATTAGAAAAGTAGATAGTAATGTATACAATTATTAAGTAGCAAGCTTTTTAAGTTACTAAGAACGTGTTCTGTTTCTGTATTTTCTTGCTGCACAGATTATGTACTGGTAGCAATTTGATTGTTAAATTTAAATATACAGTAATTGTAACCTCAAGCAACACATGCATGTTCTTTGAAAGTCGAGCCAGATTTTTCTTTCAAATCTATCAAAACGTTTTTCATTTGACAATATGTTTATGGATGGAAGACACTGTCAGATTTAGGGTAATATGTATGCACTGGTAATGTAAATGGAACAAAAAATTAAGATTTTTTCATGCTCTTGCTCTGTTATCACTGTGCAAAACGCGTTCTATTCATGTTTTCTGTGACGCGATGTTTTCATTTCGTGGCTGTGAGGAATTTTCTGAATGGCTTTTTGTGGCTGACAACCCCCACCCTTCCCCAGAATATTAACCAATCAATAGCCACTTTGGTAATTGGCAGACCAATAGAAACGCCTGTTCTTACACCGTTCGGTAACTAAGGACCGAGCGACAGAGCTCTCCGCCGCGTCCACGAAGAGTGTACCGCTGGACGAGGATTTCCCTTGGCAACCGTGTATAAAAATGAGCTATTACAGCATAAGGTAATATAATTAGTGCATTTTGTACATGTTAGTTGCTCTTATTCTATTTGCCAGCCCGTGAAATGAGAAGCAATGCGGTGTAGCAGCCGTTTTCTATAACCCGAAAACTAGTACCCCCAACTTTTATTAAGACACCATTGCTGAGAGCGGAGGCTGGGCTGATGAAGCGTTAGCTGGCTGTAGCTCCTAATGGCATTGGTAAGCTAGCTGCAACATTTCACAGCCGAAAAAGACCCAATTTTGTTTAAGTTTCTCATTTTCAATGTTATATGTTGGCTGGTCAATGAATGGCGGTATTTCTAATCGAGCTAATGGTCTTTGTGTCACAGTACAAATTTGTCCAAACAACTTTAAAGCCGAGAAGCCGCTCGAGTGATGCTTATAGCTGTAAGGCTACCATTCGTGTCTAATGTGCTATTAGGGTTTGCTCAGCGGTGTATACTAACCTTCAATATATAAAACAAAATCCAACCGTGTTTAGTTTCCATACAGCAACGAAGTAACAGTGCGACGTATTTGTCATGTTTTGCATTTACATGCATTTAAGATTTAAGGTCAAATAATTGTGCTCTTCCTCCTTGGATGTCTAAGTTTTGAATGTTTCTTTGCTTAATGGCAGTTTATCGAGTGTTCTACGTCACAGACAACATTATTTACAGTCGTCCGATCTGATTGTAATTATCTCTGAATACAGTGAATCGAGAGGCGTGCAAAAAACAAAACACGCCTGCGTCGTGTTCGAGCATGCCTTTCTGCAGGGGCTCTGCTGTGTGGCAAGCTTTCCTGTTGTGTTGCACATTTTTTCACCACCCGAATGAATAACTGCAGACAAAGATACTAAGTGCAAAACATGATTATATTATTGCTTTTCGTAAGGGTTGAAAGGAGGGATCTGATGTAGGCACGCCGACTGATGGTCAGACTTCAGACTCAGAATTCACTTCTCGTAACGCATTGCTGTTGTATTGTTTTCTTTTGATGTCCACTCTGCAGGTCAGACAGGTGTTGGACAAAGGTGTGTGTTTGTGTGTGTGCATAATGGAATATACTACTGTAAACAGTTTCAGGCATTTTAGATCTGCTTTTATTTTGCAGGAAGATAAAATCAAAGCAGCTCCCACCCTTTCCTGTTACATTCCTATTCCATCTCTTTGATTTTTGCCTCTGTCAAAAAGAGTTGGAGGCAATTATGTAGTTCCCATGTTTATTTGCTTTGCATGCTTACTGGTTGGTTTGTTTCCCCACAAGATGTCTTGGAATCTCAGCCCGTAGAAGAGTTGATTAAAATTTTAGGCAGATTCTGGATTACTCTTTCTTTTTGTTGTTAGAGAGCGCATTTTAATTTTGACAGTTGGCCAATAGCATGGAGAATAATGCTAGAACAATAAAAAAAATATACTTAATGCAGCTGTGGATTATGATTTGCATTTGAGATGTTAAAATAAAGACATTTTCAATAAGTTTTAAACCTTCATATTGCACCACAAAGCATGCATCTTGTTTTATTCATTGTTGAACTAGATAAAGCAATGACCTGATTGGTGCTTGTCACTTGGTTCTGGCTTGAAGGAACCGACACACCGCTGCAACCCCCCTTAATCTGTTCTCCCAGATGCTTAATCGACTGCGAGTTTGCACGAGGTAGACTCTTGGCTTTGTAATGTGAGACACAGCAGCCTCATTCTTGCAGCATGCCAGCTGTGATGCACTCTGATCTGTGAAGTTAGCGTCCTCTGTGCGTGTCTAGGTTCATGACTGACTCAGCATTTATAATGATCCACCTCCAAAGACAGTCGAATAAGATGCCGTTTTGATGCTTCCCTGCCTTTTTGTTAATCTTTCATGAATGTGATGCACACTGGTAACTGATAAGTGTTTTTGTATTAGAGTAGATAAGTGTTTTTGTACTACAGTAGAGTTAAGCTTTGAATTTCAAGAGCTCAGTGCCTAGTGGGTCACTTTCATTGCCAAAGTCTGATTAGACAACAGCTGAGGTTTCTTAAAGCTGCCTTAAAAAAGTAAAGCATCGCTGTGGAGGAGTTGTGAGTTAAGTGTGTTCCTTGGGGACCCCAAGGGAAATATCAACTCTTGTACCTCATTTCCATAGTTTGTTTTGTGCTCAGTAATTACTCCCATTGGTGGGTGATTCCCCTGCTTATCATCAGCTGATGTTAAATTGCATTTTGCTACTGTCTTTGAGGACAAACACGCTCCTGGTTTTCTCAGTGCTTTTCCTCTCCCACCTTTGTAAATAGGCTCAGAAAATGATCGGTAGGCTCTGGTTTCCTAGCAACTAGATTATGATTTCCATAGCATGTCTGTTTTTAGAAAGGGCAATCCGTCGGTTTGTGTTTGTTGAGTTACTGTTTGATTTTCGAATATTTTTATGTGGATCACAGATTGGAATTCTTACTCGTATGATGTCGACTGTCATGAGTTTAATCCAGTAATTTTGATGAGACATTTATTTCTAGAAGGCGTGCGGGCTATAAAAAGCTCAATAAATTCCAATTACTGCAAAAAAACTTAGACGCGAATGACAAATGTGGAGTCTTGTCATGAGTCAGAGGAAATGAGCTCCAACCGATTGCTGAGTCTTTTAGAAACTTACTGGAAAGCAGCCGGACAGTCCAATAAAGGAAGCAGTAGCAGCGAGTCTAATTTCATTCAGCTTGAGTGCTGTTAGGGGTGACCTTTGTGGAATAATTATTTAGGCTCCTCACTTGCATATCGAGATTCCCTCAGTGAATCCCTGCGTCTTGCCTTAAGTGTGAAGTTATGGAAACGGCCCCGAGCCTTCCAGCCTCAGCAGATCTCAGCAGATCTCAGCACTGGTAGCTGTCGCTCCCCTGGGTGGGACATAGCAACTCTTTCTCAGTCATATAGCAGCAGATATTGGAACCTTCAGAGCACTCAGACTTGGACTCCGCAGCGACTCTGAGCTCCAGTAGAAGAATATTTTTGTGGTACCGTAGATGGGAGAGCCTTGGCTTTCCTGCAGCTGCATCCATGGACGCTGTAAAGAATGGAGGATTTCAGCCTGTCTACAGCCGATGGTCATACAGGTATAGCCACACAGAAATGACGGTGGTGTTACTATAGCTGCAGTTAACGTATTCATTCATGTGTGATTTTATTTATTTACTCCTGGAGCAGAACTAGATCTTGCAATGGCGCACACACGTTTGTTGTATTGAGAGCTGCTGAGCGGTCGGGGACAGAGATCAGTGCGTCTCTAATCTTTCCTCCAAACGCTGCTCCATCCCTCCAGCGAGCCGAGTAGCCGAGCTGCAGTACCTCTCGCTCATGTTCCTGGCTGTCACCATATCGTTACTTATTCAGAGCTTCAGGCTACGACTCTGCTGTAACCAGAGTTGGTCATTTGTGTGTGTGTGTGTGTGTGTGTGTGTCACTGCACATATACCAACACGTGTAGTTGTTAGGTTGAAAAGTCTGATTGTATGATGCATCCGTTTTTAAAAGAGATGTACATGTCGGTAAAAGTCGATCACAGATCTAGTGGGCGGCAGAGAACAGCAACAACAACAATCGTTTGCTGCTGCAGCTGCTTTTCCTTAAAAGTCAAACACGGTTAGGATTTTCTTTCGACATTGAGACAGCGAGGATGTAGGGTTGGTGTTGGTGGTATCACTTGCATATAGAGACCAAAGCCTCTGCTCGGCGATGCTTGATAAACAGAGTGTTATCACGCTAACGACATGCGGGTTCAGTAACGGTTGTGGCAGACAGTTGTTGCTTCAGTGAACTATAAGCCTGCGGAACACTCGGTCCTGCTGAGCTTCACGTGCCGGAGACTTTGTTTTGGTCTTTTATTCTTTCTAAAATGTGATTTGGGCTTATTATTTGCTCTGGTTGCCATTTTGTCACCCATTTCATTTTGTCAGTCCTCTTTTATGCTGTGTCCTATCTTAGCTTGAAGCTCTGTTGCCCGTGGCAGACATTGTTCTGCTCATTGAAATTCCTTTTTGAAGTTGCAATGTGGAATTATTTCACTTAAAATGAACAATAAGCCGAATCGGATGTCTTCTGATTATAAATTTAATGCCATGCGATTTCATAATGGGTTTGAAATCCTGTTCCACCTTGGATCAACACTGTTGATTCAACAGTGTTATTATAATTACATTATTTACAGCACTTAAAGCTAGCTTTATACCAGGCTCTTTCAAGTATTTAATAGCATATTAGACATTTCACATGTCTTCTGAATGAACAATCTCATTTTGATGTGCAGCTCCAGACTAATTACGGTACACATCTCGGCCGACTCTTCTGTTAGTCTTTACAGCGCAGCGCTAAGGCCTCCAATCACAGTGGAGCCCTGGCAGCGGGTTTTTAATCACTGGTGGAGGTGCACTTTTGATGGAGCTGACAGCATGAATGTTATTTGGGCTACTCTTCACACGCTGTTAAGGTGTCAAACCTCTTTGCGGTTATGGCACTGTTCTAGCGTTGTGCAATAACAAAACATTTGAATCTAATGAACATAATATTACCATGGAAACCTGCTTCAGACATGCAACGAAGGGACAACAGTGGCGTGCCCTTCTCTCGTCACCTAAGCTGTGACGGACTAATGAAACATTGATCACCCACAGCTGTCTGTTGTGTCTGTATCGTCCATGTTTTCCGAGAACACTTGTGGCATTCTCTGAAACCACAACAGACCGAAGCACTCGTGATAATGCTCTGAAAAAGTTTGTCTTCAATGTTGTTGCAACAGTTCTGCAGCTGTTATCATCAGTCTAAATAATGTCTAAAGATAAAGCCTCTGTCATAGATTGCAACAATTTGGGTTTTGTTCAGACCTCGGATGAATCTGTGAAACTACATGTTGCCGGATTGTTGTGATTTTGTTGCTGAAACTATTCTGCTCTTTTCCACGTGACCTGTGCTGCTCTTCCTTGATGCCAAACTGTCCATTTTATTTTAAGACCCTCCAGCTCTGCCAGCTTCTCTACTAACTCGACAGTGAGGTAAGCACTAAGCAGCAAGTACATCGACACACATTCTCACCAAATGCTTTTCCTTTCACAGTTTAAGACTTGAACTTTCAGACTATTCGGCTGGATCTAAAGTCTGCCATGATGCAATTTAAAACATCATTATTATTACATTGTATGTACAAGTCAATGCACAATGTACTTACCCTACTATCAACAAATATTAGTTTCACTACCGGTAATTGATATCCAGATAGCTTTTAACATTGACCTCTTATTCAGCGTCTTCAAAGAACTACATAAACACCTCGCCTTGATTGTGTAGTTATAATTAAACATGGCCAAAGGACTCAGAGTTTAGCTGCATTTATAAAGGGAAAGAGAGGATTTGATCCACCTTGAACGTGTTCTGGGTGAACTACAGAGAACTAAAGCAATATTGTGTTTGAGTTTGATGTTATCAGTGGTTGTCTAGTGTTTGTTTGTAGGATGCGTCAGCCGTTAATCAGACTGAGCTTTGTGGTGTAGGGAACATGATCAATGGGACTGACCATCAGTTATTGATGTGTTATTCCTGTTATTGACACAAGCAGTTTGACGTGGCACATCAGGCCACATTGATTTCTCCCAGGTCTCGCTGATGATTGGACCTGCAGTGTTTGCCTTTCTCTTTCCTCACCGTCCTCAAAGACAGTTCCTAACATGTAATTAACTACCATCATCCACTCTGTATCTCTCCACCTTGTCACCAGAGAATATACTCCAGTGACCTCCCAGGAGACATGTGTTTGCAAATTTCAACAGCCAGGGATAATTGGAGGAGGATTTGTGAGCGATAATGGGTGCGTTTACATGGACACGTTTAACCCGGTTAAAATCCTGATCGGAATAAAAATGCTTCATGGAATAACCGGAATAGTCTAACCCAATCCAGCCTGATCCGGTCACAATTCTATCCCGATCGAGAGGGCTGGTTTATACCGATTTGTAACCCGGTCAGGGCGCATGAAAACACTTATTCCGATGTATCGGTACAAGTCGTCCTTACTGCGCATGTCTGTGACGTCAGCTACACGCCCTACTGCTGTTGCCGGAAGCTAGTTGAAGCAGAGCGAGCGAAAAGCACGGCGGGCGGAAGACAGAACCGGTCAATATCTGAGACAAACATGTTTCCGGAGACATTAAAGGAGGAAACTAAAAGCGCAAACGGGGAAAAGGAGCGAAATAACGCTGACGTTTCAGGCAGGAAAGCGCGGAGCGATGATTTGTTCACAGCGGAAGTTGCTACGCTACGCTTCTTCTTCTACCATTTCCGGTGCTTTTGGTCAAACTGCGCATGTCAGAATATTCTGTTCCGATCAAAAGTGTGATGCATGAACGCGCAAATCCTAATCGGATCGGATTTTTAGGGTCCGTGAACACGGCGCATCGGATCACAGTTTTACTGTGAACTCTGATCGGAATAAAGACATTTTGTCCGTGTAAACGCACCTAGTGTGACACACCGGTACGAGGTGACTCATTTTGATGTCGGCAGGTAATGAGTTCAGCAAGGCCTCTCACTGTTGGGCTATTGATGAGAACTTATTAGAGAAATCGGGATGGATGAGTTTTCGGAGCTCCTCACCTTTTGGCGTTGAGTGACTATCCTTCAGAGATGTGAGGTGTTTAAGAGTCATGTGTCATTACCTTCACATAACAACTGAGAATCATGTTATAAAAGAAAATAAAAAGACAGCGAGATGCTAATAGTTTGGATGTAACTATCTCTGTTCGCTGACAGATAGCAGCAAGATGGAGTTGTGTTTGATGGAGAATTTGTAACTCCGATGGCACAGACTCTTGCTGTTGCCCTTCTCTTTCCTCCTGGTAGCTAAGCAACATACACCCTGTCCCCCCAGATAGGTGTCCATAGTCAATTCCCAGAGGATTTAGACAAGAGGCATTCTCCCCACTAGAACTCCGTTCTTTTCATTTTTCTCATTCTTTTTTCTCTGAATGAGGAATGTAGCATTTCTCCAACAGGTTCGGAAGGTTACCTTTTTGCTTACATATTGGTAATTTTTTTGGTTTCAGCTTCTACTCTATGTAGGCTCACGATTAGCCATTTTAGTTTAGGCAGATAGTTTTCATTTTTACAGTGTCATTAAACCCTTTTTTAAAGCCATAATTGGCTTATTTCTTAAGGGACCATATCAAGTCTTTATCTTGTATTAAAGTTGATGGGGAGACTGACATTCAGTGTAGATCCTGTGTAAGATCGTCGTTACCCTTCATTAGTAAGGTTTCTTCTTTTTTCCTAGTGGCTTTGAGGATGATGGTTCCAGTCTCATGCGGCAGAAACTGGAGAAGCAGGTAGGAACCCACAAATGAAGAACTCGCACACACCTTTTGACAATTAACACTTCTGCTGTTTGTTTCTTATTCGACCAAGACTTGGATGTCAGTACTGTCATGTTGTTGAAGAGCATTTGGACTGCATTCTGAGCCTTGGATTATAGTCTGTTATATTTTCACCTTAAACTTGACTTTTAGTTGACGTGTGCTGCCACTCCGATGTCGCCGAGTGCTGGCAGGAGTAGCTCCAGTGGTACTCCTTAGAGATTAATGTTGTATTTGATCGCCAAGTCATTTGGAATTCTCATGCCTACTTATTCCTGAATAGGAATTGGTTCCTTTCATCCACCCGTTTTGTGTGTGTGCGGGTGTGCGGGTGTGTGCGCCCGCCCCGTGGCCCCACTGGTGCTCAGTTGTGCAGCATACTTTTAGTTGAGTCCGGCCAGCCTTGCTTGAGAGTCTTACGTAACTCACGAGGACATGCCCGCTTATTCCCAGTAGGGCCGGCACGCGTCACACACAGGTTCTGGAAATACGTACGTAAATATTGAACGAGAAAAGCCAGTTCATCCTTTTACTGTCGCTTCGCATCATCCTACCCTACATTTACTTGTAAAACGATGCGAATTGAGACCGGGAGCTCTCGGAGAGCTAATGACTGCTGATTCAGTTGGCGCACACACACAGCATGTGTATAATTTGAATGAGATCCATTTTTATTTTCCTGTTTGGTCTGTAGAGGGCGCTGCTGGAGCAGAAGCAGCGGAGGAGGCGTCAGGAACCCCTGATGGTGCAGCCCAACACGGAGGCTCGGCCCCAGCGCTCCAGAACTCGCCGTGGCGAGGAGCAGGCCCCTCTGGTAGAGTCCCAGCTTGGTATCACCAACGACGTCATCATGGAGGGTGAGATGATCACATGTTAAAACTTAAAGGTCACGTAAAAGACAGGTGCTCTCAATTTTCAAGCATTTTGTGTGTGTAGGAAAGATAAGTAAAATAATTAAGGGTTTGTGAGGCAGTGTTATAATGTGGCACTGCTGCTGTGAAAATACGACTGTGAAAAATGATAGCGTTACAGAATGATCAGTTCAATGAAACACAATAATTTAGAAATTATATTAATTATGTTATCACTCGGATTTGTTTTTTTAAAGGCTAATGTTATATCAGAGCAAAATCAAAAAGGATGCTGAATTACATTGAGTTCAAATATGGCTTTGTATTATGTGATATCAGGTGCCGCCGGTTCTATATCATACCCTCAGCCGGAGAACTCTGCCGTCATCTGTCATCTTCTGCCGCAGGTATCGATGGCCCTGCAGCATTCTTGAGCTCGGAAGCCCCTGATTCAGGAATGAAAATACAAATCGTGTCAGTCAGCCAGCCCCAGTTGGAGTCCAAGCCCCCGTCTCGGACACAAACTCGGTCCCAGTCAACTGCTGCTGAGGAGCCTGAGAGGGACGGGGACACCGAGACGCTGCTCGAGCCGAAGACAGATATCCACGAGTTACTGCAGAAACAAGGTGGGTGCCTGCAGAGTTTGGGGATAAAGGCCTGGGATTTACAGACATTTTAATATCTTCTAAAAAGTGAACGGGAACGTGACTAGATGGCTCCATTTTCATTTTTGGGGTCAACTGTTCCTTTAACACTTCAGGGCTGAGGGGAAATGCAATTTCACCAGCTTACTGAGATATCTTTCCATACCAGTGGCGCAATGTCATTCTCTGACAGCGCATTAACACGGCCTGTAGCTGTAGCCAAGAGCTGCGTCCTGCCTGATAAATCCAATTATCCACAAAGAGACGGATGTCTCGAGCAGTCTGGACCGGCTACAGTCAGCCAGGGAGTCTTTTGTACCAAAGTTAAAGACACAAAAATTAAACGTTTGCTTTTTTTTTCCTCCTGTTAATGGAAATGTTCACAGACTCTATCGCATCTTTCCATCTTCTCCCTCACCAGGTCTGTCCGGCAGCATGAACTTCGACGAAGCCAGCGACCAGGAGGACAACGTTGAGGAGGACAGAACACGTCCTCTGTCCCCGAACGCAGACACCAACAGACCCGCCTCTGCTGCTAGCAGCAAGGACAATCCCGTAAGCAGCTGAACACGCGCATCCAACAACTGGCTTTTACCACAAACCATAAATCCCCAATCCACATCCTCTATTTATTGTACCCAGGATGTGTCGACTCCCGGATCGCCCACGGCAGACGGCGCACTCCTGGATGTGGCCAATCTAGAGGAGTTTGTCTTGCGTCCGGCTCCCCGTGGTGCCGCTGTTAAATGTCGAATCTCTCGGGACAAGAAGGGCATGGACCGCGGCCTCTACCCCACCTACTTCATGCACATGGAGAGAGAGGACGGCAAGAGAGTGAGTGTGGGATGGGATGCTTCAGATTATTAGTCTATTTATTGATTAACCTGCAAGTATTTTGATGATCAGATTTGTGGACTTTTTACTTTTCTTTTGTCAAATGTTTGTAGGTTTTTAAGGTTAGAAATATGCTTAAATTGTTATTGTTATTCCCTGGCAAACTCTTTCCAACATAATCTAAACTTTATTCAACACAATATCCCCTCGTACTGCAAACATTTGAAACGATAGTGATCAAAGCATTCAGAGCTTATATGAGCTGCTGAGAGAATAAACCAGGTGAATATACACGACACAAATGCATTTGTCTTGCTCTCTGACTCATTCCAGGCGTTCTTGCTGGCGGGAAGGAAGAGAAAAAAGAGCAAGACTTCTAACTACCTTATTTCAGTGGACGCCACTGACCTGTCACGAGAGGGAGAAAGCTTCATTGGCAAGCTGAGGTAAAGCCACAGTCCACCCTTTATGCCGTTATCACTGTGCTGAAATTGCTGCCTGGCAGTTGACAAATTATCAATTTGCAATCAATAAGGTCCAACCTCATGGGCACCAAATTCACCGTGTATGACAATGGCGGCAATCCCTGTAAAACCCCCGAAGCACTGCTAGAAGACAGCACGCGACAGGAACTGGCTGCCGTCTGCTATGTGAGTGAAGACGAAGACGAAGACGACACACAACACACAAGTGTGTCTCCAGTTCATCACAACACTGAAATCCTCACATTCTTTGTGCTGTTTGGCAGGAAACCAACGTGCTGGGATTCAAAGGGCCGCGCAAGATGACTGTAATCATACCGGGCATGAACATGACTTTTGAGAGAGTCCCTGTGAGGCCTCAGAATGTGAGTCTGGTGGTCCTGGAAGTCATGTGCCAACCTCTGGAGCAATATTTGAGCTGACTAAAGGGCATTGTGTAGGATATGATCGTGAAGTGTTTTGATATGTTCTGCTTAAAGGAGCAGGAGAGCCTCCTGAGCCGGTGCCAGAACCACTCGATGGACAACCTGATCGAGCTGCACAATAAGGCGCCTGTGTGGAACGAAGACACCCAGTCTTATGTGCTGAACTTCCACGGCCGCGTTACCCAAGCATCAGTCAAGAACTTTCAAATTGTGCACGACAATGACCGTAAGTATCCTCCTGTCCTTGCTCGTGTTATCTTTTACACTTTTTTTCATTGTGAAAATGATGATTTGTTGCCAGCCGGGTTCAGTCTTAGAGCAATGACTATGGGCGTTTGTTTCCCTGGACTCCAGCTGACTACATCGTCATGCAGTTCGGCAGAGTGGCTGAGGACATCTTCACTCTGGACTACAACTACCCCATGTGTGCCCTTCAAGCCTTTGCCATCGGCCTGTCTAGTTTCGACAGCAAGCTAGCCTGCGAATGAAGCGGCGGTTTTAGCTCAGAACCAGCACCTTTCCCACCCTCCCTAAAATCCCTTTTTTTAGCAGCACCATTTTGGAGCTGATGACCTCAGTGCTCGCATCATCAGGAATCAACTGATATGAGAAACAGCAAGGACGCTGATTGCGACGTTCAAGACCTGCTCTGATCCAACAACCCACTTTATTTCTAAGTGGCAGGTTTATATTGCCATTTTTAGATCAATACCAGTTTGATATGTTTTGAACAGTGTATAAGTACACTTATACAAATTTAAAGGGGAAAAAACAAAACGTACATTTGTGCTTGAGACAGGGACTCCTCCCAGACCTCGGTTGCATCAAGAACCACAAACCTTTCATAGAGATTATTAATGGTTTGTTTTGCTTCTATTCACTTTTGATTTGTATATTTTGTGGGTTTGTCTGTTTTTTTTTTCCACACGGGCTGTGGCTCTGGGATCTCTAAAACAAGCTTTTAAAAAAAAGTGGAATTGCATAAAAGCATGGACTTGCCTCTGGCGCCCCCCTCAGGCCAAATATTAGAGTTACTGTATTTGAAAATTATAAACTAAGAAATGCAAATGGAACAGAAATCCTGCCTTTGTGACATGGTCTTGTTTAGTTTTGAGATCATTCTTTTATAATGTTGTTGTGCCTTGTTTTATTGTCGTGATGAAGGTTCGTTATTCAGAAAAGGTCTGTCTTGTGTGAATTTGATTCTCTAACAGATTTTTCTTTTGGATTATAACACTAAGAAAACTAAGAGGGCAAACTGAGGCAGCTGACTGCCCACAACAGTCGGTATAATTTATAAAGTGAATGGAGGAGGGCTTCTTGAGTAGATGGTGCACAAGAAATATGCTGGTTCCAGTCGTCGGTAAGATGTAACTCCATGCACACACAATAACACATAACATTATAAACTATTATAATAAAGCATTTAATGCTAAATGTGATTTGAAATGGAATTTTAAGAATATTATGTTAGGCATTAAAACTAAATTTTCTGTTTACATAGACAACACAGTAAAGGAAGTTGTTCAAAACATAATTTATGAACTATGAGAAATAAAAGGGATTTTTTTTATTCCAGATTCAAGTTTTGTTGAGATGGAGCAAGCCTCAAACCATCAATATAACTACCTGGTTCGCTCACTTAGGAACAAATATGGCTTTACATGATCGAATATAATCACAAAAGAATGTTAGTACTTCAGTTGGATGTATGTATTTGAAGGACAAGACTTTTGTATATGCAGTATGTGTTTGTCACTGGTCACAGTTACCTTAGTTAGCTCTAATCTGGATCCTTTAATGATTCAGTGGGACGTCCCATTGAAGCTGCTTTTATTTTATTTTATCCTTGCTTTTCCTGCACATAAATCCTTAATGGGCAAATTCAGATATCAGTTAATCCCAAGTAAGTTTTACAAACTTTCTTAGCTTAGCGTGTCCAACAAAGCAATGAATTCCTTTATAAAATGTGTGCAATAAAAAAAGACTGAATTTTAAGAAACGTATGTTTTAATTACGAAACGCATGTAGAACACATTCCAGTCTGTAATTTAAAAAGGCATAAGGCAGATGGATGTATTTTAAATAGATGTAAATAAAACAAATGATCAAACATGTTTAATGTTGAAATGTAAGAGATGAATGTATTCAGTGAACAGTGTATTTTCATAAACATGACAAATGTCATTTCATTCAGAAAACAAACAAAAGCAAAAGTTAATATTTCCATCAATGTAAATTGCTTGAATAACCAAAATAAAGGCATTTAGAAAGCGAAAGCCTGAACTAGATCTTAACTGCCTGCCCATGTTTTCACTGTTGTCCTCTCTTTCTATCACAGTTCAGTCTCTTTGGGCAGGACTTTGTACTTCAAACACGCTGGGTTCTGTGAGTTGGTCCACGCACGTGTCGTAGCGAACGCACTGCCCTGCCTTGGATTTCAGAGGCGGTGGTAGAAGGGCTTTCCAAGGCTCGCATTCCCCACCAGGACTTTGGCGAGGAACATGTGGCAGACCTCATCCGGCCCTGCAATCCTGCAACCCTGCAACCCTGCCTTCTATTCACTTTTGATTTGTATATTTTGTGGGTTTGTCTGTTTTTTTTTTCCACACGGGCTGTGGCTCTGGGATCTCTAAAACAAGCTTTTAAAAAAAAGTGGAATTGCATAAAAGCATGGACTTGCCTCTGGCGCCCCCCTCAGGCCAAATATTAGAGTTACTGTATTTGAAAATTATAAACTATGAAATGCAAATGGAAACAGAAATCCTGCCTTTGTGACATGGTCTTGTTTAGTTTTGAGATCATTCTTTTATAATGTTGTTGTGCCTTGTTTTATTGTCGTGATGAAGGTTCGTTATTCAGAAAAGGTCTGTCTTGTGTGAATTTGATTCTATAACAGATTTTTCTTTTGGATTATAACACTAAGAAAACTAAGAAGGCAAACTGAGGCAGCTGACTGCCCACAACAGTCGGTATAATTGTACTGGCGTAGCCAGCCAGCCAGGCAGGGTTGCAGGATTGCAGAATTTGAGTGTCAAACTAAAATATATTTTTTTATTCTGCCTTGTGTTTTTATGCTAAAAGCTTTTTGTACCATATAAAAAAAAAATACTATTACCGGTAAAAGAAATCTGAAATAAACTCCAGGCTCCGTCAACACCTTAAGACACGGCCTGTAAGGGCAAAGCTTTCCTTTT
Source organism: Brachionichthys hirsutus (assembly GCF_040956055.1). NCBI lineage: Eukaryota > Metazoa > Chordata > Actinopteri > Lophiiformes > Brachionichthyidae > Brachionichthys > Brachionichthys hirsutus. The sequence goes on along the minus strand of NW_027180363.1, from coordinate 175,969 downwards.
AATTGTATATATTCTATCCTATGTGATTTTATTTTGTTACAATAATTGCTCTGTGTAGCTACTTATTTTATCTTCAATCATGTTCTGCCTTTTTGTGTATAAACCAGACATTTTGAAGCACTCTGAGACACTCGACATACGTTTGAAAATTGTTTTCTGTATTTGTTCTCTTTTCTTCTTCAGTGTACAAGTTAATGAATATATAATCATTTACGTTACTATTCATGACACCAAGGCGAGAAGACAGTCTAACTCACAGCCAAAGGAGCTATTCGGTATTGAATTTTGGACAGAAAGCTGATAGCTGCAACATTTTTATTTGTAAATTAACATTTTAAGAGCACAATTTTTCTGACAGTAACTGCACACAAAAGCATATTTACTGTTTGCCACGTATCCACAACATAAGAGTTTGACTTGCAAGTTCAAAGGCATTTGACAAACTTCAATCAAACTTCAATGATAATTATTTTTCTCAGGCATCATTTACACAAAAATCATTCCAAAAAAATATGTTAAGCCATTTAAGGTGCCATCTGAAAAAAACAATTAACAAATCTTCACTAGTTTTAAAGAAAAAAAAAAGATATATAAGTTATAGGAAAACTCCTAACTGAAATTTCACAAACTGAAATGCTCCCAAGTTGTTTTGCAGTGAGGAAAACTAAAAACGAAGTGCAAATGTACTTCTAACTCTATTCAACCGCTTTCACAGACAGCTCCAGCGGTTTGATCGTTAGGGGACACTGCTGACAGCCCACCCAGAAGTAAGGGAAGACTCTCTCGGTGATGGGGTGCTTGAAGGTGTAGATGTGCGTGTTCTCGTGCGGATCGTAGAAAGACACACTCCCTCTGTCGCAATCCAGCTGAACTCTGACCTTCTGTGGATTCTTCTTCATGCCGAGCCTGATTAGAGGAGAGGTGCTGGCAAAGTACATTTTGTGGTAAAAGTACACGCACAGGTAGCCATTCTTCTGCACCGAAGCCACTTTCTCTTTTCTCTTGACGGATGCTTTGGCCACGCCGACAACCCACGCCGTGTTCTCGCCCACCCAGACGTCCCAGGTGTGCTTGCCTGAAGTGAAGCCCTCGCAGCCCAGCACGCCAGCGTCGCGGTCGTACCTCTCGGGGTTGTCGGGCAGCTTCTGCCTCTCGTCACTGTCGCAGACGCTGGTGAGGTCGTCTGACAGGACGAGCCACGGGGCGGCGGTGTTGGGGTCCAGGGTGACTGGGGCTGAAAGGAGCGGCACCAATGCCAGCCGTCAGCAGCGGTCCATTCGGCATCACGACCTTTTTTTCTCCGCCTCGGGAATATATAAAAACGTAGGTGGAAGAAAGCACACACTCACTGTATGGGGCGATGTTGCGCATCTTCTCCCACACACGGAAGGCCAGAGAGCCCACATATTTGGAGACGTCGATGAGGGCTCCGGGAGCCATAACAGGGTCTTGGATTGTGCAGCTAGTGTCACTCAGTTTATGCTTCTGCTTTGAAAGAAGCAAAGAGATGAAAAGTTCAAGGAGGTGAAATACTTTCGCTTTTCTGTGGAAAACACCAAAAGAATCATGAAACAGGCCGTTTTTTACGAATGCGTCCGTCTTCAGACTCACATGAAGAACGGAGATGCCTTTCAGATCAAGCCCTTCCTCCAAAGCCCTGATGGATTCAGAGACAGATGTTAGATCCCTGCTAACGTCTTCAATCTCCCGCGCCATCGCGCAACGCCTTTGCTCCTCCTCCGTCTTCAGCGCCTCCATTTGGGCCTCCTCCTCAGCTCGCAGGAACGAATGAAGCTTCTCAAACTCCTCGTGGGTTCGCCTCTCCACAAATCGGGCCTGAATCTAGAATAAAAAAACTCGTTTGAGCGTGGCCTTGAGCTGAATTAACTTCTTTTTTTTTTGAGAAATACTACACCTGAAGATATTCCATTGCGTCCTCGTAGTCTATCTTCACTTTGTAAAAAGCAGCCTCCTTTTCTTGCAACGAGCTGAGAGCCGACTTCATTTTCTCCTGCGGAGATAATGACACAACATGGATTTCAAAGCCTGTGGAAAGAAACGGAGAAAGAAAAGGTGGACGCTGCATCCGAAAAGAAGAAACGTCGGCTTCCATCTCTCTACCTTCACATTAACGACAGCCTCGCTGGAAGGACAGCACTCGTGCTGTTTGTGCTTCCTGGAGGCGTGGCAAACCACACAGATTGGCTCATCGTCCACCAGGCAGAAAAGCTTGAGCTTCTCCCCGTGGAGGGAGCACATCTCCCCCGGATCGCAGTACAGCTCCCCAGCATTCCCCGCCGGCGCCGCCTCGCTTTCCTCCACCCATGACTCACACAGGTTCTTGAGGGTGAGGCTGGGCACGGGGTCATCCGAAAAACTTTGCCTGCACAGAGGACAGTCCCGGGAATGGGAGTGGGCCCAGTACTGCACCAGGCAGGGTCCACAGAAGCTGTGGCTGCACTTGAGGACTACCGGATCCTTGAATATCTCGCAGCATATGGGACAGGACAGGTCCACCTCTGGGAGGGACAGCCTGCCAGCCATTCTGAGGGCTACAAGAAGGCAGGACAAAAACAAAGGTGCAAAGCTCTGCACAGCGAGATGCTTTGTTTACACCGACGAGCACTGACCTCTGTTCACCTCTGCAAGCCAAGGAACACGAGCCACGTCACTCCCACGAGAAAAGGTCCCAGCCACACATCTGTCGCAAGCATACGGGGCCTAGGAGTGAGCACTTCCTGCTTCCTGCTATGAGTCACCCAAAGGAGGCGGGGTCTCAGAGCCAGAGCATTTTAACCCTTAACTTACCTCACATCTTGTTTGCAGTCTGAATGAACTGATTGGTTTACAGGAGGGCAGCTCCTGAGGCCTTATTAAGAACCCTTCTGCAGAGCTCTTAATAACCCCTCCAATAAACTGAAATGTCAGAAGTCACTGGTCTAAATTAGGGGATTAAGGGATTAAGTTACTAAACAGCTCTCAGCATCCCATGTTGCCATCTGGTGGCTTCCTTCTCGGTCATGAAGCAGTTCTCTGAATAGATCTGCCTCTTTATAGTTCTGAGTGCTATCAAGTGATCCCTGTTGCATTTCAATTTGTGCTCATATGTTTGATTCTGAATATAATATCACTGCGACTATAAATCTCTCTATATCAGCAATTGCAATTGTTTTGTTTTCATTGCCTTTTTTATAATACAGAAGCCTGTAATTGCCTGCTATTCTTTTGAATTGCTGCAGAGCCCTGCTCTTCTTGATAAATGCACAACTTTAGAGCTTCCGTGTGCCGGTTCCATTTAGCTAACTTGGGGCTTCGTCAGAACCACCCACATCCTCTACTTGGCCACTTTGATTGTAGCCAATTAACCAGACTTGACAAGTACTTCTTGCTTTTTGTTTAGCAAGTTGAGGTTGGATAAGTCTTTGCAGAGGCTATATTTGTGGTGTGAGTCATGATGCGTGAAGACAATGTAAAGGTTGGGCATGTAGGACTTAGGAGGACTTAGGTGGAATAAAAATATTCACAATTAACAGTGAGCAAAACGGCAGAAACCAATTTGCAAAGCTAATAATATAGTAAAACAAAAAGGATGTATCCTCATTTCAAGATGAACAACACAAGGTTGTTTCACTTGATGGATTAAATTATTTCCAGTTATTTTATATGGGATAAAATGCATTTGATATAAGAGTGATTTGAGTTATGAGCTTGGTCCAGGAACAAATTATACTCGCATGCCAAGGTACGCCTGCTTATATTCTGATTCTCAGAGGAGCTAATTTGGGATGAGGCAGATAGAAGTACCGGTAATGTGAGCAGCGTATGGCTGCTCTGAAAACAGCTGGCACTGAATGAGTTAATTACAGCTCATTATGATGAAGTTATCCAGTATTGAGCATTGGCAAACAACGACATCCAGCCATTGGTTCAGGTATGTGGGTGAAAATCAAGACCCCTGAGTTTCCCTCTTGAAATGACTCAGCGTTTTTAAGTCGCGCTTCTCTCCGCCTCAGCAGGCCCATATAGCTCTGTTCATGCTTTAACGTCTCACTTTCAGATGTCAAAGCATTTTTTAGATTCAAAGTGATTGATTTGTACCGATGCATCACGTTCATAGTGCTTCACGGCTACTAGTACTACTACTACTACTTATATCAGGTACATATTTGACAGAGTTGCTTACAGGACATTGTCTTTTGGCTTTGCTTCAACAACAGCCACCGACGATGGAACCCAGAACATGTCTAAATGGAGTTTCCTGATCGATTCAGCCACAAGTTTGCATCTCGCTTCATTGAAAAGCTTCAAATCACTCTCTTGACATCCTGGTGCTGTAATATTTGGCAACAACTTTGAATTTGTGTTTTGTTGTGGCTATTGAACACCACTTGAGGTCAGTATATGCCCATTTATGGAAAAGTCAGTGAAGGCATCGGAATTAAACTTCCTCTGCGAAATTCCTTCATGAGCTCAGATTAAGACAACATCACATGATAAGAAATAAACGGTCTTCTCCTTCCATGGCAGGTGCTTCTAAAATACCTGAGGATAAAGAAAACTCTCACACGCATTTAGATGTCTCTGTTTACAGATTATCTTTCCCCACCCCCCTGTAAATTGGTTGTCAGCCAGTGTCACCCAGGCTAATAGTGATTCATTAATGGTCGCACCTCGTGAGCTTTCGCAAAAGCTTCATCTGGGCTTAACGGAGAGAGAGAGAGGGGGGGGGGGGGGGGGTGGCAAAGCCTGTGCCAATCACTCACCATCTAATGAGGACAGGCATATTAACACACAGCAGGGACAGCACCGTGTCGGACCCGTCTCACCGGCTCTGACATCACTTTGACACAGCTGGACTGCTGATGAAAGAAGTTCCTCCCGCCCGGGATGAGGAACACCCTTAATGGTTGCAGCTGAGAATGTCCGTTAAAGTATATTATTGGTGAAGCGTAACAGCCACACAAGCCTATTTTCAAGTATTTGACAAAAATGGCAATAGTCCATTACTGTGGCGTTTCCACAAAGAAAGTAAGTAAGAGAAGAAAAGGAAGCCAGGTAGCAGCTGTGTGCAGCACGGAGAAGACTCTATGAGATGTATCTTTCATTTTGGTTATAATTGTAATTGTAACCGAGAGACAAGAAGCAGAGAGAGACAGGGATGGGGAAGCTGAATTAGATTTCCCACCATATCAATATTTGATCTTTTCAAATTCAAAACCAAATCACTTTCACGCTCTTGTGCCATCAAAGGGAAATACTATACGTCCTTTTTGTGAGGGGACACTTTAATTTGGTCTCTTCTTTCATACGTGAACTGGAGTGCTTCATTAAATTGGATAAAAATAATAATAATTCAACCGGGTTTGTTCAACACTCTCGTCACAGAGCGTCTTTTCCGCGGCAGCTATTTTTGCTTTATTTGAAAGTGTGTGGGAGGGATTGTCTAAAACAGCACACTTCCATTTTGCCCACGCACAAATGCACATTGTGGGGATACATCAAGGCCCAACTTATAAGCGCCAATGACATTTTTTCCAGAAACAGGAATCTGGAATGTATTGGAGCAAAATTCAAACTTAGTGGGGAAGCTGGAGAGTCTCGGGCATTGGGCTCCTGGAAGGTCGCCAGGTCATCCAGATTCACGGGAAAACCACAGTCCATGTGTATTTCCCTTTCTGTCTCATTCGCTTTGATGCAGGCACACACACACACACACGCACACACACACAACTGCACACAGAACACTAACCCGCCGGAGTTTAAAGGAGTGGCATCAATTCAATAAGGCCAGGCTGACGGGGACAGCGCAATATACAACAACACAGCTGCTCGCTCCATCTCTTTGCTAACCCATTCCCCCTCCTGACTTCCTTGCTTTCCTTTAAGCTCCAGCTCGGCAAAGCAAAGTGATGACAATTTTGTTTTTGCCACTTTTCCACCAAAAATAGGGTAGAAAGCATGTGAGTAAATGTGAGGAAGGGTAATGAAAGTGTTTTTTTTTTTTTCCTTAGCGTATCAGTTGAAAAAGGAATATTAATGGGAGTCCGACAATCTATCAGATCTAAATCAGAATTGGTGACTCCACAGAGCTGTTGAACGCCCTTCCAATGACCATCTCTGTGCAGGGGTATGTGTCTCCATCCAGTGTCATCATCTATGTGTCAAATCAAAACGGCTGCAGGCTGAAACAAGAGATCTCACTCATCCAGGGTCAAAGAGACATCATCGAGCTAGGAAGCCCACACAACGCCATTAAGTCCCATCATCTCCTGCATCAGGGATCCTAACTAGTGCATCAAAATCCACTTAAAGGGCCAGAGCAAAAACAAGCATGTATGTGGTTTTGTTCTGCAGAAACAAATTGGCCGGAGTGTCCCTGCAATTCATCTACAGAGGGGAGGCATGGGTCTCTTTAGGGCTCAGATGGATGTGCTTGCTCTGCCAGTATGACACCCAGAGGGGCCCCTGTCACGTGACGGCACACATTAAGAGCTGATCTGGGAGACAAATACCTTGTCCTGGATGGCTATAAGTTTGGGCGAAAGCATGATATAGATCGATGGATGGAGCTGCACAATCCCCCACTGACCACTACGAGTCCTCTGTTAGTGTGTATATATATATATATATGTGTGTGTGTTTAATCATTTACTGAGTTTAAATAAATGCTTCAATAAATGCTTCAACTGAGTTTAAATAAATGCTTCAATAAATGCTTCAACTGAGTTTAAATAAATGCTTCAATAAATGCTTCAACACTGACAAGCATTAAATAGCATTTTTAATGTCGCTCTTTGCATAATGTTTTACACGGTAATATAAATGCAGAAGTCTAGGTATGAAAGTACACTGAATATCTACACAAATGTGTACTGTTTATATTTTAGTGTAAGCATATGACTGAGACTGGATTCAACCCTTCTTGCTAAGAGGCTGCAGCGGTAGCTGCCACACCAATGATTCTAAACAACACAGATGCAAGAAGCCATCCAGCAATAGCAAGGTTGCATCATCATGCTACGTTTGCCTGCGGTGAATGTCAGAGGTGGATTCGGACATATTCGCTGGTCAGGACCCACGGAAATGAGTTTTGTAAATGTGCTAGTCCCCGACCAGCTTCTTGTTTGCTTTGGCCACTGGGAAGAAATGAGCAGACATGTATTGCAGGAAGCCGTCTGTCCCCATCCTACTCGCTTATGTAAAGGCTAGAAGAAGAGACGCGTTGCTGGGATACGGAGGGCTGAATGCAATGATTGCATCTTATGCTTAAAGATTTGCAATGAAATGGATTACTGTGACTGTTTGTATCTTATTAGGCTGACATTTCTGCAAGAGGAGAGGCATGCCCCTGGTTGGCTTTGGGAATCGGTTGCATTTAAATGTCAAAGTACAAGGCCTCATGATTTTTTTTGTCTTGACACATTTTATTATGCTCACAAGAGGAGAAGGGGGAGGGGGACTTTAGATTCTGGGATGAGCGGAGAAGTTGATAAGAGACTTTCTTTTCATCACTGCAGTACCTTTCAAGAAGAGGAGACATGGCAAACTCTTCAAGTGAAGCCCCATCTCGGTGCATTAGATGATAGCAACTGCATAATGAGAATATCCTTAAGCTGGGGAAGAAAAATAAAATCACAGGTTTAGTGTGGGCAAGTCAGAGCAATGTTTGAAGTCGTTGTTGTGTTCCTTCCTTTATTTTGAAATATTAATACCTCTCTGATGGCCTGAATCTAATGACTGTCACATCCAGCCGGAGGAAGCCTGTTGTGTTTATCTCTTCCTCGCTGACGACAGAAAAAACTTCATCACGTATTTCTTCGACATCTTTGCAGACATTAAATCCAGAACTAAGACAACCATCTGTAGTTGCTCACAGGACTGGACTTACAATAAAGGGTGCTTAAACATCTGCTGGAGCTATGATCAGCGATTGATCCACGGACATGGGGGGTCGGTGGCCGTGCACAGTCAGGCATTTTCCATTGATATATATATATATATATATATTAAAAAAAAGATGTATTGTGCCTGAGCAGGAGGGGGAACAAGCTGAGATAATTGTTTCGCTGGTGTTCCCTCTCAGACGACATCGTGCCCTCACTAGAAGGTCATGCCTTATTGAACCCTCAAAGCAGCTCTTGTGACCATGACCATCACCAATCATGGAGGAGGGCTTAATCTATGTGGTGGTTTTAAATGTTACCTTTAACTTTAACTTTAACATTTTCCCCAATTTATTTTATTTATTTAGCATTTTGTATTTAATTGAGTTTGTATTTGTGTACATTTTGATTGTGTTTCACAATGTACTTTATTTGCAATTGGGATTTATTTTTAATTTTTTTACAATCCAGCATCGCATCAAATTTTTGCTATTATTATCATGCTTAAGATAATATTCTCTCTTTTCTTACATGTTGCTTTAACACAATTTTTATTTAAGTGAGTCTGTTTTCTTCATTCTAAACACTTCGAGACGTAGTGAAAGGTGCAATAACGTTTATTACTAATACAATCCAAATCCTTCTATACCGTCTTCTTCTTACTTTTCTTACTTTAATGCATTTGCGTTTGTGTACAGCTGCCAGTATCTCTTCAGAATCGACAGGTTAAGGTTTAGGTTGCTAAATAAATGCACAAAGAGGTCAAAAATACATTCAGATGTAAGAATAAAATCCATATAGTTCTGCTACTGGCTGAGAAACATTTATATTGAGTGGATTACGAAAAGGATTCTCTCTTCCTTTCATTCTTTCTTTCCCAGCTCTATATACCCATTGGTGTACGTAAGCGTATAGACTTGATTTAAGTATTTGTATTGGAGCGTTTAGACAGAAGCTACATAGAGATTAACTGCAAGCTTATGTCCCTGCTGTGCTGACAAAGTGAATCCTCTCTCCACTAAGTGATGCAAGCGATCCAGCCAGCGATCTCAGTCGGTTGTTCTCAACATGCCACGCTCTCGTGACTGATGATGGCTGTGGGGTGTTAAAGGTCAATGCAGTCTGGCGTTTACCTGCCTGGATTAGAGATATTCTCAACCTCATTAAGTGGAAATCACAGAGCTCCTCTCGGACAAGGCCCGGTCTCATCTGGATGCTGGGAGAGGCGAACGCAGACGTCGATGTGGCTGCCGCTTTTGCGCCGTCTGCTTGACTGAAATTGACCTGAATAAAAGGCAAATGAAACAGGTATTGCTGCGGCCGCTTCGCCTGGGTGATTTTTCCAGATCGACCCAGCAGGTGAAAAGGTAACTTGTGAATGGCAAAAGTTCAAAATATGTTTAATGTTTTTTTTTTTTTATCCAATATTCATGAAGCCTGATTGAATAATAATTAAAAAAGATTATCTGGAAATAAAACTTTTGATGGCATTTAAAAGCATCTGAAATCTAACCTTTGCAGTTAAATTTGCAAATCCACTTGTCTAATTACAATAATGGAAACCGTTGGGGGAGGCTGCATTGTAATGTGCTGCATTAAAAGTTCACTCACGAGAACACAGCACGAGCACTTCCTTAGTGATGGATGAAAACTCATCAGCGAGGCGCTGCGATGCCGATCCGGTGACGTGGCACAGTGGTTGAGAGGGTAGTCCTGTGATCGAGAGGTTAGAGGTTAGATCCCCGGCTCAGGCACGCGTGTACGCTGTCGTTGTGTCCTTGGGCAAGACACTTCACCCACGTTGCCCAGGCACATGTGCCTGGGCAACGTGCAACCAGCAGCAGACTACAGTTGAAGTGTAACTGCTGTGAACCAATTCTACCTTCGGGTACAAATAAAGTAACCTTACCTTAATCCTTTGGGTTTAACTCTGAAAGGGTGTCCGCTGCCATGCATTAAAAATTGATGTTAATTAAAAGGAACCAACAGGATTGAGACAAAAGTAAAGTCCCTCTTTAAGTCGCATCTTGTCTGTAATCTGAGCTAGATGCCGATGTTTCGGTCCAGCTGCTGCTTCCCCACAACGCCTTCTTGCACGGTCATGAATTTGTCTCTTATTTACCGACACGAGAGACAAGTTAATCAAGAAGGCGGATTTTTTGTCTTTTCTTTTTTTTTAAGGCCAAATAAAATGAATTGACTTCAAATCAAATTCTTGCAGTAATGCTGGTGAAGATCCTCTGTTTAATTAAAAGAGCGATGGCAGGCTACAATCCCCTGCTAATTTTGTTTTCGATAATGTGCTCCAATGTGATGATTATGAATCCCAAGCTACATGGGCAGAGCCCAAAGACCTGCGGTCTGCACAGGACCGATTGCAGATGGTCCGAGCTGTGTTGGGGTTTTGGTTTACTTTACAGTGAGCACCTGCAAAGGGCCGGACCGGCGGCCGCTAAGCTGATGTGCTAATCAAAACACTTTACTTTGTCTTGCTATATCTCTTCAGACTGGGCCAGGTTGAATTGCAGCTGTGGGCTCAACCTCGCTCCTCAGTCTTGCGGTGAGGCTGCCAGCGGTGATTTCTGTTCTCATTGATTGGGATCACAGGATGAGCCGAGCAGCGATGCTTCTATCTTCTTAAGGCATGCCGAGGGGAGGAGGTTAGTTTGAGCATCGCATGGAAACAGAGGCTTACATCTGTGTCCAGGGAAGTAACCCCCATCCTCAGACAAGAGTCACAAAAAGGAGGCATTGGGAGTACAATACATATCTTCACGCCAATACCTAGTTTCCTACAGCACCCCCCCCCCCCCCCCAACTTGGTCACAGACCTATTTCCCTTCCATCGTTCTCTCAATCAGGAGATAAAAGGGCTGAACAGTACCAAACAAACAGCCTCCAACCCACTGGCGGCCGACTAGATGACAGAGTACAAGTCAAGTAGAAAGACAAATGCTCCCTTGGGGGGGTTCATGCTTCATCAGTGATAGCAGCGATCTCAGGCAGTTTTTATCCTCCCCCTCACTTGCCTTTTTTTTTTTGTCGCTCAGCTTGGCACTAATCCTGTTGTTAAAGGTGACTGCTGGGATCACAGAGATGCTCCGAGCACACGTACAGAGCTCTGGTTGTTGTTTTGATGATGACACAAAGTTACTCTCACGGAGTCGGGTAGATATGCTTTTATCTTCAACCCAGGACCTTCTTCCTGTGCTGACTTGTCTTTGAGATTGAGATTGTCTTTGTATTTTAAGAGTAGTTACAGTCCAACTACTGATATTGATCGAAATGTTCTTCAAGGCAGACACTGGACAATCCCTTTTGATATTTCACCGTCTCATATTGCAGCTTTGAATCCAGTCGTTTACCACGAGAGGCCAAAATGAAAATGAAACCATTTGACGTGACAGACGTTTTTGTGTTCCTCCTCCACCAATTCATATTTGTTATATTTATGAATAAAAAAAAAAATTATGAATAAAAAAAAAAAATGACAGTACTCACCATCCCCCCAAAAATACCCTATCTTCCAAGTGGTGGTGGTGGCTAATGACTCCGCTGAGACTGATGAGAGCGAAGAGGCTGAGGAAATGGATTGAAGGTGCCGTTTGGAAAAAGAAGGTCACGCATAACAGCCGCATGGATGGACTGGAGACATTAAAGCAATCCTATGGCAACAAGATAGACGATGAGAGCAGCTGATAGGAGGTGAACCGACGGCCCAAAACAATACACACAGGAAATGCCCGGCGTGTGAGCGACAGAACAGAGTTAGAAGTAAAGCACGGCTCAAGTTTGCAACGGAATAATCGGCCTGATTGAGCGCCGCTCCGCTTCAGCCAGTGCCTTTCAGTGTCTTTCCCAAGTTAATCGTTTTTGTTTGAACTATGACTTACTGGAAACTTCCAGACATTTTCACGTCCTGTCATCATCTCCCTTACCAGATCTCAATCTTGATTATATGCAGCGCTCGCCATCAAATAAGTACAAGGAGGACCACGTACATTTTATATTTCTTTTCCATTTATATAGTTCATAATCTTGCTTCTGCTCCATACAACAAGATTGCAAAATCCATTAATAAGAACATACACCGGCCATATGCAAAACACAGCATTAAGTCAGTAGAGATTAATGGGTTTTCTGGGGGGGGGGGGGGGGGCAGATAAATGCTGGGTGACAGGGTCAGACTGTTGCGAGTAGACGAATAGGGCGAGAGCTGTTTTTTTACCCAGCGCCGTCATGCCCCACTGACCACCATGCTGGAGTGTGTCGGCTCCTTCAGATTAATTGTCAGTCATAATTTAAGTTGTGCCGTGTTCAAACAGGACGAGCACGACAGGGGCTTTCGCCGATCGGGATATACACGAGTGCCGCTGAAGTGCATTAAAATTCAGCCGAACAGTCCTAAAGCATCGTGCACAGCGAGACGAAGCCTGCACTGCATCAGATTTTCATTTTGTATGACTGTCGGTAGCTCAGTCCAAGAGGAACTGAAAATTCGAGATCCCAGGAGATCCCAGGATTCCAGTGAGAGGGAACCACATGACAAAAAAAAGTCAGATTATCTTCCTAATCAATAAACTTTCTCCATTACTCTGCTGACGCAAGAGTTTCATGATGACTAATTAGCAACAAAATAGATTTTAAATGGAGATTCATTACGGTATTAAGGCCTGAATATCAAATGCATCTCGAGTCCCAGAAGCAATCGGGGTAAACCTTCATATTTTTGCACCATTTTTGCACCATTTAGCACCAAATAAAAAAAAATCTTTACTTTTACTAGATAAACATTCATATTCAAACAAGGTCTTATGCTCTATTAGTGAAACTAAACTTCATGTGACATTAAATGAGCATAATGAGATGCCGATCATTGTCTCATGCTGAACAGATAAAAACCGACAGGAAACCATTTGTTCCCTCACCTTCAGATTGGGATTGGGATTCTTTTAGCTCATTGTTTTGGCTTTCAATCCAACAACTTTTTTTTATTCAACCTTTATTTAACCAGGAAAATAACCCGTTGAGGTTAAGAAGGGGGGGGGGGGGGGGTCCTGGCCATTATTTTAATTTGGGGATAATCCGGAAGAGAGGTGCTTTTCGAGTATTATTGTTCTTCCAAACAAACATAGATGGTGATAAATGAAGTAAAAACGGATTATATTGACTGCCTTAAATGCAGAGGAATAGACACACAAGTCAAGCATGTCTGCCTTGGTTGTGTTGTCTTGGTGCTTAAATTGACTGGTTTATTTTTGTGAATTCCTGTCTTTTTCTTTCATTGTCGTGTGCCAAACGAGACACACCTGATCCCCATCCCCATCATCACCTCTCAAATCAGCCCGTCTATAAATGCTCTGCTCAACCTGGCCGACCTTTGACAGATGATGCTTTCGCCTCTGTGCTTTTTTACCTCCACTAAGGTGGTCGTGTTTTCACCATAACTAAAACAGTTACAGCTGGATTTTGAGGAAATGTTGGGATTGTTACTGAGAACGGATTCAGATTTTGTTGATGATCCAGAAGAGCTTCTGGATTCTTATTGTTACATTTCAGTCAATGGAGCTTCAGAATTTCTTCCTCAATATCTGTTGATTATTGACCAATGTTTCAGGAATTTCACACGTAGAGTGGGGACCTCTATCTCACCATCACATTTAATCTGGATTACATCTAGGCTTAAATCAGGGAAAGACAATCTTACATTTTAACATTGAAAACCTCATCTACGGATGAAAAAATCAGTTACAACTCCGATTCACTTTTACTTTTCGTTGTTGGTGTATCAAGAAACCAAGAATAATTTATAACCTTCTGGTGATGATTCAGGACAGATCCTGGATTCTGAGTAACTTGGATGACATTTTTGTTCACATTGCAGTCAATGCAGCTTCAGAATTTGTTCCTCTATCTCAGGTGATTATTGACCGATGTTTATGGAATGTGACAGTCATGTAGGGTGTTGTATATCCACTATGCAATGACAATAAAGGCTTTCTATCATAAACAGGATTGTCAACTTGACTGTCATTCAGTGTCCTGTTGACAGCTGGGCACAGTGTTTACCTGAGCACAGATTTAAATGGAGGTCAGGGCCCCACAGATGGTGTGTGTGCATGTATGTGCGTGTGTGTGTGTTTCAGCATACTGTATTCCCTGATTCACACAGTGAACTTTTTGTCCTTGTGATTTGTATTTATGGGGTTTAAGTGCTGTGTAACATTATCTTACATCTTAACTGTGTGTGTGATTTGTGAGGATTTCTGTTCCCTTCTGTAAAGCCTTAAATTTAATCTCCATTTGGTCTTAGACATGTTACACAAATTGAATACTACTGGAGCCCCTTGGGGGGGAGACATGAGGAGAAAAAAGAAATGAGGAGGAGGAAAAACAAAATTAAAAATCCAGAGAAATTTACTCGAAATCCTGACCTAGTTTGTCGGGATCTCAAAATCTCAATTGTCACCCTGAAGTAAACAAATAGTTAACACAGAATAATTGCTAACAACAACAAAAATCACCAATTTAACTCGGGATCCCGACTTAGAAAGTCGGAATTCTGAAAAAGTATTACGGGGTCCCGACAAACTAGGTCAGGATTCCGAGTAAGTTTCTCTGGATTTAAATGTATTATTTTGTGTCCCCTAAGGGGCTCCGTAGAATACTGGCTTTTGATAAAAGGTGCAGCAAAATGACTCCTGTCTTCCTCATCTGTGGGGATACGTTGAGGCGTCTCTCGTAGGGGAACGATGGTTTGGAGAGGCGGAGCTGCTGGAGCTGTGGTTTCAAAAAAAAAAAAGATGCTATGGCCGTCTTGACAGGCTAATTTCGTTCGGTTTCATCAGACTTTCGCTGCAGACAGGCCCAGTCACCGCTGTCTTCTTATTGGGCTGCCGGTGGACATGCTCTGCAGGGTTAGTGGGGCTTAACGGGACCCCCCCCCACACACACGCACATACACCCCACAAGCTCTGCTGTTGCTCAGAGTGACAGCAGGCGGTAAGGCATGGGCAAAAAAATAATGAGAATTTTGAGTTAATGTAAAGCTCGTGTTTCACTCAAACCCCTTAATCAGTTTGACTGAGTTTTGTGATTTCTGCACAAGAGAAAAACCAATCTTGGAGCACCAGGGATCATTTCACATCATCATTCCATCGTTTGTCATATCTGATTCAATCAAATGTGGGAAACGATACGAATTGGAAAAACTCTTTGTGAATGCCTCTAAAGCAGATCAAACGCATGCACGCACACACACACGCATACACAAGGAGAGAGCTGAAGGGGTGGAAATGGATGAAATGTATTATTAATGATTGGAATATGAGACAGCAGTGAAACGGTATATTGTGATCAACACAAGGTATATGAGTCACACTAATTACTAGACATCGATGGAGCTGAAGCTGAAATCCCCAAAAGTGCAACATGATGCCTAACAACATGTTGTGCTCGGGTTTGTCGCAGGCGCAGCTCGAGCTCAACAGCCGTGGGTTGAGTGATGAATGAACTGAATGCTGGGGCTGCAGGGAAGGGTAATTAGAAGAAGGCAAACACAACGCAGTAATGTACACTGTGATTGGAAAAATGGACACTAACAAGACTTTTGTCTACTATTTGGAGAGGCTTGCTTTTTGATGCCGTTTCTCCATGAAACACGGCTTAAAGGCTCCTGATTAATGCATCCATTATCCTTGGTATTTGTCTGAGAATTTAAAAAACAAGTATTCATTCAAGGGGATTTTCAATGTTAAAAGATCAAGTTAAGTTTCAGAAGTTTTAATACCTGCGATGGAGCAAGGGCAATCGTGAAAATCAGTTTTAGACTTTCATCGGAAAATCTGGGCATTGGCCTGAACCGCCGCGAGACGCCCCTCAAGACTTGTGGTCAAAGTAGAAATATTAAAGACTCCAATATTGTTAAGATGAAACCAAGAAAGAATAAATAAAAAATAATAACACAAAAAATTCAGAAAAATGCGAGAGACGGTCCTCGCACATCTTGAATATTTAACTCGCGCATTGACGCTTTGGTTGGTAGTATTTCTTAAAACATTCCGATCCAACTGGGACAAACTCAGGAATGAAGAAAGCTTCACTAATTCAACGGTCATTTTTTATGTCTGTTAATGTCTTTGCAACAATAGGTAGCCATTGCTTTGTTGGGTTTTCATCAGCAGCACCAGTACTTCCCTCGCCAGTGTTGTGAGCGCTGGACAGAAACTCGACTTCAAACCCGTGTGGAGGCTACAGCAGCGGAAACCCCAAGACACATACTTTAGATTTTACGAATAAAACTTTGCCATGCTTGAGTTGAGACTTGTAATACACAAACTTTTGACACGTTGGCAATGCGATATCTCATCTGCTCCAAGGTGGGCCGGGGGGTCTGACTAGACTCTGGAGAAGGTCCAGTGTTGCAGGCTGATGCTAACAGCTCCACAACGCTTACTAAATTCACTTTTATGGAAATAATATTTCATTAACTTTTAATTCAGCTTTTGAAATTGACAAATTGAATTCTGTGCAAAGACTTGAGTTGAGACTCGACTTTTCTCGCTGGAAAAACAGTTATGTAAGAAGCGATTGTTGAATATCGACCATACGGCATCATTGATGCTAATATGCCTGTCTCTGAATTCATATTTGTTGAATGGCACCTCAGACACAGGCGTTGACAACAAAGAAGAGTGATTTTATAATGAGCCAAAAAAAACCTGCTCTTTTGGCACTGTTGGATATCTTTTTATTCTAGGACAGAGTGAATATGTGTCAGGCGCCCAATCAATAACCCAAGCCGGGGACGACAACTATCCAAGTTGAAATATAAGGCAATTCCCCTGTGTGAACACTACAGACAGAGATTACAAAAGCAGGCGGGATATCAGAGTTGCCCACACAGCTTCGAGGACAGAACTAATGGCACTCTTTATTGATCATGTGCGTTGTAATCTGTCAATCCTGACCTGTCCAGCTGCAGCAGAGTTCCGGGCCGCTCCATCGGGTCACCTCCAGCCATCTGCTCTTCCAAACACCCTGAGAGCATCCAGCGGTTATTACCGCACACCTCCTAAAATCATATCTGGCCAGCAAACAAGGAGCAGATTACCTGGCACATAGGCGCACTATTAAGTCTCCGGTTTAATTATCTAAATTAAAATGTGACAATTAAAAAAAGCCTAATTGTGGTCATTAAACTATTGTGGTCATTAAACCATTGTTGTCGGTGTGTGAATTTTAAGCTTCGCTGCCTTTTTTATTAATTATTTTGTTGCCTGTTGATTCATTCGGTGCACTATTTTGCATGTGAAACAGACCCAGTAAAACAGCAGCATGATCAGATGCCATGCAATGCTGAACCATTTCGAAGGCTGGAAAACAGATCCAGTGCCCAGCTGGGGTTTGTCAATAGTTTATTGATCGTTGTGGTCAGGCTCACTTTTCCATAGGTCAACACGATATTTGATAGAACTGTGTGTGAGTGTGGTTGGATTGGGCTGCTGTTCCCGGTTTGCTCATTCTGTCGGCTAATCTAAGCCTTCTAAAGCCATATTTTGTTGTTGCGCTCCTCAATATCTGCCTCTCTGTTTGTATTTGGATCAATGTCTTTCACAGCCCCCCCCACCCCTCTCCTTATTGTTTACATGTATTTGTGGCTCTCTCTTCTCCCACAGCTCTTCCTCCTTATCCCCATGGATTTCCCAGGCACTTTGCTCTGATCCGCGCTCTCTCTTTCTCTCGCAGTCTCATCGTCCATCTCACATCTTCTCTCTGGTGTCTCAGGGAGTGCCAGGCAAGGGCGTCCCTGGAGTGACCTTGCGGGTAATGAGCTCCTGATCACGAGTCAGGAAACCCGGCATTCAACACCCAACCCACTACCCTCCCCTCAACCAATGCAACACATGCAAAACAAAAAAAACCCGCAACACAGCTATCGTATGCTCAGCCCTCAAAGAGAAATAGTATTGGAAAGGCAGGGCAGCAGGGTAGAGGTGCAGATGAAAAGAGTCGAGAGAAACTTCTCCAAGCTCTGATATACAACTACCAGACCTCCAAAATAAAGTAAGTGGATTTCTTTTGCCCTCTGAGCGGACCCTTTCCGAGGCACAGCAGTGGGATACGTCAGAAAGCTTTGCACATTGAATTGTGCTCTGTGCTGAATTGACTCAGATGAGAGGAAGGTTTCCTCGTGCATCTGCGTTTATATTGAGGTGAGACTTATATGATTACTTCAGCCGTCAATATTATCCCCCCGTTGTTTCACTTTGTTAAAAATCTGTCCATAAGAAAAGCCTTTGGAAAGCTGAAAAACAAAACAAAAAGTTCAACTATCTCCAGCTATCAAAACAATATGGTGTTGTTGTGCTTCTTCCTGTTATTTGGTAACATAACTTCACTTTATTTCATCGGAATGCATCTGTGGACACGGTTATAATCTTTTTTTGTTTTTTTTTGCTCTTCCAAATTTAAGCAGATTTTTCCCCGAGGTTGTTGATGAGAGATAATAAACATATGAAAACACAACACCCCATTAGGCTTCAAAATGTTGAGTTCTACAACCACGGATGAAAAAAAAATTGGTTTACAGACATATTAGATAAGCAACTGGAAAATCCCAATAATCCAGAAGCCATGGGCGTTGGATCATTAAGAGGGCCGTCCCCTCTGTGATTAGACTTCAAACATCCATATGTCTTGTGTAACGCCGCTATCTGTCGCAGTTACGCGAGCCCAATATAAGTACGGTAGGCCTGTGCATATGTGCTGATTGAAGTGAGTCACGTTTGCCCAAGATGTCGCAATTTGAGTCAGGCCTGACTGGAATGACAAACCCCCCCGCAAGCAGCCGCATTGTGTCAACGCTATGTGGTCCGGCAGACCTTCTGCTTGCGTTGCCATGGCTTCCCTCGACATTGGTATAGCAACCCATCTCTGACTAAACAGAGTTCCTCTATGTCTTATGGGCATCCCTGCTGTGGACAAAAAGCCTCCTCCGGCTCATTCTTCCTCAAAATGAGGTGTCCGCTTCATTTCTTTAGAATCGACACACGGTGTGGTCCTCATGAAAGAATCTGGGGGGGGGGGGGCGATGCGATTAAAGACAAGGTGGAGATGAGCTTGAGAAACCAGCTTTGGCTTGCAGGAAGTCAGAACGTATTGTGGGTTTGTGCTGGGCACCGGCCAGCAGGGTCGGACACGTTAAAATGTCTAGTTTCCAAGCGGATTTCTTTCTGGGATGGCCACTTGCAGACCCTTAACAGACATTTGAGGCATTTTGCCCTTTCACCTTGTTAAGCGTTTGCCCCTTAGACTTCACCGCACGATCTCGCCTATATGTCAAGACAACTCACAAAAGCCAGTTCATTTCCGCCTGGGTCTTCACAAATGCTTTGACGAGACGGCTATCCATGAAGGAACTGCAGCAATAAGGCATAGAATTGCACTGTTAGGACCCTAAGAGAGTCCTCAACGGGGGGGCGGGGAAGAGTTGTGAAAGGAGCCATTTCTCTACTATCAGGCACAAGTAAGTGAGGGAGAAAGAGGGTAAGGGGGGGTGAGGGCATGCACAATGATCCTCACTTTGAGAGGCTGGTTTATTCTTGCGGGGTACGCACTGACCCCTCACATGTGGGGATGAACAGAATGAGCCTTGATGGGGTCCAGAGGGCCTCCAAAGAAAGGGATAACGAGATAAAGCGGAATTGAAGAAAAGAGTAGGGGAGGGATGCCAGGAAGAGGGGCCTGTCGAGGAACTAGCCTTCGTTGCATCCAGCCCTGGATATCAGCTGTGGTAAAAGACGTCTGAAAGAAACAACCGAGGAGGCAAGTGACAAAAGGAAAAGAGAACTAAAGCTGACATTTAGTTTCCTAATATGGGTCCTAAAACAGTCAGCCAGTATCTTCTGATTAAACTAACAGTATCTCCAAGGTAAAGTTCACTCACCGATGCAAAATGGGAACATTTAGCATCTTTTCCCAACAGTCATGATTCCCACAGATTGATCTTAATGGATGAAATAAGTACAGAAATAATGTCCAGATTGCAGTTAACATCCATCACAGTTTGCAGACTTTGGAGATCACATTTAACTTACCTTCCTCAGGGTCGTGTGTGTGGAATTATGGATTATAAGCACCACTTTGATTCCAGTTCCTCCAATTCAATAAGCTGCTTCTTATTACCTTATTTCTCAGTCTGACAATTTTCTTTCATGCTGCTCGACATTTGCTGCTCTACATTTCAGCACAGTTAGTTAGCATGTAAACACCACAAACACAAATATCCCTTAACAATAGCTTTTTGAGAAACAGAGGGTTTTGAATCCTGTCTGTGTGGAGTTTGTATTTATTCCCCGTGTCCACTTGGGATCTCCGGTTTCCTCCCAACTCGAAAAACATGCAATTTAGTTGATCACTTCAAATTGTCCTTAGTGTATGTGTGTGGGTGTGTGTGTGTGTGTGTGTGTGTGTGTGTGTGTGTGTGAATGATTGTCTCTCTCTCTGTATGGCGCTGGCGATGCATTCATGGTGTACCCCCGTCTCTCGTCCGTATACTGAGATAGGCTCCAGCAACACCAGTGACCTACGAGGTGGAAAACCGGCTGTAGATGAGACGATCGCCTCATCGACAGGAAGATGGATGGATGGATGGAAGTTGGTATTTGGATTGATGCATTAGCTGGGAAACAATGAGAATTGCTTGTCTCTCTCTGATCAAAATTAAAGTCTTATACCACATCTCGCTTTGCGAAACTGCTAAATGTGCTAATTTCTTGCCTTCAAATGCAGATGCTTCTTCTAGTTTTCCTGGGTCTCTCTGCCCTGGTGTTGGCTGAAGGGGTGTGTTCGATTCTCAGAGTGCTAAATGTGACCCGGATCTTTCCCCTGTAAATAGTTTGAGTCCCCCCCCACACACACACATAGCCTCACAGCATGCACAATTGTACATAAACAGTCTACATGGCCAAGGGTCATGGGGCTGGAACACGAGATCTGTCACTAATGAGAAACTATGGAACTAGGAGGAGGAGCTAAAATGCTTTGTAGGTCTGAAGAAAACTGCTTTTACAAAAGTCAAATCTTTACATCTAACACTGCATTCTCATACCCCATTCTTTAATCATTTCAAATATTGATTAGTGGCAGGTTGGTTGAAACTAAGTCTCGGGAGGATGCAAGTCAGCTTGTGTGACATTCAGTTACTTCTTATTAAGCAGTTTAAACAGTGCAGGGCAGATGCTTTGGACAGAGATGCAGGAGGGATTCATATTGGGGGGGGGGGGGGGGGGGGTGTCCGTGACTAGTTTGTGTGTACAGTCTTCAGAGTGAGAAGCACAGGGGGAGTGAGGTGTGTTTATATTTCTCCGTTGTCATCAGCGGAAGAGGGAGGAAGGCAGCAAAGACGAGCCGGATGACCAATCCTGTTGTCAACGTTGGAATCATATGAAAGTTTTAGTTCATAAAACTGTTCCTAAATGAGGTGCAACTTCCATTAATCCTTCAGCAGCAGAAATAAAAGTATGCCTCATTATCGATTTGGAAAAGTTTCACCCCAAGGCAGGACCTTGCTAAATTGTTGGGGGGGTGAAGCCTGCGGAGACTACTAAATAAGGAAGAGGCAATATCCTGCCATAGCTTCACCTAAATGCTGTAATCT
Organism: Brachionichthys hirsutus; assembly: GCF_040956055.1. Lineage (NCBI taxonomy): Eukaryota > Metazoa > Chordata > Actinopteri > Lophiiformes > Brachionichthyidae > Brachionichthys > Brachionichthys hirsutus. The sequence continues at coordinate 154,426 of NW_027180363.1, read as the reverse complement.
ATTGTTTTAGTCAATGCAATCTCCTTTTATTTAGAGCCACTTCAACAGGATTGGATTTCGATCCGGCCGGTAGAGTTATTAGCGATATTATAATCATTTCTGCAGAGCGACTTTCATCCTGGTGGTGTGGACCACAAGTGTAAGAAAAAAAAAAGACATTCTCAAATACATGGCAGCAGCAGACCACCCTTTTGTTGTGATGCAGCCATTAATGCTGCAGAGAACGTTCAATTGATTGTGAGGCTCACTGTGGAAAACTGTGTTCTACGTTGCGTCTCGCTTCCAGTCCCACTGCTAATTGGATTTCTAATGGTAATGTTGCAACAGAGGTGACCAATCCCTGTGTCTAGAATGGGTTGTAATACAAATCAGCTGTATTTCAATTGTAGTTATAATAAAAATGGTTTGATTTCTTGAACATTTTAATTCATGGTTGATCTATTTTATTAGGCCAGGCCATAGTTGCCAGGGCGCTTTAAGTGGCAAATCTTCAATACGTCATAATAAAAAATTAAGTTCATACAGCTAATGCTAAAGGGGGTGGGGTGTCTAATCCTTGGCCTCAGCAGGTTTTAATCTGGCCCAGCGTTTCCGCAACTCTGGGATGTCTTCCTGTTCATCCCTTAAGGCACTGGATTCTGCAGAAAATATTCCTTGCAAAGTTAAAGTCTTCAGATGGATATGCAGGGGATTAATACAGGCCCACAAACATTAAGGATGGATTTATGTCCACCCACCAAAAAAAATGATTAGAAACCAGGCTCAGTCATGGTGGAGGTGTGTTCAACAAAGCCCCAAGGGAGAAAACCTTCCACTGAAGAAATGCTTATGTGCCCGAAATACCTCAAAATGCACATGCGTGGCAAACATGTCTCCTGCGGACGGAACGAAATCCAAATCCCTCACATGAGAGAAAAGAGTGAAGGGGGTTGTGAGACAGAGGAAGGGGGCAGAGAGGTGAGGGAGAGTCATTGGACATGTACATTAGTATTCCATCCACAGCGTGTGCTGTGAGACAGCCGGTCTGTCCAAACAAACAACCAGCAGAGGGGGGGGGGGTTGCTCACCCAGGGTTCACATTCCAGCCGACCACAAACGCTGGAGTCGAGTCCGCGGCTTCGCCCTCCGTGTCCGCTGGAGTTTAGGGACGAGTAGCAGCAACTCTCGTGGTGTCGCGTTCAGAACACAGAAAGGACGGCGGTGTACGAGCCAGCGTCCTCGGAGGGGAAAGATTAAAAACGGAATGCGGAACCAAAACATTTAGCCACCTGAGCGTTCAGGGTTGCCTGATGCACCGTCTGATAGCTGTAGAGGCTTCTTTTTGTTGTTGTTGTTGCCCTGGAGACATTTTCATGCATATCACTGGAAGGTACCAGAAGGAAAGGCAAGGTTTTGGGAATATCTGACATAATCCACGTTAAAATGCTGAAACTGTCAGCGACAGTCTCCACGTTCTTTAACCGGCTTCTTGCGACAGATACCTGCGAGGAGATGTAATTGACTAACTCTGATAAATGAAGCCACTTTGCTGGTTCTTCTCACCCAGAGATGTTGCTTTATAAATAATGAATTTGTCTATTTGGAACAACACGTGCCCCCCCCCCCCCCCCCATGGTGTTTTAATCAGTCTCAATGGCTCATAGAGGAGCAGGTGACACGCAACAAGGACCCCCCCCTCTGGATTTGAACCAGGGATGTCACCATTATGTAGATTCCCAAACAGCACGAACTGGGTGGAAGCAAGTACTGCAGAATCACAACTTTTCCACCGCAGCGACACATTGATTTTTCTTCCGCTAGATATTTATATATACACAAATTAATAAAAGCCTTCATTAACACATTAAGCCATGTCATCAGACAGCGCTAACCTCTGCCCTCTGTTCAGTAGCATTATGTTGTATTGGAGTACAAAAGGCTTGCCCGAGGTTGCAGCAGCTCTAACAAGTGAATTAGCATACTCTATCTTGACCTAATGTAATAATAACCGGGGGACATTGAGGATCTTGCCACAGATTAAATGCCCCCCCGTCCCCTTCCCCTTCCCTTCCCCATGGCCACCAGCCTTTGATGCCCCTATCTGTCATTCCATTCGGGGTCAAGCACTGCTGCGAGGAGTTGAACCCTCATCCTGCACTGCCTAGAGTCCCATTTTGGAGAATTGTCGTCATGCGATTACATTTAAAAGCTAAATTAATTTTAATTCAGGAGAAATTGGCACACAATTACAACAAATTCACAATCTGACGTCGCCCCCCCCACCCCCCGAAATTGCTGTCATATGAAAACCTATAGAGAATCACCATGAAAGTGCATATATTTAGCTTTTTCTTCTTCTTTCAAATATGGAAAATTGCCACTTTCCCAGGACGCTCGGCAGACACCATGGGATCTGCATTTGAGTTATCGGATCAGCTGGATGTCATTTCTGGGAACTTGGCTGTGCACACAGGGTGAAACTACCTTGCTTGCAGTAGCTTTTGTGACACGCATTAATAAAGTGGAAGCGATTCTCGGCAGTGGCAGGGCCCCCACCGCCACCCTCTGCAGAGATCGCACGTGACGCCTCGACGTCTCCTCTGGCTGCTCTATCGCACAGTGGCAAGTTCACAGATCACTGTTAATGCTTTGGGTTTGGTCTGTGGGCGAGACCCACTTCCATTCAACCCCCCCCCCCCCCCAGTCACTCCTAGCCTTAAACCCCTACACCCACCCCACAGCTGAGCCTAACTTGTGTCGCAGCGGGGCTGCTGAAATTTGCCCAGCAGCTCTGAGCTGTGTTTTCATGTCGCATGGAAATAATTGGATGTGTTCATGCGACGAAAAAGGGCTCCCTTATTTATTTGTAAATTGTGGCACATATATAGTGTTGCCACATTTATGGTGGCTGGAGGAAATGGTGTGCTGTGCAGATGAATGTCGACAACGCACGGAATATCTGGTGAGCTGCATTCCTGATGGATGGAAACGGCATTCTGCAGTGCAGTGGTTTCGATAGATGGGCCTCAGCAGATAGTGTTGTTGCGCATGTGAGGAAACAACTGTGGATCCGTTCGGATGGTAAATGGGTCACATTTCAACAGGAGTGAAAATCAGGGCCATTGTCATCCCATTTTATCAGACAGTGCTACCATTACAACGCGAATGAATGTTTCAACACTCATTTGTGAATGTGGCTTATTAGAACCGCCCCAATGCCCTATTTTATAAGAACTGCTGCAGCAGACATGACAGGAAATAAACTGGCCTGATTCTAGATTTCAAATTCATGCTCGCAGTTAGAGGCTTTTTGGCTTTTTTCTCTCTCTCGTATTAGCAAACGTCTTCATCTGAGGGAAGGTGTGGTGGAACTTCAGTCACGTTCGCTGGGCCCGGTCCGTCAATCGAGCTGCAGACAAGAGCACCAGCACATTTTTATTGTGGAATAAATTAGGCGGCATTGATGCTGCATCTTGAATTCCCATTAGTCCCTCCAGCTGACGTCAGAGAGCCTTGGGCAGTGGAGCGCTGTGGTGACTGCTCCACACGTAAACCCCAACTCGGTCTCACACACACACACACACTGATTGTTGACCTCCGACCTAGGACCTGGATGCCAATTACCAATTTCTGTTTTTCTTTATAAGTTATGTAAACATGTTTTTATTTTATTTTATTAGGATTTTTTGGGGGTTCTGCCGGCCGTGCACGGCGAAACGCTTTTCTATTTGATCAACTTCTAACATATTTGAACAATTTCGGCAGGGATGAGCGGAGGTAATTCAACCAGCTCCTGTCAAAGATGTTTCATATTGTTTAATGTGTTGCTAAACCCATCGGTCTGATAACTGAGTCAACTTCCATTAAGTTAACACCCCACTATTTGAGAGTTGCTGAGTGTTCCAGACTCTACTGAACGGCTGGACTTGTCCTTCAAGACAAGCACTAAAGGAAGACAATGCGACACGTTGGGCTCCCATGTTCTGTCTCTCCCGCCACATTGCCAAAGGCGATGCGATGAAAATGAAGATATTTACTTCCAGCCAAACTTGCATCCTTGACAGATCTTGGATGTCCAATCTTCCTCTGTCCACCATTCACAGTAAATAATGTTTCTACTGCATGTTCGATAGCTGTAAATACGACTGCCACAGGGTTCTGGTGCATGGTGGCGCGTCACAAGCTACGTTTGATTCATTGAGGGGCACGTAAAGTCTGGCAGAGTCGGAGCTGAGCGAAACTGCAGTAAACAAGTTAAAAATAGTCCCTTTGAGTTCTCTCTTCCCTCCCTGTTCTTGACTACAGCTTTTTCTGTCATCATTTTCGCTGAGATGTGTTTTGCGGAGATCCTTTCAAAAGGATGCCGTTTGAATGTGGAAGGTTTTTGAAAATATGGGGAGGGGGACTTTTTCCTCAGCAAAAACGCTGCTGCGTAAAAGGGCCTTCAGTCCAAGGGTTTTCTGCCACAGGCAACCCCCCCGTTCTCCGTACACGTAGTCAGTCGACCAACTCAAAGTACCTCATTTAAGTTATTGGCTGTGAAGTGTTAAGATTAATTGATAAAACATGACTCACAAAGAATATATGCAGCAGTTTATCCTTGAGTAAGACAAAGAGCAACATCTTTGTCTCCCAGTTTCAACACCATATTTTGCAAGAGACGGAAGTGAAGGTTTGACAGGTTTGAGCGGTTCCTGCAGTCGGAGGGTATTTCATGCCTGTTTCACTGAATGAATTTTGATGGGCTGCTCGGGTCTGGGCATTTTTAGCAGTCTCGACAAGCCTTTGTTCTTTCCCTATTTTCATGTCTGATCCCCAACGGCCCACGGGGGGGGGGGGGGGTTCTGCCGGCCGTGTACGGCAAAACGCTTTTCTATTTGATCAACTTCTAACATATTTGAACAATTTCGGCAGGGATGAGTGGAGGTAATTCAACGGCTGCCAGAGAGTATTTTTAGGAGACGAGAAGATGCTCTGGTTCACAAGGAGCAGAGAAGAAACTCTGCTTTCTCATTTCTGCACTGGAGCATACCCCGAAACTACAAATAATGTGGCTGACAGCTTCCATCTGTGAAATTATCCAATCACAGCCCTCTTCCAGGCAATCACATTTGTTACTCGGTAGAGGCTAGTGTGTAACTGATGAGGATATCCTCTCCATACGACTGCTGCATTGCAAACTAAGGCTTTTGAACACCTTAACTGGAGTTCAGGCTAAAGAAGGGGCAAGGCAAGCCATTTTCTCTAGTCCAAAGAGGAGAATCAATGGGACATTGAGCAACAGGGCACAAAGAGACAGTGTGTGACAGTTGTGTAAGGTAAATGTTAAAGCCATCTGTGCCATTGTTTGAGGCAGAGAAAACGGGGAGAGAAAAGCCCTGTTCAATATTCCCATGAAAGGATGCCGGTGGTGGGCGCCATTAAACCCTGCAACTGAGTGCAGATGAGAGTTCAGGGCCATTGAGGATAGATCATGAGAGCCCTCTGCTGACAAGGCGAATCAAGAGAGACCGATATCTCCATCTCCATCAAAAGGAAGTCTCCCGCTTCCAATTTCTGCCAAGCGTTAAAAGGAAGAAATAAAAAAGACTGATTACGGTATTTTTGCGTGCTTGATAAGATGCCCCCCCCCCCCTCCTCCTCCATGTGGTGACCTGCAGTGGGACTGGGAAACTGTAATCATCATTTAGTACTAAAATCTTATTTATGGACACGCTCCTACTGCAGAATGTGGAGGAGATGCATGTTGAAATTGTCAAGAGTGGGCACCAGTAATTTCTTTTTTTACTTTAGCATTGATGCTGTGAAAATTTGCAGCCTCTTTTCACAGATGTGAACCCACAAACAGACAAACATGTTACTAGGAACATAAGTCAGAGACCTTAACTCAGGCTTTCCAATGAATTTCGACTGAAATTCTGTTTGACTTTGCATCTGGAATGAATTCAAATCAACATTTCTGATTCACTTATTTTTTCCCCAAAAACATATCTACTTTACATAAAATACTTTGAAATTGAACACCTTCGCCATTGATGAATGGATTTTACTTAATTTACAGTCAAATAATATTCAGACATTGAATGAAAACAATCTACATTCACTTCATTGGCTTATTCACCTCAGTCACACAACTCCAGAGCCATTTCATTCGTTGAAAAAGTCCAAATGTATTAATTTCTCCTGAGGAAAAAATAAATAAAATCAATTTGACACATATTTTGTGAATCGTGTCAGGAAGGACAAATAAAACAACTTTGCCGCCATTTACCACAACTGCGTTTGGCTATCTTTCACTTTCAGACATGCTACCAGGGGTATGAGAAGAGAAAATGTGCCAGCAGAAGCAAATCCCCAACCACAGCAGCACAGAAACACTGCTATTGAATTGGTGCACCTAAAATTCCCATCTCTCTGCGTGTCGTCCACCGGGGGAGGAGAATGCGAATAAATATTAATCAACAGAACATTTAAAACTGGAGGTGGGAATTTTGGGATGTGCGTGTACTACCTGGTGGGAAATCTGCCCGTGTTAGGCAGATGCAGTGAAAATGGAATGGTTGCTGGCTGCCGTCCTTCTGAGAAATTAACAGAACACGACTACTGATGATTGCCTCCCACCAAACCGCACAGGTTGGTGATTAAAAGGCTGAAACTCACTCAGTTGCAGTCTTCCCTGAAATTGGGCGGATGTGGAGGCAAAGCTGTGACTCCAAGTCCTGCAGGGGTGTAGACTATGATTCATTTTAAAATCAATAATCCTTTTTTGTTGTTTTTTTTTTTTACCTATGAGTGTTGTGTGAGTCGGGGCCCCTTGGCTGGTTGAAAGGTGCTCAAGGTGCGCCTTGTAGATGTTGAACTGTAATCATTTTTCTACAATGCTGCCCTGTGATCTGAGGTGAGCCTCAGCCAAGGGGGAAATGTGCAGCTATTTGCTTTCGTGGTTCATTCATGCCTCGCTCCCCTGCTACATGGGCTACGGGGGGGGGGGGGGGGGGGGGGGCATTTCAACAAAACAAAGAAACATTGCCGTGCCTTTGTTCTTTCACTTTGCAGAACACATAGACCTACACCTTTTTAATACATATTTCAAGAAGGCTGAAGAAAGTCATAAACGTGACTCTGACTCAGAGCATGTGGGCTCACGAAAGGACCATTTTATACATGTGTGTGTGTGTGTGTGTGTGTGTGTGTGTGCGTATATAGTTTACTGATTGCATTTTCCAGCGTCTGTTCCCACAGAGTGACAGTAATTCTGCAAACACAACGTTGCATCTCCACAAAACGTGACGAAGCGCTGTCAAAGCTGTCCACCACCATTTGTTTTTGCCAAAGTGAGGAGATGCATTCCGCCCACACTTTCTCTGTTGTTGTTGTTGTTGTCTGACTCCGACGTCAGACAAGTTGCAAATCCTCATCTGAAGCGTGTCTCGGTGAGCATGCTTTGCAAAACTAATGCCACCGCCAACGTCACCGTGGCTTCACCTCAAGGTGCGAGATCTGCAGGCGGAATGCGCCGCGAGGAGGGAGTAGATCATTAATGAATCCTTCAGACTGGCTTACATCTTCTCTGTCAGGCTGAAATGTTTCCTGCATAATGAGAGAGAGAAAAAAGAGATTAAATAAAATAAAAAGAGTTGATCATCCTGTTTTTGAATTAGCCACAAATATGTGAACAAATCGCCTGCTGCACATTACTTAGCACCAACCTGCTGCATGAACCTGTTTAATCTGGCAGAATGTAGAAATGCATGTGCTGTAATGCATTTTGGATAGAAAAAAAACATCCACCAAATATGTAGGTTATGTTATTTTCTAACTGCAGACAAAAGCATATATATCCTCCGCAGCGCCTCCACTCGTGTATATTTCAAACGCCTGACCTTGAAGCTCAATTGTTCTCCAGTAAGTGTGGAGTGGCGGCTGGCTTTGCATGACACATATCTTTAAACCCCCATGGGTGCCTCGTTGCAGAACACGTTATTTTTGCCTGCAGATGTCATGCTGACAGAAGCATCTGGCTTGTGAGACATGATATTTTTGCTTTATTATATTCAGGCTGTGCATAATTCCAAACTCTTGCATGTCCAGATCTTATCATAGGTGTCAATTATAGGTGCTAATAGTCGCATGTAGGAAGGCCTTGACCTCATATTGCCTCACTCGCATGGATGTGTGGAGTGATGTGTGGAGTGATTTTTTTTATAATTTAACAAATGTAAATTTGTACTCCAAGTCTCATCTCTCTTGTTGAAATAACAAACAGCCTTGCATTGTGCACGTCTATAAAGGGAATCTCTGTGACATTTTCCCATAAACACATTTAGATTTTGCTCTCCATCCCACGCTTCTTAAAAAAAGCACAGATTTGCAGCCGCAAACGGTAAATGTTTGTACCTCCGTGGATATCAGATTTAAAAAAAAGTGATGTTTAGGTCGCTGAATAAAATAAAACCACTCTCTGGAGCTTGAGCCTCAAGGAACACAACATAGCATGTGTGTAGGTGGTATATGTAGGTTATCTGAGATTGAGCCATGTTTAAATCCAGAGGATGTGTGCTATGCAATATAAGATCCTGTGCTGCATAGAATCATGTGTTGTTCAAGGGAGGATCTTTTTTTACCTTGCTGTGGTTGTTATGCAAATTGGAGCCTGAGCCTGCTGGCATGAATGAATCACGTTTGATTCTTCGTGTCCCATGACCACCAGGGGGCGCCCAAATTTGATTAATGCCCTGTTCAGCATAACTTTTAGTTAAAATTTGTCCTAATGAGATTAGAGGAAGTTTGACATTTAGGATGGTGCTATGAAAAGTTTGAAACCTACTTGAACAAAATTATTAAAATTTGAGTTTGTGAGTGAAATATACTTTCAGAGATTAGATATAAACTGGGGGTCACTAATAAAACAATTGGAATTTGGATGCATGCTGACAAAATTGGGGATTGAAGCAATATGACATGATAAATGCTGAGGCCAGAGTATGAAAAGAAAAATGTCATAAGTTTGTATAATAATAATAATATTAATCCAAAATCATTTGAGGGTTAGTATTAAAGATATTGGAATTTATTTGCAAATTTGAGGGCAAAAGAAAATGTAGGTTTATGGATGAAAAACATTCGAATATTTTGGACTCGATATTGACACAAATCCCATTTTTGAATTTACTAACCAATAACTAATTGTGTCATTGTGCTAATAATGACAATATTTTAAAATTCAAATAATATTTTTCTTCTTTCTAATTCTGGGTAGTTATCCAAACCAAACAAACTAATGAAGATAAATCTAGAACCTTTTATTTTTTATTTTTTTTCAGCTAAGCATTTACATAGGCTCTTTGTAAAAGAATATCAAACACTTAAACCAGCATGTGTTTCTGCATTTACATATGAAGTCTGTTTTACCTCCATGAGACAGACGATGAGACTGGCAGCTCAAACAAACAGTGAAATCACGCAGCCATGTGAGTGAAGGTGGTCGATGTGCACACAGACTTGAAAGTGTTGTAGCTTCTGTCAGTGTTTCTCTCAAAGAAAGCGCTGGGGCAAGCACACGATTAAAGTTGCATTGATATTTTTTTTTCCCATTTGTTGTTTCCCTGCATTTTGATAAGACCTCATCTTCGTCGGAGTTGAACTTCCTCTCTTTGCGTCTGAGGAGCCTTTTCATGTGCAGCAGCCTCTACCTCACGCCTGTGTGGATCCTCATTCATCCTGGTAATCCTCAAAGGCTGAATCCAAAACAACTTTTACAACTGGAAACATCCGTTTGATTCAAACTTTGCTAGGATTGCCTCCATTCATTATGCTTATCTGATCTTATTATGGTGGTGCTGGGTTCACTGCGGTTGCAGCATCAGATTCAGGTATAGGGATAGAGATTATATCGGTAGAAGGATGCTGAGGATGGAACTGTCAGGGAACAGGGCTAGAGGACGACCCAGGAGAAGATACATGGATAAGTTGTGGATAAGGTTGATTTGCTGTGGCGACCCCTCATGGGACAAGCCAGAAGTGCAGCAGTGTCTCAGTTGGTAATCATCTGCTTGTGGATTATGTGGACAATATATCAGAACGCCAAGGCGCCCATCCTGTCCCATCGCATTGCCCGCTCACTCAGTCCTCGCAGATGTCTGCTTGGCGCCGTTATTACCTCTGCTGGACTCGAATGTACCTCAGAATCCGTTGTCTGTGAAAACTTACGCTTCATCTTCCTGGTAAACCATTCAATCCACTAAACCAATCACGATGTTGTGATTTCAATGATGAAAACTGAGGCCAGATTTTTAGTGTCCTATTCAATTCTGCTGGGGATCAATCTGATTTCTATTGTCAGATTAAGGCTACTTGATTATATGAATTTCCTGCAAGACTGCAAAATGGCATGAAAGTATGTCCCATCATTGTGCAGGAAATGCTCGAGCAAATCTTCACAAAACACGAGATTATTTTAAACTTCATGAATCCAAATGAGATTCAAATTTCACATTCTTGTTGAATTATTCATGTGAATCGTGACTGGCAGATTTATCTGCTAGACCGCATTTCACCTTAATCAACAGCATTTTTTAAGCACATCCTCGTTTCAAAGAAGCTTCACCCTGGAATCTTTTGATGAAACGTGCTGCTCATTCTGCTCCGAATATGAAAATCCAGCCTGCTTACGAGCAAAATTAAGTAAAGACGGGGAGCATAATTTGCTTAAACGAACGGAGGCACAGGAAGTAGAGGGAGGAAGAATTCGTGGGAGGCAGAGGCAGAAGGGCTTAATCAAAAATATGTAAAGATCATGCAATGTCTGCAAAGGATTTCTTATGCAACGCATTTTAATGAAGGAGCGACTCAGGTTGCTTTCAGAGTCTTCCTGAGAGGAACACAGACTGACACAAATATAAATGTGGACAATTTAATTAGACAGACTCCTCTAAATTGGCACTTTTGGAAGGCAGACAGGGAATGCATTCTGGGAGAGGAGAGAGGGGAGCTCTGCTTCAAGCCTGTCAGGTGGCTCGTCCACTGTTCAGACAGGGACGAGTATTATTAGCAATCAAGAGGCTCCCATGCCCAGAGAAAGGCTTTCTCCACTGAGCACAACAGAATCATAGTCAAACACGCTGACTAAAAACGATATGCTTATTCAGCACGTTCTGTAAATGCTCCAACTACTGTTGCTGAGAATGCAAACATTTGCTTTTTCCTGAATGCCTTCCAAATTCCTTTTAGCATTCATATCAAATTAAATATTGAATATATTCCCTATGGCTTTTACTCACCTCGAGTGGCTGAAGCCATCGTCTTCTTTTGTAATGCTACGGAAGTGCAATCCAAGGTGTTTCAGCTCATTTTACAGTCTTAATATAAATGTTTAATGTTTCTCCTGATGTAGCATCGTTAATATTTTTTTGCTACTTAACTCTGCAGAGAGCCATGCTGCTGTTGATGCTACTTTCACTGAAAGTCAGACTTGTCGCATTCTCTGCATCATTTCTTGGTAAATTAAGTGAAATTCCCACACAGACACGTCTGGTCGGAGCTCAGCTACTTGTAAAAAAATAGACAGAAAAGAAAAGCGATTTTCCTGACAGGTTTTCACTGTTTGTTTGTCCTTGATCACATTTTCCATCTTGGTAGCTGTGATTCTCGGGATGGGTACCTGCCTCACCTCGACACAGGGCACATTGGAGGGACTTATTCATGAGCTCCTCAGTGTGTGTTCCCAGAGTTGAGCTTTTGAGCTTCTCACTCCGATGGAATGAGAAGTGCATTGACTACAGGACAAAGGCAAGCGTTTGAAACCAGCAGGCAAGCACATAAAGCCAAGCGACCGGCGCTAGTTTGCTGCTACAGATGCAAGCTAATGACACAGGTGTGATAATGAGGCCCAAGGATGCCTCCTTAGTTGCAGCATGCCACTATTTCTCTTGTGTCTAGGTGCAGATGATGAGAAGAAAATACCACACAATTTCTGACTTGTGTTTAGTAAAGGTCAGCCAGTGGGGGGTGTTGGGTCGGAGGGGGGTTTGTGTGTGTGGAGAGGGTCCCTGTTATCTCTTAGAACAACCCTGGAGGACTCCACAGGGAGCCGCACTCAGAACAAAAACAGTGTGTGTGTGTGTGTGTGTGCCGTTCTGCGAGTGTGCATTACGTTTGAACAGCAGGATGGAATGACAGCGTTCGCTAATGATAAAAACACAATGGTCAAGATGACAAACAATGGCCCTGCAAGAGCATTGGAGCTGAAACGGCAGAAATGGAATACTTTCATTTCTGCATGAATGCTTCCATTATAGTGATCATATTATATATAAATACGCGTCCATCACTTATCCTCCCACTCATCTTTGTGTCCCCTCTTTCTTTATTATTAGCATTCACGAGGACCCACGCTTCCACTGCGATGACAAATCCAGAGGTTTTCAATTATTCAGCTTCTTTCAGGATTAGAAACTTCAATTCCACAAATGAAGAATTATTTTCTAAATGCAGCTCCACTCCCTCCCCCCATGCTTCTATCAAAATCTTTTCATCATTGTCATTTTTATTTAATAAGAGATTCTTTTTTATTTCCCCCCGCCCAGTGGAGACAGGTTGGTAAAATACCAAAAATAAAGTGCCATTAGTGCTGGCTCAAGGGGTAAACATTTCAAATAAATACAGAGAATGTTCATCTTAAGGACTTTGGAAAAGTGGTAAAGTTTCAAAGTTTAAAGGCTGTTATTTCGAAAGTTTTCTCACACTTTTAACAAGAGGATCTGTCTTAAGCCTCTCATTATGCAAAACATTCGTCCAAGAGGAGCTTCTTTTTGCAGCAATGCGATTATGAATAATTTAGGATGAAACAAAGGACGTATGACGAAAGCAAACAAAGCTGAAAGAGAAAAGGTAAGCAAATCAGAACTACTTAAATGAGTAAAGATCAAAGCTTTAAGAGAAAGTAACCCCAGTGTTTTATGATTTAAACTTTGGCGATTGTTATCTTGATTCTTTTTTCTTTAAAAAAAAAAAAATCAATGCTAAATTTCACAACAAAAATAGTACAAATTATAAGAGTTTTCTCCCAAAATGTTCTGCGATGATTTGAATGCAACATTTGAATGTGATGGGCGATGGTGGCGCAGTGGTTGAGATGGTCGTCCTATGATTGAGAGGTTGGCGGTTTGATTCCCGGCTCAGTCACTGAGTGCACTGTCGTTGTGTCCTTAGGCAAGACACTTCACCCACATTGCCTGGGTGCCTGCCTGTGGTCCCTTTGTCCTTTGAGGCTGTGCTTCACGCTGCTACAGAGATCAATGTGTTGGCTGCTTACCCTCCTCTTAGAGCTCCTCTCAGCACAGAGATAAGGAGCTAAAGTTGAGCAAGATTTATTCTTTCTTTAGGTCCATTTTGCTTCTTTTCTATTAAACCTGCGCTGCGCTTTGTGACCTCGGTAACCTTTATAACCACATGAGACCAACATTTACCACTTGAAAGAAAACTGTGGGCGGAGGACTCGAGCAACTTTGGCTTTCCTCCCGATGCATATTGTGTGAGATGCATCTTGAGAACTGAAGGTATAAGCGGTTAGATGGCGGAAAGGCCGGAGGGGAGAATATGGGAAAAAAAAGCTTATTTTTGCACAAGAGAAAACATGCTTAGTGCAGCACATTTGCCAATTTGACATCCACAACTTTCTCCTTTGCACAAAGTGCACACGGGGTTCATCTTTTATCCTTGTGGGGGCTGCGCAGTGAATTGGCCTTACATCACGGAGTGTGCAAAGTAATTTTGCAAATGGCCTGGTATTTAGGGCTGTTCCCTGTTTGGTGTAAAACATTCCAATTCAAATCTGGCCCAATGGACAACCCCTTATACATTTGCCTGCCTTTCATAATAACTCATAGAATCTCAAGTATTGCATAATAAAGACAGAGAAGACTGGAAAAAGACTTTCCTTTGGAAACCATCGCCTCTGATTTGTTATCTCTGCGGTTCTGCATGATTAAAAACATGTTTAATTCATGTGCAGCAAAGTGATATAAAAAGCATACATGTGTGTAATGATACTATCAGTGTTCTTCATCAATGCGCCAGAGATGGGATCAGTACATGATTATGTACTCCTCATATGCATTTAAGAAAGTTCTCTGATCAAAAGCTGCAGTTTGAGATGTTAATGCTTTAAATTAAAGATGCATGAAGCCACTTTTCAGGGAATCATATTGCTTTTTTTCTTTTGCACAGCCGGCTCAAATAATTCACATTTAGTTGGTTTTAACACTAACACATTCCTAATTTAACCCCTCCTCCTTTAACTTCAGGCGGAGGCGAAGGAGCTCACTTGTCAACATAGTCACCTCCATCGTCTCAACAGTAATGACGTCATTCCCAATAAGAGGATGACGAGAGAGTGTGTTTGTCTGCACCGCAAGAGTGCGTTGCTGTCTTTGCTGCATATTCGGATTTAATCGCTACAGATTAAAACGGCTAACGTATTTTCTTTCCTCATATGCTCCTGAGTGATCTGTTTGTTACCACTCCTAGATTGCATTGCATTCGTAACTTTAAATAACATGAGTTAAATGCGTTCATTAGATTAGTGAGCTGATGTAAAAAATCAAACAAGGGTCACAGGGCTTTTTCTTTTGATAAATCTCCACTGCATTCAAGTCCTTGATAAAGAATCTCACCCAATGTCTCCCTAACATGTAGACAAAAATCTAAAGGATGGAGCGCAAAAAAACCCCTGTCCTTTAGTTCTGCTTTTCTCATTCCTCACCAAAAGAAATGAGATAGCTAACATTTGCCGAGTTGAGCTACTTTTGTAACCTTAAAAGGAAGACAGATTACATATTTATAATCCCAAACAAACCGCATCCTTTTTGTCTCGGCTGTCAAGGTTCTGTTTTCATTGCCAACTGTTTTCATTGCGATAAGTTTTTACAAGAATCTCTTCTCTACGTTAATAACATTTTGTAGAGAGGTGGCCCTTGGAACAATGAAGATCTTAGATTTTTTTTAGAAGCATCCAGATCAAGGTGGGGATTCAGGAAATTGTTTTGCAGCCTTGACAGAGGTACAAGCTCTCCATGTGTCCTTGTAGTTTAGTTTATAGGACATCATTCTGAGAAGAGTTCCATCATCTAACCTGCACAGGATGTGCCACTTTTCAACCCCTCAAACCAAATGTGCCATTACAACCCCCCCCAGTGGCTTTAGTTCAGTTATGCATATCCGAAGCGATGCGCCAAGGTCAGGTTGCCGGGTGGGGAGTGGGGGGGGAGCCTTGAAGGGAAAAAACAAACAAACCGAAACGCTCTTCTTCTCCCTATGACAAAGTGTTGAGTCACAGGCGTGTCTGGCTGCGTGTTTGTTGCGAGAGAGGTAGAGCATTAACGGAGGCGAGCATGGTGATATCCTTTAAGCTTGGCAATCCTCCCGCGCTTCTTACACAGGGAAGTGCACGTGCCTTCCAAATTATAGCTAAATGCCGCCATCCACCCAGTCATCCATTATAGATGCTGTCATTCTCTGAAAATAGGCACTACATGGCCGGGAGAGGATTTCATTCTATTTATTACCAGGAGGAGGAGGAGGACGAGGATTCTCCTCTGCACAGGAAATGGTTAATTCCGTTTAATGTCAAGACCTGTTTCTTGCTTCAACCGGCTCGATGGTGCGCTCACACAAAGTCATCAACCCCCAGCTTCTTTTGTGCCAACGCTGCACCGAGAGCCCATCAGTCTGTCTGTGACTAACTTGAGGGCAGGACTTTCTTATCTTTTGAAAAGCCACAATGCCTTTCTCTCGGAAAATGATCTTTATCTGGGAAGCTTGAATGAATTTTGACTCTGAAACTCTTAGAAGCCGTGTGAGCTTTTTAGAGTTGGGATTAAATGTGCTTTTTTTTCTCCCCCTTCATTTTGAAGATGAATAGTTTGGAACCTCTTAAAAATATTCTAATGTATATATATTATAAAAAAGAGGGAAATGGGAGCCTGAAGTACTTAATCAAAACCGGGTTGGCACTGCGACGGTTGAAAAAGTATAAAATCAATCATGTGAAGGATTCGGCGGACTTTTCTTGGCAGGCGTATTAGATTTGCTGCCACGCGGCGCGTACCGGCGGTGTTAAATCTGAGGTACAACGCACTACGATAACATCTTATAATTAAGTATACGATTTAAGTATTTTATTTTAGATTCAGAGGTATTTGCTAAGTAGATTTAGCTTCATATTTACAAGTAAAATTTGGAGAATGGAGCAAAGCGGCTCAGAGTCAGTTTGCGATCATTTCCTTGCCAGCCTCAAACTTTCTACATAAGTCCAAGTGCAGAAGATTGTTTCTCACCATCAGCAAGGTGATTGTCTCTGGACGTATACAAAATGACTGCGATGAGGTCGGACACATTTTCCGTGACTCTTCAAAATAAAATACCAGTTGTCGCCTCTGAATTCCTGTGTCTCTTCCAGAATGAATGGACAGAAGCAATGGACCCGAGTGGCTGTGATGGCGCTCCTGGTGCTGACGGTGATGGCAGCTGAAAGAGGCAAAGCCGAGAAGCAAGGTGAAGACAAATTCTGTCGTAAAATCTCACACACAAAAAAGGGGACATAATGTGTGTCCCTGACAGGATGCACTGTGAGAGATGTCCGTCAAAACAATTTCTTTAGAAACAACTACTAAAAAAAGGCATTTGGGATTAAAGTAATTTGCCTACTTTGAGAATTTAACAAAGATCATTATCTATTATCTTAGAAAAAGGCAAAATAGGTTAGGTAACTCCCACTACGGGGAAAAAACAAGATTCCGCCTAATTAAAAAAAATAAAATCTCAATTTGCATTGGAAATTAAGGCGAGAAACTAAACCCATTACATTTGCCTTGAGAATACTAATAATAAAACAAGCCCACAAGGGGTAAATACTAATTTTTACAAGTACTGCAAGTTTACATTTTCAATTAAAAACGTTGTCTACTTTGACACTGTGTTGTCCTGCATATAAATAGATACTTGAATTATTAGGCTGCTTCAATGAAATGATTTCTTCTGAATCAGAAAACAATCAATGGACAGGTTAAAAAGAAAAACAGTCAGCTTTAGGGCAATTAACGTACATGTAGTTGCGATTCTTGACAGCAATCTCAAGTCAGAGGTCACACTTTTAACATGCTACAGCGGTTTAATTCACATTTGGTCCTGCAGGGAAGAAGGAGCGTAAATCAGACTGCGGGGAGTGGCAATGGAGCGTGTGCGTCGCCAACGAGGGAGATTGTGGACTCGGCACCAGGGAGGGAACGCGCACCGGCACCGAGTGCAGGCAGACCATCAAAACCCAACGCTGCAAGATTCCCTGCAACTGGAAGAAGAAATTTGGAGGTGTGGGAGAACCTTGCAGACTTCACCACCTCACCTACCTCTCAGCTCAGGTTTTCTTTCACATGTGTGGCTCATCTATGACAGCCAAAAGATCCAGAGAATTTCCATCCCTCTATAAATCCCCCATGCCTCCTCTTTGCCCCACAGCCTCCCCCCATAATGTATACTGGTCTGTAACTCATATGAACAATGGTCCCATTCTCACAATAGGAATGAGAAAGCTGGCTAATTAGAGGTGCAACAGAAATGTCTGTTAAGGATGTGATACATCATTATGGAAGACACAGGCGTAATCATCCTACTTTGTCATTTGCTTTTGGGCTTGAGACTGTGCAGCCTTCACAGCTAAAATGTCTTATGCTGACAAGCCTCAGGGACTTTTGTTCCCCCCAGTAAGGCCTGGCAGGCAGCGACCTGCTGCTCTGCAATGAGTCTGTCACGAGTGATGAACACACTGCAGGAAATAATGGCCCTGCTAACTGGCGGTATAGATTATAACAGCAAATGTTTTGTGGAAGTGGCAAAAAGTTGCATGCCTCTGGGCAGAAAACACATTAAACTAGCCTTTCTTCTTTTGCAGTGGATAAAAAAAAAAATCCTCACAAATTAATATGAGAAAGAAGAACCTTGAAAAGACTGGTGACCATGTCATCGCAGAGTCAATCCTGAGTGAAAAGGTGTAAAAATACAAAAAGCGTGGAATCCTAATGTCTGTGGATTAGTAGAAAGTCTGGAAAAAATAATCCTGGAAACCAGTCCTCCAAACATGTTTGATGGAAATCTGTTCAATAGTTCAGTGAAAAATATTTTGTGTGTAAAAAAAAAAAATTAGTTCATGATTATTATGATTCTTAGTATTATTAAGGAGTTGATGCTTTCACCCCTGCCCATTTGGTTTGCTGCTATTTGTAGACAGGATTTTGCAAAAAATTACCAGAAGGATTTCCATGGAATCTGTGAGGCAGCCCCCTACCCCAAAAGAAATCCAAAAGATTGGATGTTTTCCAACCATTCCGTCCTCTCTTCACACATACAGGACACCTTAAGAAGGTCGCTTGCTGACTGACTGCAAGATTCCTGGCAGCCAGCAAACAAAACTCCCTCTCTGAGACAAATTAGGGCACAGCGGTGTTTTAAAGGTGGATGCTCAGGAATCCCTGTTGGATTCTTGCAACAATGGCCCTGTCATTCGCTCACCGCCCCCCTCCTCTCTTCACCCCTTTCTGTCCCCTTCTCCCATCCTCTGATGAGCACCCTGGGATTTCAGAGGCAGTGACAAGGGGCCCAACGCTTTCATCTGAGAGGAAGCTGTGGAATGAGTGTCACAGTCTCTCGGGAGCCTGGCTAGAGTAGCAACAAAATAATGGAGGGAGATATGAAAGACACGGACATATACTACACAAACACACAGCTATACACACACACTTCTTCAAACGCATTCTGTGAACATGCACAAGCCACTGCTGCTTTTCTGCACCAGGCTTGCATCCTCTGGGATTTGTTTACTGTGTTTTAAATGTAATATTTAATCCAAACAAATATTTGAGGTGCTGCTGGAGGTACTTCCAACGATCCACTGTGCATTTTGTCCGTTACTGTCAGGATGAGCAGGAACCAGTCTGTTTTCGATGACATCCATCCGTTAACACGTTTCATTATATGGGAAATATTAGAAGCCATAAGGCGCCATCTGTTCCTGCTCGTATGTTGTCTTAAATAAGAGCGTCTGGTGATGAGGTTTCAGCAGGACTGATTCTAGATCTTGGGCAGTGATGAGAAAGAAATAATGGCCAAGGCATTAAAACAGCCATTCAAAGTGCATGGCGCTGAACTCCCCAGGCTGAAGAGGCCTGACTGCAATTGCCTGCTTTAAAAAAACAAATATAGAAGCTGTCTTTGGTCATTTTACCACAATGTCTTCTTGATTGCTCCTATATGATCACCCTCAGAGCCACTTCACCAAAACAAAAGCCTATAATGACGTATTTGATTCCTCTGTGAACTACAGGGGAATGCAAGTATGACTTCCAGGCTTGGGGAGAGTGCGATCCTGCGACGGGCAAGAAGAACAGGACGGGCGTTCTGAAGCGAGCCCTTATGGATGCAACCTGCGCCGCAACCGTCACAGCCACCAAGCCCTGTGGGAAAATCCCAAAGACCAAGCTGCAAGGTAAGCTGCAAGGTATAAATCACCACAAGGTCAAACACAAATCTTCATAGAGGATTACACGACAACCGTGCATGTCTGCTGGGCAGCCAGACAAACAATTACACCACGTTGAAGAACATTTCACTCCTTCTCACACATTTAATCTTTCATAAAAGCATGTAGTTACACAACTTTCCCCAGGTAACCTTTTTAGGGATCTACATTTCCAGTTTGCTAAGGTAAAAATCATTCAATTGGACTTGGTTTGGTTCTCGGACTACTTGCTGCTTCGCCTTTATTTAGATTATGCATGTACAACTACTTGCTAATTTCACCTGAGGATAAGTCGATGTTAACGTCTGACTTTCACAGGAATCACGCACTGTTCATTTGGTGATAGCCACAGATTTGCCCATCCATCCACCACCACGACCTTCACCTTGCACAGGCTTTTTGTTGTTGTTGCTCTTTTCACAATGAGGTTTCCTTTCCTCTGACATAGAACAACATTCCCCCTTTTTAAAAAAAATCTTGATATCAATTTGCTTACATGAGGAAATTACAGCATTCCAATACAGAAAACGTTCAACTTCCTGAGAGGACACGCTGATAAGGATCTTCCAAATCCATTGGCATTACTTACAAAACATATCATCCCCAATTGTGCGTATTTATACTACAACACAGTTACAACCAAAATGAAGCTAGATTGAATTGTTAATTTAATAACTAATACAACTTAGTCAAAAAAAAAAAAAAATGTGCGTTTGAAAGCTCGGAATGTCATTTGCTCTCCATAAAAAATGCCCAGTTGCATTGATTTTGATCAAAAGCTACATCTCTGCAGAAATATACAAAAAACAGTTCTTCCTTGCACTGTCAAATCACTGTAAACAGTTACAGGGGCTGTTGGATTAGTTGGTTTGCTTAATTAAGCATAGCTGAAGGGTGTTTACCACATGGATGTTTATTGAGCTGAACGGCTGATATCCTTCCTGTCCTCCCTGGAGTTTGTGCATCTTATCTGTGACACGGGAAGTCGAAATCTTAAATGAAAGAATCTAGATTTCCTTTGAATTCGGATTTCACGGTAACAGAGTCGAGTTGTATTTGGGAGTGAACGTCCTCTATCTTCTTTGTGATGCCTGCACAAGTTGTGTAGGTATTTTGAAGTCAGCCGAGGCCAGGTAGCATGCACACTCTGTGTAGCAACGTCAGCACAATATAATTACATTCCAAGTCAGGCCACTATTTCATTTCTACATGCCTCATGCTGAGAAAAATTCCAGTAATTAAAAAGATGAAGCAATCGGAAGGGAAAATTATTAAATTACCACGTGGACACATAAAAATAAATCGATTTTATTACATTTTGCTCGGCAAAATGGCTGTGAAACTGATGTATAGCAAACACATGATTTAGTTCAAGGTACCGGACGCCCTCCTTTGTTGAGTGTGTAAACAAGGATGTTGCCGACCCCCTGTGGAACGCCTTGCTGTCCAAACTGGACGATAATGAGTGCAGAATTGTTGCCAATGTCATAAACTGCGCCCTTATCCCGCTCGACAGATGATGTGTGCACACAAGGTTGGTGCATGGAGTTTGCTTAACCTTGCTGTCACTTCATCAAACAGAAACTGTCAAGCGAAGCCACGGAAATACCAAGATAAGAACGAGGGAAGACTTCTGAGTCCGTTTTCTTTACTCCAGGATGTCTTCCGCTGCGGCTCTGACTCCTGTAACGCATCTGTCTGCTCTTCTGTTTGTCTTAGGATTTTATGCCAAACTTTTATTTGATTTTCAAACAGGGAGTCTATTAAACGTTTTGCTCTGCGCCACATTATTAATTAATTGTGACAGTAGGTTTCTGGAGGAGCTGCGCTCGCCATCTGTGCCAGGCTTCGCAGCAAATATATAATACAGGACGTTGGTGTTGAAATGTAGATGTGTGAATCTATCGTGGGAAGGTGCACAGAAAGTGTGGGGGATTTTATTTCATTTTTTTATCACCAATTATTTTGAGTGTTAAACAACATTTGCTGGAAATTGAGAAATTATTTGCAGGAAAAAAAAACAACAGCATTGTTCATTGCAGTATGTCCACTGATGACATATTGTTAGCCTCATAGCTAAATTGGCCATTATCAACGGGCATTGCATAAGACTTATAGGCTGTTGTGCTATTAGGCTAACGATATGCTTATGTTAAACTGAAAAAGATCAAATTCAAAGTTAAATTAAGTTATAGTATTTACTTTGGATTTACTTTGTAATACCAGTCAATTTTACATATTGATTTATGTCTAGAAATGTGTGTGTGTGTGTGTGCTCCTGTGCGTGACTGAAAATGCATCTGATTTGCAGCCTTGTGCTGTGGGCTGCGTACTGAAGTGCATCAGCGCCGATGAAGGCCAGACTGTGGAGTGACAGGCTAAGAGGTGTGATAGAGAAGCAGAGAGCAGATGACAGTGGCTGAGATGAAGGCGGGGGGGGGGGGGGGGGGCTGTTGGGTAGAGGCCGCGCTATCACAGGAATGTGATTGAGTGATGCGTGGCACAAAATCCCGTGTCCACCAGGGTGAAGATAAGCCCCAGGAAGCAGAGAGGCTGATGGGAATGGAAAGAGGGGGTGCTGATGCACAATGACGTTTGTCCAGGGAGGGGGATTGTATATGTTCTTCTGTGTGTGTCAGGGGCTGGCGATACAACTGACACTTGCAGGATCAAGAATTAAACAAAATAAAAAATCACACACACAAACAGACATGTCTGGAGATGGAGAAAGACAAGGCTGCCTAACCCCTCCAGAAGAAAGAAGATATTTACCTGATCAAATTTGAAATTCTGAGCAGCCACCTCTGGGTTTGGGCGGGAGGTTTCCTCTCACGGCAGCAGGTTAATGTGACAGAGGGAGCGTCTGTCGTTTCCAAATTCTGGAGGAGACGATGCTAAGAGGTGCCCCGGGAATGATCTGAGACTCAGATTTGCGTGGCTTTGCTGTCTGGCGCAGGTGAAGCGCAGACCCCGCGGAGCAAACGGGAGAACAAAGAGTGACAGAAATGAAACATCATGAATACCTGCAGAAACCTCAAGGCCTCTGCCTCCGCTTCCAGGAGAACAGGGGAGGGGGGGGGGGGGGGGGGGGCGACACAAGTGGGCGAGGGACTGTTTGGACACCCGGCCTGGTCTGATGTCGGGTTAAACAAAAGGATTTCTGATCATTTCATTTGTTTGGAGTCTTTCTGTTTGTGTCAGTCCATCTGGATTTTGTTCTTCTGGTTAATTACTTTAACAATCAGAACAGCACAGAATATAATTATGCTCATTAAAAGATGGCATACGAAGGGAGCCGCTAACAGCAAAAACAAACCTTAAGAATTGACGAGTTTGGGGGTTTTGAGGCGGCTCAATCAAGCTACGCAACAGTAATCTATTATAGGGACAATATTAAGTGATTAAAATTCCCCAATAAAAGGTGACCTCCCTGAGAATGTCCAGAGGGAGACACACTCTGATTTTGATTTTGTGGAAGGGAAATACAGCAGCTTCTTATTCTATTTGAATGTATTGTTCAGTATAATAAGTTTAATATATAATTACTCAGAGCTCTCTCGCATCAGTTGACTTTACCTGCCGCAATGCCAGTGCAATTTCTTGCCTTTTTGCAAGAAGTAGTTTCAGGCAGTAATTAAAAGGATCCAGTCCACATGGTTCAGGGGCTAATTGGAATATAATAAATCCTAATTGTGTTATCATTAAATTCGTTTTTGGTCAATTTAAATAATAAGTAGTAGTAGTAGTAGTAATAAAATTACGACTACTACTACTACTACTACTACTTATCATTTAAATTGACCAAAAACGAAATATAAATGTTGTGTTTTATAGAACAGAATGAGCCTTGTGGTTCCGCTTCTTGCTGAATCTGCCGTGTTTCTGCAGTAGCTGAGAACAAACACGGGCTTTAAACGCGGCTTTTTTCTTTTTTTTTTTTTTGTAGGATTCTGCTCTCAACTCACCTTGAATGGACAAGATAGGAACAGGAGAGCAGAGAGGGCAAGGTTATGTGCAAGTGCAGTAGAAAGTACTTCAGCTGTGTATTAGAGTCTCATTCTTTTTCCTTAAGCAGATTCAGAGTCAAAGCGAGTCTGTTTGTCTTTTTCACTGCCTGAAGTATATTCTGACAAAAACTGCAGGGAGGAAAGAAAAACTAAACGAATCCAACGAGCAAATATAAAGGAACGGAATATACAGTATTTGCATGGCTGAGAGTGCTTTGCATGCTAAATCTTCACGCCTGTGGACGTTTTCTGCCAAAATATACATATGAGAAGAGATTTTTTTAAAGATTTCAATTAAATGCACACTCAGAACGTTGTTGAATCCTCATTGAGGAAGCGTACCTCATTGTTGTACGGGGCCGCTCGCCGACACGCCATTGAAGATTTGTGAGTTGTGGAGGAGAATGTTGATAATTCATGGAAAAAATGAAATGATTCAGGAGTTTAGAATCCCTGTCTTATCATATATTACCAGATTCATCACATTTTTTTGCATGGATTACATTCTTTTCACAGCCATGTTCATCGATTGTTTTGTTTTTTAAAGCGTCTACAGCTGTTGTCCCCTCTGCAACAGTAAATTATGTGCCAATATTCATTTCACATTTTGCATGTCTTCCATTTATATGAAACCATTGAAGCTGGGAGAACATTTAAACAACGTGGGAGGATTTCAAATTAGTCCCGAGTGCCGCAGCAGGAACTTGGTTTTTTCAGTCCGAACAAAGGATCGGCTGACATTTCTCTTCAACATCTCTGAGCTGAATAGCTTGTTAGAAAACATAACTTATACAGCGGCAATAATAGAAGTGCTAAGCATCAAAGAATTACAAAACAGACGGATAAAGACCGGAAACGATGATGAAACACACCGAGAAGCAGGAGAAATGCTTTTAATCACCAGTTCCAGGTCTTCTTCACAGCAGACATTTGCGCTTGTCATTGATAGGAAGACAAAGGTGACACTAATTACGTTAACGGCTCTCTTCCATGCATCCCAAAAGTGAGAGTTTGTTCCGTTTATTTAAAGCTAACCTATCTTGTCCATCCAACTGGACACAGCTGACATGGTTCTATCTGTGGATGAAGGTGACAAATGCACCTACTTAAACAATAGAAGATCACCAGTCAACCTATTGCAACTTTTTTGTTTGACTCTTAACCCCATTTAGTTAGCCAAAATGGTCAAAGCCGAGAGCTTCTGGTTTTGTCTTGGACCTGCTCAAGGTCTCTTTCTGTTAATAGGCAATTTTTCTTCATCATCATCATCACTGGCTCCATATCTTTTCTTGTTGGGTTACCTTAAAATAAATACTATTGTTTTACCTGACTTCACTAGTGGAATGTCTGCCAGGGTACCAATGCAAGTTGATTTCATAGGGGATACACAGAGACACAAAATCAATCCCCAGGGGGAGCTGCATTGCTGTTACTGCATTAAACAAGGTTGTGACTCTTCATCTCCTCTGTGCTTGCAGATGCAAAGAAGCAAAAGAAGGAAGGCAAGAAACGAGAGCGCACCCAAAAGGACTGATTATGCTGCCCGCTAGTGAGAGGGAGGAAGAAGAGGGCGGAAAGATGTCCGCCTCCGTATTTCAACACCATTCCTCTTTATATGTCCTGTAGATTGACATTAGGGAGCATATAGAGCTTTAACAAAACCAGTGGGGATATGACTTTAGTAAATATGTTTGACTTGTTTCTTCTTTCTAGCACCTGCTAAGAAACGGCTTGTATGTTGTAATTGGAGGCATAATACTCAACGGTAGTGGGTGAACAATGGATATGGAGGCGCTTTGTTTACTCGTGTTCTTACCTAATTATTCTATTTTTAGGATAATCTTCTGAAGAACAAATTGGATAGGATTTGCCATACAGCTGCATAGCAGCACACTAATTTGGAAAGTTTTGTTCCACGTCCTGAAATAATGATGCATTTTATTAAAATTGCAGCTATTAACGTGTTTGTATCATTAAAATGAGCCAAAAACGTATTTCAGTAATGCTTTCCACCAACACCATTTTACTTGGTTTTTTTTCTCTCCTGCTGCTCTGTTGTACCTCAATTTATACCCGCTGATTTTTACTCTCAGAACTTTTTGCTGTTAAAAGTTAAAATCTTCACCAGGATAGTTGATGTTAACACTCCCTGTTGTTTCCTGTTCCATTTTCAATAATAATAATAATAAAAACAATGAATACAAAATAAAGGTAGCACATTTTTCATCCACCTTGTGCATGTCGACAGTCAAAAACTGGAATCTCTAACACTTTTCGATATATTTTTTTATTTGAATTTCATTCTTGGGGAATATGGCACAAGGAAACCACTTGAATGCAGTTTATTTTACAGTGTTGTAAGTGGCCAATGATAGAAAACACTCAGATGTATTGTCCAAATCAGATAATCAATCAATAATTCATTGAAAATAAAATCGTTAGTTTGCAGGAAGTGTAGTGAGGGAGGGGTGCAGAATAAATGAAGGACTCTGGGGAGGGGTCAGGGGTAATTCAGATTGTAGGTATTAAATATGTGCATGTACATTTTAAATGTACTACATTTGAATTACTTATAATGCATTATCATATAGATATATACAATGCAATTAATCAACGTTTTTTTTTCCCTTATTGCGAGCGAAGCCACAGTGCCGAACATTTACAAATACGGTATAAGCAAATGAAAAATGGATACTTTAACATTTCACACTTGCAGCAGGCTAATGATTTTTTTTTCCTTTTTTGTTGTTGATTTTGTTTTAAAAGCACATTTTTAAGTTCAGATCAGATCAAAACAGCTTGACTGGAAACACTTCTATTTGCTCCACAAAAACAAAAGGTTATAAAGTGTGTCCGGAAACGCAAGCGACCAGCTTCATCCCAAGGTGAGGCTTTGTAAAATGTACATGTGAATTTGGAAGGAAGCCCTTGTCGCTTTGAAACTAGTTTTATTCTGTCCTTGTCCAGGTTCTTTCTCTTTCTTGTTCTATTATCTCCATCTAGCTGCACAAGTCTTCCATCGAGCCGCGCCGTATTTGAAATGTTTGGATCTGGTTGGTCATTTTGCAAGACAGGAAACAACTTCACAGGAAATCATGCCCCGAGAAACACACACATATATTATACCATAGTCACATTATCTTTGAAACACTTCCATAACCCCATAATATTCACATCTTTATGATTTTAAATAGCAGATTCAATTTTCACCAAAAGCAACTGTACACTGATCACATTCTAACTTGAAATACATTTGTACTTTGTACAATGATCAAAGAAATAAGATTTATAAAATATGATAGAAAATGTACAATATAATGTATACATATCTATACATATATGTGTGTGTGTGTGTGTGTGTGTATTCCAGTACCACACAAAGTCTGTGTCAAACTGAGTCTTTGGAAGCCTGTTGCTATTGAAAAACTGTTCAAAGAGAAGGGAGTGATGACAGAGAAACACACGATCCACATCTTCCCTGACGTGTGTCGTGATATTTTGTCCAATCAGATGTCTTCATGCTGAGGATGCCATTAAAAATAAATAAATAAATATCACACAGCAGGCTGCGTGCACGCACGCACACACCCCACACACACACAGGGTCGTATTGGAATATGTCACTGTTGTGTATGTGTGTACTGTACAGGTTATGCACTTTAGAAGGCAGTGACATGATTTTAGATTGTTCAGTCCAAACTTCCATTTCTTTCTGCTATCAGGCGGCGGCTGCTAAGATAAAAGAAATTATAGCACGTGGAGCTCAGAGCTGGAAAACACAATGGTCTCGGTAATAAAGAGGAGAAAATCAAGAAATTTGAATGACACGTTGCGCTTCAGCAGCACCGAAACACTTTCAACACAGGCAATGACACAACAGGGATTTCGGGATAAAAGAGCAATTTGTTTATGTCACTCTGGATAAGGCACTTCAAATTGCTCTGTACAATCTGTCGATATACACTCTCCGATAAAATTTGCGCGGCGTGCTCGGGCCGCCGAGATCATGCCTCTGCATGGCTGCACACAGGCTCAGATTATTCTCAGCAACGGCCTCCCGAGAGTGAAGCCAGAAGTTTTTGAAGTCATCTCCGATTAACGTTACGTGTCAAGTGTGCTCCCGTAAAAGGAGTTTAGCCCTTTGACATTAAGCCGTACGAACGGGAGCCCAGCTAGCTCTGACGGCACATGGTGATCGGTTGATTACTTATGGGGGGAAGACTTGTTGTAGACATGCACGATGGATGGAACATCAGCATTTGTCCTTGTGCATGAACATGCACGTGGTATGGACGTAATTACGTATTAGCGGTGGATTTAGTTTCTCGCAGCATGCGGAGGCGATGCAATAAAAGCACAGGAGCGATGGTAAACGGCGCCGGATCACGCTGTGTTTACACCAGTCGGCAGGTTTCGTCTGGGACACTTGGATTCCTGGAGCAAAGCCCTTGGCTGACCTGCCCCAGAATGGCTGTGACTTGTCCAAACATGGTCCACACGTGGTGTGATCTTCTCGCTGCCGATTTTGTCTCTGACGGCCCTTCATGCTCCCCAATCCCCACCGCCCCAAATCCATGACAACAAAGACAAGCTTATCTGTTTCATGTGAGCAGAGCACAGAGCGTCGTCGCTATCGCCTGATGGCTGTTCTCTCTCACCGTCACCAACATCACTTTTTGTTGTGTTCTGTCAGCCCATGTTCTCTCTCCTCATCCTCTCCCTGTTCCACCTTCCAATACAAAAAACAAAACAAAAACAAGGCGTGATACGAGAATGTTGTTTTGTTCTTGTCTGCGGGACAACTTGGCAACAGGAGGAGCTTTATGAGAACTTTGCTGCTCTGTTCAAAGTGCATGCCGTCTCTTCCCAGCTCCAGGAAGTGATAAACAGCCGTCACCTCCTGCCAAACACCCGAGCGGTTGCTCAAACCGGGACCCCCAGAACCTCTACTCAAGCTGCGAGCCACTTACGCTCTTGCTGGTATCACTCAAACGGCAGCTTAGCGAGGATTAATCTTATATTCCGGACAGTACATTGCCCCGCAACTGAGACGTGTGACAGATGTCTGGCAGACCTGGCTCGACTGTATCAGTGTGACGGACGGTCGGATGTTGAACTTGAATGGATGGCTCGGTTCCTGGCGAAGCGGCGCTGATAGATCAACAGGAACTATCTGTGTATGAGCAGCGGCGGCGGAAAGCACATTTATTCAGCTGTTACTCATCTATGAAACGTTAAGCACGACAACAATGGGCACAAAAGTCCAAAACACAACACGGCCTGCTCACTTTTCATTTTCATTTTGCTCATTCTTCTGTACTTTCAGGTACTTCCCTGCTTTTAAACATCTTATGTTCATCAAAAAAAAGAAATCTAACCCCCCGAATATATTCCTGACATTTTGAACAGAGAAAAAGGGACTTAAGTTCACATTTCAAGGAACGGAAATCAATACATTTCCGGCTATTTCCCAAAGGACAATTACTTATTTTGGAACAATAAGCCTGCAGACAAATCCATTGACAAATGCCTCAGGCCTACATTTTCACAAAGTCGAATGAGAATGTCAAGAAATAGAGCGGGCGAGAACCTGGATTTTATCACTGACAGTATTTGTAACAAGAATGGATCTTACGTGCAACTTATCCATGTGATTTTAAAGTTCAGTTTATAATAAGTCAGGCTCCTTAGAGTATTTGTAGTGTTTTATATGAGATACATGTATTGTGTCCGCCTCTCATGTTACAGGGGATGAAACTTGAGAAAAGTGGACCAATGTGTATTTTGCAATGTTTGAGTCGAGACCTGATGACTCGTCGGTTCTAATCTAATCAAACTGTACCCACGACAACATGATTTAACAGATTGCACAAGTTGATGTTAAATCAAACTTGATTTTTAGTCCAAACAAAGTTAAATGGCTCCAGTACGTAACTTCAACATATAATTTACCGTATTAGAATAGGTTTCCAGGTTTCTTTGTGTGTGCATTGAATGCAAAAATGTGACTTCTCCAACTTTGGCATTTAAATGCCAGAACAAGAACCTTCATCCCACCAAGCGCTGCACAAACAGATGTTCATGTTCATATCCGCACGACGGAACGAGAGAATGTTGACTTCATGATATGTGATATTTACATTGTATTCAAGACCTCATAAAGGAGGGCAGAGACTATAAAATGATCCGGGAATAGTGGAACAGTAAGTGGGGAACGGACAGGCAACATGCTAAGCGTGTAATGGGCAATCTTTAACATCACATATAGGCGTTCCACATGGTCTCATAATCTGATCGAGCTCATGGTGAGTTTTTATTAAAAGATCTGTCCCAGATTTGTTTTAAATAGACAGCCTTGAGGAGCTTTTCTGCACAGACATAATTCTGCGTAAAGCCCCCCCCCCCACCAGCCGCTGACAGCCCCCTGATGGCACATTCTCATACATATTCATAGCTAGCACTGGTGAGCATGCATTAATGCAAGAGAATTATCTAACAGCTTGAAATGATGGGTGACATGCATGAATACACAGCACACGTTTGCACTAAATCTCATTTCCTTCATAATAAAAGAAAAAAAGAATAGCACAACTATTAATTATGTTTAATTAAAAAATAATGATACGTATAATTTATTAACTAATTTCTTAATTGTTTTACAAATAAAACAGAGATGGTTTCAAAAACACGTGTGATGGAATTAGCCCTTATTTAAATCACAAGGTCATGGACCTGTGATCAGAAATACACTCCACTCTTGGAGCAAACATACACACCAGCATTTACACCCACACTCACCTGGCAGAAGACCACACACACACACACACACACACACACACACACACCTACATTACGCAACTACACACTCATTCACATGCATTGAAAAATCCACACTACCACATAATGATTTCCCACAGATGGTAATATGCCTCAGCTCTGAGCTCCAGCCACCATTTCCACAGAGCGAGGAGGTTCCCAGCATATTAGCCATGTGAGAACCGCCATAATCAATATATGTCAAACAGCTGCTGCAGAAGCTGACATGTGCTATGAATGGCTGTCAAATCAAGAAGCGCGACCGAACAATCTAATTTTCTTTCTATTTAGCCATAGCTCACGCTTGTTGTTGTCAGAGCTATTTGGCTATTGTCTAAAATAGACACGTGGCAGGTTGAATTTAGTGCCTTTTTCCTTTAATGAAAGTTCAGAATGTGGAAACGGCACGTTATGGATTCTGCAGGGTTCACATGATGAACTATTCCTTCAGCAGCAGCAGTGATTTGGTCACCCTGGTCATCAGGTTTTAAGACCAATTACAAATCATCCCACACATAAAAAAAAAGACTTCTTGGGTTTGGTTTTAATGTTAATGAAACAAAGGAGATATATTTCGCATGCTTCTAGACTATATGCTTTGCTTACTGCTATAATGTGTGTCCAAATGTTGGAGGCACATTTCATTTAATGCCATATTTTCTCACGTATATTCCCTATAAAGTATTTCAACGTTATATTTTTTTATTTGTTAGCCAGGAGGATAAAATGCAGCTCATAAACATAAAACGCATAATAATATAGCAAACTAAGCTGTGTTATTACTCACCTGCACCTTAATGTAAATGGCTGACCCGGACCTTTAAACTTAAAATAATTGGGAACGACTGCATTAAATTACATGGCTAAATTACAATTGACATTTAACATTTTAATAGAAACTCATCCCCAATGGTGGATTAAATGGCCTCTGATGGACATAATCTATACAAGATGCCGCACTGCATTCTACATGTTGCTGGTTGGAAGTACCGTGATGAGAATGACAGAAGGAAGGCCAGCAGACGGCACACGCATACTCTGAGTGAGCACACACACACACACACACACAAACACTCATACACTCACGCACGCACATAAATATTGAGGATGCACTGATATGTACAGTTATCTACAGGTTATCTTCAGTGAATTTCAAACTTCTGAGGTTTGTAAATTCAGAGAGCCCTATTTTCCCCATTTTGAAGTTTTCTCCCGTTTTTCTGTACCAGTGCAGATCTTCCTCGCCTCCTCATCTTCTTTTTTTTTTTGTCATTTCTGATCAGCTCAGTGTCACTCTCAAGTCCTCTCTGCTTTATAAACTCTGTTCTTCTTTTTTTTTTTGAGCTGACTGCACGGAATGAATCTGAATTTCTCAAAACCCTCCTCTATCTGTGCTGCTTCTGCGAACGCAACCGGCATCAGTTGAACTTGTGTAAAGTGCTACAACTGGTTATTGAGAGAGCAATTAAAAAAGAAGATAAAATCAGATAAAGTCATTTTAAATATACTCTTTCAGTCTTTTTAGCGTTCTCCCACGGGCCTTAAATTACTGACACGCACACGCACGCACACACAAATGGCACTGACACACAGGAGAACTTACACTTCAACACTTTCAGTGGTCTGTGTTTATCTGGCTGACCTAATATTTTTATACTGGCAGAGGAGAAGATGTTTGAATGTCTTTTTGAATGTAATGTTACACAGCGCGTAGCAGGCTGGGTTGATGGTGCTGTTGATGTAGCACAGCCAGTAGCCAATAGTCCACATGGTGTTGGGGATGCAGCTGGAGCAGAAGGTGTTAATAAGTACCATGACATTATAAGGCGTCCAGGTGGCTACAAAAGCGACCAGGATGGCCATTATGGTGCGGGTCACTTTTTTCTCCCTTGATGGCGGCGCTTTCTTCTTCTTAGGAGGCTGCTTTGTCATTTTCACGATCTTCCGTGCCACGTGATTCTGCCGCTCGTTCGCTGGGACGATCTCCACCGTGGCGTTGGACGGGGTGTAGCAGTCACCTTTGGGGGATTTAGTCTTGATCTTGATGCAGGTGAGTTTGGAACCCCCCGCTTTGGCTCGCTGATATGCGATTGGCTGGCTCGTCTCTGCGCCTGAGTTCACGGCAGACGACGCCGCCTCGTCATCCTTCTGATTGGATGCAGCCGCGCTGCCAGATGTTGAATCATTGGAGCTTTCCTTCTCTTCCCCAGGAGTGCAGTTCTCCCTCGCCACCTCATCGCCTTCGGCTTCACCTTCGGCCGTTGTCGAGGAGGGTCCCTTACCATTTTGGAGCTTTCCATCATGCTGGTTGGCTCCTTCATCAGCATTCTGGCCCCGGGAAAGTCCTGTGTCCTCTGCTAAAACATTGTTATTGTTAGGCTTTGGCATGTTATTCGTCCTCTGGCCGGGGGACAGGGTCTCTGGATTCACTCCCGATGGCTTGCGGTGTTCCTTCTTCACACGGCACTTGCTCGCTCTGGAGATCTGCCAGTAGAGTTGGATCATGATGATGACGGGCAGGTAAAAGGCGGCAATGGCAGTGCCGAATGTGACTGCTGCATTGGAGAAGAACTGGATGTAGCACTCCTTCTCAGGCACTGTCCGCCCACCAACAATGAACTGCCAGAAGAGGATAGCTGGTGCCCAGAGGATGAAAGACAAGACCCAGGCTGCAGCAATCATCATTCCCGCCATCTTGGTGGTCCTTTTGACAGGGTAGCTGAGAGGCTTGGTAACACAGAAATATCTGTCAAAGCTTATAATGAGAAGATTCATGACAGATGCATTGCTGACAACATAGTCCAAGGCTAGCCACAGGTCGCACACCACGGGCCCCAGGGGCCAGTACCCGATTACTATGTAGACTGTGTACAAGTTCATAGAGCATAGTCCAATAATTAGGTCAGCACATGCAAGGCTGAACAAGAAATAGTTGTTGACCGTCTGTAGGTTCCTATTAACTTTGATGGATAGCATGACCAGGATATTTCCAATAACTGTAACTAGACTGAGGGAACCGGCCACCAACACAATGAACACCACCTCCACAGTCTTGTAGGCGCTTTCGCTCTCGTCCACAGCTTCTGTGTCGTTGCCTTCAGAGGCATTCCAGTAGGTGAAATTGAATACATCCATGGCATTTGGTCTTTTGTTGCCGCCTCCTACTCAGATGGAACCTGGAAAAGGGAAGAGAAGATTTGCAATGAGGTGCAAATTGCAGATTTCTAACAGGGTTCATGGGAAAAACACGGTTTTATTAGGCTTTTCAAAAATGTATTCATCTCCTAATCATTATTATATGCTGTAATTTCACTAAAGGTTTCAAGAAATTGACAGAATTGGCTGTGACATTTTATTTTCTCAACTTGCACTTGAAAATTCCTTTCACACAGCGCTATGAAATTCTTTTGATCCTTGTGTGCCTCGGTGGTTCTTGCTTTCAGCCTTAAACAGTTTCCCGTGTGATCGACGCTGCTTTGATTTCCACGCAGCTCAATTCAGACGCCAGTAAAATGAGAAGTAATGTGGTTTGCCCGCTCTGCTCTTGAGTCGCAGTTCTTAGAGGTGTTTCAGGTGTTTCAAACTTTATCCAACCGTGGTTCGGTGTACATAATAAAAAAAACGATAAAATATTAAAAGAACATACAATTTTGAGGATATACATCTTGCTTTTTCTTCTTCTCCAGGTTTTGCAAATAAATAAATGGTCATCTCCATTGATGACCTAAACTCTGACTTGCATTAAAGCAGATGGTAATCTGGTTTAGAGAGAGATATTACTGATCATCTGATGAGGTAAAACAATGTGAAACTGATTCATCCCTCCATATGAAGGACACACTACTGCAGCTAGTAGCCAGTAGAGCACAGTTACTGAGTAACCAGTGAATACTCACTTATCTGCCAAGCCAGAAATCCCTCATCATTGCATTAGGCATTGAGCTAATCTGAACTAATCCCCATAAAATGTTTAAACCCACCGATTTATATTCAAAAACACCAATAATACAAATGGGACACACTTGTGGCTCACTGGAGACGAGTGGATTAGAGAAGTAAAGTGGATCAACAGGGATGGGCATAGCACAGTGGAGGCAGTTAACACCCCCTTGCTGCTCTTTGTCCAGCTCCAGCTGCCATAAAGCTTATCCCTCACCTGCAAACTGCCACGACACGGCGGAAGCTGTGACCTCAACTTGCTCAATTTAGGATGCACAAATCCCTTTTCAGCTCAATTGTACAGCTGTGATTTTCTGAAAGGGTCCCAGGGAAGCACAGGCTTAGTTTTAAAGCATCCATCCAGAGATTTTGAGTATGTCAGCATTGGGGAAAGTCATTTGTGGTTCCAAGCAAAGGCTGGAGTTGCGCATTGTGTCCGGCCATCACGTTGCGATTTCACAGTCCTCGCTGTAACTGCTTAGATCATCGGGATCATGGCTTTCAAATAGTCATCATGGGAAGTAGATTGCTAAGTCATGTGGTTGATTGCCTTCATGTTATCACAGCCACAGTGCAATACATGTTATTGACTTGGACTAGATTGTTCAGAAGTGTATTGATAAGCTCAGGATGCTAATAGCAGTATAAGACATTGCCTTCTCTGCTGCATGCATGCTGTCAACATGATAGAAGCGCTGGCATATCCCAGCCCAGCAAGCTTGAGTGTGGCTGCCATCACCTGGGGAGAGGAGCAGGGGGCACTTCTGGCAAAGCTATCAATCATCGAGAAGTCTCAGCATTATGCTCGTGCTCCTGACGGAGACCAATCAGAATGTGAGCATTTCATCCTGGGCGAGATGAATATTCAGGTTTTCCTCATTTAGCTCAACGCACGACTTAACGCAGTAAAACGCAGTATTCTTTTGTTAAAGCTCTGTGGTTCATTTACTCCTTCTGGATACTTCTGGACCGAGATGTTTGGTCAATTGATTGTGCAATCCTGAATTTGTCCATTTTTGTATGGTGCATTCGGAAAAGAAAGAAGTGAGACAAGTCATTTGGGAGAATGTGCATTAATGAGCATGACTATTGTTCTGTGTTCCATCTTAGATATTCCTGGAACTGGCTCAGTCGAGCTGAAAATTGCTTATGCGCTCTGGGAATCAGAAACGGCCACCCCTCACCCCTTTTTTGTTACGCCCTGTCTTTTGCATTCTTTAAAAAGAAAATACATATAAAAATACTCTAAGACTTTAGGATGACTGCTGAGTAAACTAAAATCTTCCGAAGTAAGAAGCAATTATTTTTTCACCTGCATTGCCTTGTATTTGACGCTGCAGTAAATAACTTATACAGGTCCATGGCTTTGTCAGGGGCAGACAACAGGTTCCAGCTTTCTGCGGATGCAGCTTCAAGCTTTGGAAATGAAGCTCTGTCTCCGAATGTGGCAGCTGCTCTTAAGCCGATGCAATCGGCTGCCTCCCTAGAGTCAAGATTCCTATTCCTCATTTTTGAGCGCTGATCCAAGGTAAAGCCCAGGGCACCTGCCCCCTGCTTTCAGTGATTACATGCACTTACATTGCTGGCCCTCTCCATGGGAGTGTGCAGGGTTGGGCCTTCATTTACTAGCTGTTTGCAGGGAAGCATGACCGGAATGCAAAAGCCATCTTTGTTGCAGCAAAGCGGCTCTACGGGGGGGGCATAGACACATTCAGCATTCCTCCTAATGGTATTCCAGCTAATGGCGATAAGCAAGTTTGTTTTGAATTATTATTATTTTCCCAGATGTGTGTCATTCTGACAGGAACACCGACATATCGCTGAGATACACAAATGCATACACATATCCGGAAAACAATATTTACCAGGAAATGAAATGGCTCCTGATAAACATCAAGAGTAGCACATCATATCTGTGTTGTCAAGAAAACTGGCTGCAGAACAATTGGACTCTTGATAGTTTAATAGTTTAATTACAAATTAGCATTCAGATCCTCAAGCTCTTTCCACCGTCTCGGGGGTGTCATACTGTTCAGGATAGATCCTGACAGATGCCAGAAAATTCAGTGCAAAATATTTTTATGGATTATCAGAGGAATTTCTCAAGAAACTTGCAGCTATTTATTTGAGTAAAATGAATTTAATGAGGCAGATCTGACATACTCCCTCTGCAGGCAGCACGTACCTTAGCAATTTTGGGTCTCTCTAGTACCGGAAAAGAAATGCAACTAATTACAAATTCTGCAAAAGTAACCTCGTGGATTTCCACCCTGCCACTCTACCAATTTGGCAACACGGTTTTGCAAGAAAATAACTCTGGCACTTTGGCTGAATTCATTGTAAATAAGCAGTTTAGTGTTTATTTGTGGCGTTGCACCCCCTAACATGCAAAATGTTAGTGAAATTGAGTGCCACATGAGAAGGATCATGAATATGTTTATGTTCCACAATTGGCAAACCTTGTTACTTGTTTAAGTGCTGTGAATTTAAGACCCATCCAGCATGTATCCTGCCTCTAGCCCGCTGCCAAATGGGATAACCCACGACCCTGCACAGGGTGAACGGTTACAGAAAATAGATCAAATGGAGAATATAGTCCTTTCCAATGTGAAAGAGGGGTGGGTGTAGTTTCCAAAGCGATTCAACTCTTAATTAATCTACATTGGAAGAATGTTGGCAATAAGATACAACCAGCAGAAGACACACTGTCCTCCATGTCATCCTCTTCTCAGAGGACATGTCTCGCTTCCAAAGCAGGCACAGTGTAGAATGCAACTAGATGTTACTGCACAGCCTCCCGCAAAAGTGCCCTTATCAGTTCCAACTCTGAGGGGTCTTCTTAGTTGAAGCCCCCCTGACGTACAACTCCTGGGGTAACAATGGCATACTACCTCTCCAATATAAGCATCTGATTAACTGATGGAATATCAAACCGATTATGGAATAAATTGACACTGCCCTCTAATTAGGAGTCAGACAAAGGCATTATGCATGAGAGGACGCAATTACACGAAAAGCCTCTCCTTGGCAGACATGACAAAGCCTCCTGAAGCCACAAACTCTCCGGTAGTGCTTTTATTAAGTGGACATGAAGCAGCAGACATAAATGGAGCTTTTGACAAGCCGGAAATAGCTCTCATCTGCAAACAGTCAACTGACCGGAGCTCCCCTGGGGAACCTGTAGGTGGCCATATGTCACTTTCTGCCAAGTGAGGGGAATGAGATCAAAATGTACACTGGGGATTTTTCCTGCATATTTTATTAAGAATAGAGTGAGTGTGCACACAATCGCTCTTGCCAGCATCACTGTCACCCTGCCACTGTCCTGTCCTCGTTCCTCTCCATGTATTTGCTCATGATGTATCACGCAGGCACCGTCCCTCAATAGAAAGCGGTGGTGCTCATTAAGATAGAGACAGATAGCAAAAATGGAAGAAAAGGCAAGGCAGGCAAAAGGCAAAGAGATTAAGCATGTGCCTGTTGGATTTGTTCTACTTTATTGTTTCCATATTTTTCTGCCCATACCCTTCGTACACAGTCCGTCTTTCTCCTGTGACACAGTGCTTGTGATAAAATGCAGACCAATATCGCCCTCGGACAGGCTGCTATATTTACCGCACTTTTTCCCAGCACAGCATTCAGCAAGGGTGATGTGAAGCCTTGAAGGGAGAATGCACTGTAAACCCTCATCCATAAAGTCCAGATGCACAGTAGAAGCCTAGAGACTATAGCATCAATTCTCCAAACCCTTTTGGCAGAAATGATGCCTAAATTGTCGCAATTCAGACAAACAGATTCCCATTTTAGATTGTGTCCAAGAATTCTGTACTGTAAATAACGAGAACAATATAAAAGTGTTATTTATTTATGGCATCTTAATAGAAATAAAATCCTGCTTTTGCTGGGGACCTCTTTTTGGCTATCCCCAAATGGAAAAAAAAAAGTAATAATCTTCAACCATTTGAAAGTAAACTGCATATCAAAGCCGCTGTCATCAATTATACATGTCGTATATTAAGTACTCCATCTCCGCTATCTGCTCTCTACTTAGTTGAAAGGCCTCAAGAGGCTGCCCTGCTTTGAAATAACCATCAGTATCTGGCCGACTGCTGACTTAAAAGGTGTTTGCAAAGTTTAAAAAGAGAAATAAATTGTTCGTAGGGTTGGTTTTCTGAACCCAACCGGGTGACAGACAGTTTGAATCCACTGATCGAAAAGTGAAGCATTTTTAAAAAAGGGCATGCTCTTGTTTAATTGACTTGATCGATTTGTCTCTGTTTTTGGTCTTCAAACTCTGGATAGCAAGCAGTAAAACAAACTGGTTTTGTCGCCGCACATGAAATCAAGGCTTGTTGTTCTTCTTGCATCATCTTCGTCCATCTAATAGAAACATGTCCTGGATATAGGAGAGGCACACAATCTCATCCAAACACCACTGTTGTTGTGAAACTTTGAAACTTGAAGAAGAAAATAAAATGCTTGCATGCAGGAGGTGACATCTATGCAATTAGCCCTTCTTGTTCTGTCCTCCCCTTTGCTTTCAGTATCTCATTCCCTTGTGTTCTGGCTGGCAGTCTTATATTTCAGAGGTTAGCGTTCTCAAAACACACTCTCCACTGTTAGGACAAGGCTAATTGGCGTTGCCCGTTTTTTTTCTGGAACTACAGTGGCTCATCAAAACATTCTGCCTGGAGCCGATCAAATCCCTCCAACTAATTAATCGTTAGCAGATCTGACACCGATTCTGCCAACACTACGGCATGCAAAGGGGAAATCTTCCTAAGAACACATGCTGTCATTTCTGATTCGGTGCATTGGTAAACTTTGTTTTGTCGCCTGTAGTTAAAATCCACTGAAAAGGCCAATCCATGGCCCAGTTTCACCAATAAAACAAGCTTTGACAGAATGGAATTTGCAATACAGTATCTAATACTGTAATTATATATTTGCCAAAATGTTTGGCCAAACCTCGACTGCAACATAGTTTATTGAAATTGTCTCTTATCTTTGAGCCTCCCCTGAGGTGACCTCTCAGCTTCCCATCAGTGTTTCTCTAAATATATAGACCTCCTTAGATCAATGTGATTACGACCATGTTTTCTGCCTGCTCAGAATCTCTCTTCAAATATAATATGTTTAAACAAACAATACCAATTCATGTATGTGTTAAGCTGTTTATTCAGAAGGTATAGACAATATATATATATATATATGACTGGCAGCTGGCGTAATAAAACGGGCGAAGATAACAGGAACTGTGTAGTGGATTTTATTAGGGTCTTTAACGGTGTCAGTCATAAATTCGTTCTGGAAACAGTAAAGTGTGCTCTGCAGTATAAATGGAAAAAATATATTATGTAATTAAACAGGAGTTCATCATAAATAAAATAAAATAAGAGTGCAATAACTCAACTATCATTTTAGCATAAGGCTTCATGAAGGTTGCATGGGACCATGGATTTTAGCAAACAGGTTAAACTTGCTTGAAAATTATAGTTAAATCTCCCGGACATCGTCCTCACTGGCAAACTTTGCAATCAAATGAGTCCAATCTGATTGGTGCTGCTTGTTGAAATGCAACGCCGCGCCGCCGACTCGCAGCTCTTCAATGAAAGAAAACAAGTTCTGATAACATCAATTCATTTATGCAAAGCAGCAGATTACATAAAACACACAAATCTTGTGTGTTCGCATGTCAAGCACCAGGAATAAACTGCTTCATAACAACTTCAGACATGCACGGTAATGCACTGGTGACACGCACACACACACCAGCAGTTTCATACTAATTGAGAAATTATACCAATATCCACCCAAATTATGTTAATGGAGCAACTTAATGCATTAGTTGCGTCTTTCGGCTCTCACTGAATTAATATGTTGGCAGGCGTGCTCCAATCAAGATTATGGTGCATTAAGGATGATATCAAAGGTCAATTTCAACTGTTTTTTTTTATTTTCACCTTGAGTTAGCTAACATAACACCTTTCACTCCCCCCCCCCCAGCTAATCAAGCTCCTCCAGCGGAGCTTGTCACTCATCCTTGATGAGATGTCTACTTTGTGGAACCGCATTCAGGCAAAGTAGGGAGAATTCAGCAAATCTGGAATAGGCTGATTTCTCAGCGCTTCAGTCATGCTGGTGCTCATTCACTCTGATGCCAAATTTAGATCTACCGTCTCCTCTCCGTCTAACTCCCACCATTCATGTTACACACACGCACATGCAGTGCAGTCGTAGCAAGTGACAACCACTCCTCAATTTCTGTTTTGCATGCACGTTGGGGAATTTTGACATGCTCCATAAGTCACAGGCAGATTGTTAATAATTAGAGGCTTTATTTTATTGCTTCTTCAAAGTGCTATATTTTTCCATTATTCAGTCCAGGCTTGGTATTTTGCCACATGCACACGGTTTTAAAATGTAATAGGAATATTACACATGTGCAAACTGATAACAGAATTGCAAGGAGCATTTAGCTGTGTTACCAATGCCCCTGTGTTTGTTAGTATTGTGCTGTTCCCGGAGTGTAATTCCTCCTCCTTATCTTGATTGGAAAGTTAATGAAGCCTGTGCGGATACATTGAAGCGATTGCTTGCCAACAAACATGGATAAAAAAAAAAAAAAATTCCTGTAATCACCAACAGGTATCAACCATTAAGTTGCAAGTAAACAGACAAGTAAACAGCCAATGGCCATGCATACATAAAATCAAATGAGGCTTTGAAATACATCAGCAAAGATGTTCAACCATTCACACCATAGTAGAGTGTGTGTGGGGGGGGGGGGGGGATTTCCTCGAAACTGAATTGAAAGTTTGCCCGATGAATAATTCAAATAAACCTTTTCTAGCCAGCATTGTTTTTTTAAACACTGCAATGGAAAACTTTTTTATTAAGCAATTAAGGTGAAGCCTTGTGTAAAACAAGGGATGGTTGCAAATTGAGACTAGAAGCATCTGCATTAATAATAAATGTTGAATGGTGTGATGCTGAAAGAGAATCTGGCTAACAAACAGGATCAAACTTTTTCCCTTTACTCAGCCTAATGGGGCAAATCTGACCTAAAACAAATCCAAAGTGGGGCCTCTTCAAGCTTGGCTTCGACAGACACTGAGCACAGCTACTGAGTGCATGTTAGAGTGCCTATGCAAATTTGACAGTGACAAATGTAGTTTCATTCCAATAAATCTTTCCCACATATCTGCTCAGAATTTGCCACCGTCCGTAATTTGCAGAAAAAAGCATCTGACTTTAATCCTCTTTGTTGTAATTTGATTCACAGGAACAGTCATCACACACACACACCTACCCCCTTAACCCCCCCCCCCGTCAATGCTTCGGCAGTACTTCATGAATTTAGGATTTCTATTATCTCCATTTCTCCACACCCTCCTGAAGGGTTGAGGGCTTTTCTCGCCTATTTATAGACTGTAACCTTCACACTTTCTAAAGCCATTTTGAATCCATTCAACCGAAATGTCAACCTTGAACATTGCGTCTATTTGTGTACGCTGAGATTTGCTGATTGAGCTCCAAAATGCACAGACCAACGTAAACCGAGTTTCAGAGAAGGAATTCATAGACGTGAACAATCCACTGGTGGAGAATCATAGCTAAAACGAAACTGTCAAATAAGGTATATAAGATACAGATCAGAAATGCAGTTACTCTTATTCATATGGTTATCTAAATGAACAAAACAATAATGATAGAAAGCCATGCATTACATAGATTCTATCAGCAAAAATGTTGGACTTACCCGTAGTCATTTATCATTTATTTTGTTTGCTAATTAGCAACAAAAAAAAGAAAATTGCTGCAAAGCCAATATTGAAATAGCAAAGGGAATCTCTAGACATACAGCGTTCCACTTCCATAAAATGCCCTGTGACTGTTCCTAAGTCGTCATTTAGCAAAGACAATCTGACAAAGTTGGGCTCAATAATAGTTTGACTATTGGGAAAATGTATTGATTCACTTTCTCACTAACTGTTACCGACTTTTGATCTTTTCGAGCTCTCTCCCAGGAAATGACTAAACCTGTTTCCCCAAATGTTAAATGACGACTTCCAATCAAATATATTAGAAGAGGAATAAAAAGCAAACTTGGTTAGTTGTCTGTATTCATTCTCACTTTTATACCTGTATTTGCTGTCTGTAATCTGATATTCCCCTTTACAGAATGAAATGACTTGACTTCCGAGTCAATCTTACATTGTGTGCCGTCTCTGTGCTCTCTGGAGGTAGCTTATATCATCTAATTAGATCATCCAACAACTGAGTGCATGCAGCTGTAAGATGTTGGGGGGAGGGGGGGCTCGTACAAATAGAGACTGCAGGATTTGAGACCGTCATACACACATATTGAGCTTCATTTACATGCTGAAGATGGACAGACATAAATGGACATAAATCCTTTTTGTTCATCAAAAATTCAGTTCGGCCTCCTAGAAATGACATTTTACATTCGACTAATTTATTACGGCAAATGCGTTTCATTAAGGAAGTGTAATCACCGCCCGGATTATGTTTGCAGACGTTCATTTGATTCTGTGTAAATGACGTTTATAAGCTGCACTGGAGTCACAGCGAGGTGGTTCGGAAGCTCGAGTCCAGGATCTCACTTGTGGTTTAGGTTATAGCAAAGTGAATTCTTTTCTTGGTGAAGTCTATGTTGAACTTTCTTCAAGATAGTAAGTTGTTGAATGAGAAGCGCAAACAGAAAAGATTACGGTCAATATCCAGTTCATCTGTTTTAAGCCGCCACGACTGAAAGCCGGTTTGCTTTATTCTCCCTGCAACCCAACCCGCGCTCGTCATTTTCGTACGCCTCCCGCAGCAGGAGGGGAGTCAACCAACGAACACTTTTCAGTTCTGGTGCATAATGGGGGATCAAAAGTCCTTTAAAAAAAAGCCTCCTATGTTGTGTTTGCTTTTGATTTGTTTGTCTGTTCTCTCCTCGAGTCTCTGTGCGAGTCCCCCCCCCTGGCTCTCCTGTGGAGCTGTGCTAAATGAAGTGTAGTCAGCGCACAAACATACACCTAGAGTGGCAATCACGTCTCGCAGCAAGGCAACCCGGGGGGGAGGGGGGGTTAGCCGCCACAGCAGGAAACATCCCAGAGGAAATGATTGATTTTCAGTTGCCCAGATCACGTGATGGTTTTAACAGCGGGTGTGTATTATTTCGTCCTTTTGAATTTTAGAGAAGTCAGATGAGGTGCAATCTTCTTGAAAAATGAAACAGCCCATTATAGGTCGGGGCTTTCGTATGAAGAAATACAATTCCAAATACCGTATGTCAAACCTCATTGGATGCTTGCCTTGGAAGACTTTGATTAAAAATCCAGGAGAAAAAAAATCAACAGGAAATTTTGAATCAAACATGACACACCTTGATTTCTTAAAAAAAAACACATACACATTCACAGTTACTATTAATGCTTCTTCTAGTGAAACAACTTGAACTACAAGTACTGCTAGCTCTTTTCCTACTTCACAGTTTTTACTACAACAAGTGTAATACTTTGTGACGCAAGAGTGAGGGCAAGGGGAGCTGGTGAAATTCTCTATAGACCAGACCGACCCCCTCATTTAACATCACTCAGATCAGCCGATCAGCAGTGGACAGCCTCTTTTGTTTGAAGGGAGACACAGCAGCCGTGTGGGAA
The DNA here is from genome assembly GCF_040956055.1 of Brachionichthys hirsutus. Taxonomy (NCBI): domain Eukaryota; kingdom Metazoa; phylum Chordata; class Actinopteri; order Lophiiformes; family Brachionichthyidae; genus Brachionichthys; species Brachionichthys hirsutus. The sequence goes on along the minus strand of NW_027180363.1, from coordinate 110,447 downwards.
TACTGAAAATGATATCTAATCAATCAGTTTTATTTGCTAATGGGTCACGGTGGGTGAATAAGTTGGACCCATGTTGGTTAATTACCGGTACAGTGCAAACACTTCATGATGAGGGAAATGGAAATATATTTTTTCTCATTTTTCATGCATGCAGATCTTTTAATATCTTCTTAGAAACAGCTGCAGACAGTTGCCTGACAATATTAGAAGCCGGATTTTAACTTTCTTCATTTTTTTTAAGGACCACAATCATCTGACAGATGAAATTATAGCACCCATCAAACATGTGTGTGCTCTGAGCTGCCACATAACTGGAACCCATCTATATTAGCCTGCTCCATCTAGCCTGTCTCTTGCTCAGATGCATCTACCTCTTAATCAGATTACGACATTACATTTGAGGTCGTTGGCCTGATCAGCGCTTCTCTGAGAGCATTGCTCCCCATTAGCTTCATTAGGCTGTGGCTGAAAAAAGGCCTTTGTGGAGACTTTCGGTGTGGAGGAGGCGAGAAACCATCTCTCCAGTGGGCCTATCGATCTGTTTACTCCCCTAAGAGCAGGAGGGCCCGTAGAAGCCGAGGAGCGGAGCTGCGGTTCTGTTGCGTAACGACTTCATTTCTTCTGCTGCCTCCCGGCTTAGGAAAGTAATACCGTGCTGCTGGAATGATGCGTTTAGAGATGTTCACCTGACGCATTTTAAAGCAAAGAAAAACAACGGCTGAGGAATTGGCTTGGGCTTTACATGCAGCGCCAGCACCCAGATTGATTATTATTCAGCCTTGATTCTGTTTGAGTTTGTCATTGGGAGTCTCATTGTCACAACAAGGACAGTGACATCAAGCAGCTGGGAGCAAATTCGGATGAGCCGTCAGTGTTGGGAGCGAATGTTGTTTTGCGGGTCTTATTTTTTATTTTTTTTAGAGAGGCAATAAATGCGAAGGGAAGGGATAATTCCGTCTGGCAGCGAACCAGAGCTGTGACTTTTGTCAAAAATCTATTGTTACAGAGTGCTGTGTGTTTCTTCTGGTGATGACACAGCGCTGAGCGGTTTTAATCTGCAGGCCTCATGCTGTCATAGCTGCCTGGCACAGTGGGTTTGATAAACCTAGTCCTTAGCGCCGTGTGTTTCCAATAGTAGGAAGCGGGCGGCAGCACTGTCAGGCGTCGGTCCAGCTGGATGGCCACAGTCGGACTGGAGGGATTGGCATTGACATGCTGCGCTTAGCTGCGCTTGCCTTTATGCTGAGGCTGAGTAGGAGTGGCTTTGCAAATTTGACATTATAGCTCCAGATTAGCAGCTTGCATCGGCGGCTGGAGGTTGTCATCCTCTTGTTGTACGTGCGGAGATGCTCTGAAGGCACGAGGGAGGGTTTTGTAAACTTGCATGCTTATGCGCATTTCGGAAAACGCTTTCATGCACAAGACGCCTTTGTGAAAATGAAATGAACAAACGCACACAATCTGCGAGAACCGGGGAACCTCTTTGCTTGCAGACGACTGTGATGAAAGGACCATTATGGATAACCCCGTCGCCCTAAAAGCAGCAGCAGCTTTGAGCGCTTTGAGCGTGTTGAGCTGCAGACCCTGTAGTGAGCAGCCAGAGGCTAGACTTGCGCACATTTAACAGCGAGGTCCTCAAAGCGTTCTCCTCTGCAAGCTGCCCTCATCAGAGGATGGCTTTTCTCACTATAGATGTAATTGCCAGAAGTTCAGAAGTGCATATTTTATGACTTGCTAAGTATTGAGGCAAATTACTGTAGCAGTAGTGGTATTTGATGATTATGCTGATGGTTTGGAATAAAGTTTGCGGGGAAATTAATTTGTTGAAACTATTAAAATTCTTTGAGACAGCAGGAAATGATTCTAAAAAAGCTGACTGTGCATTATATCAAACCTCATAATGAAGCGTGGGTGGAAGTAGCACAGAGTAACCTGGAACTCATACATGTATAATTCAGTGTATCTCTATACTGTATGTTAGTACTGTATAACATTTTACCTGCACATTCGCACTATTAAGTATTCAGGTTCCTGAGTGCTGACGCATTCATTCTGCTTCCAGTTCCAACAGATCAGCCACAAAAACGCTAAACATATTTCATTTGAGATAGACGGATAGATAATACCTGAAGGGGAATTATGTCGTCATAGCAACTCCGTACATTTAAATAGAGTACAACTTTTTTTACTTATTTCCTTCATGTTAAGTACATTTCTTTCCACAGATGTACTTAAAGGCATTGATTTGTTGTAAAGCATTTGTATCGACGTTCTGCTATCATTCTGTCTGATCATCATATGCTGTCTAACGATTGATTACACCTACCGAGGAGCCGGGTCACAATTATAGTTAATATTATTGTTTAAAAGGAGAGATTGATTAAAACAGCACATATGCCTGTTGACAGGAGTACCAGCTATTTATCCTGTGTTATATAGTCTATGTTCTAAACCTGGGTCAAGTAAAAACTTCAAGAGTTATATTCCAGTTTGTGCCCAAACAAGTCAAGTGTATTTGCCAATATGTTTACGTCCCACCAGGAATATTGTTCAGAAAGAAACTCCTTTCTATTAGTCCTCTGATTGGCTGAGATAAATGGGACTGCAGAGTAATGATTGTAGAAACACTGATTTTTCCATAATGGCCAAATCAAAGTAAAGTCTGAGCAATGACCAAAATGGGCAATGTTGATCCCATTCGATTAATTCTGCGCTGCCTCAGCAGCCCCGCCCCGCCTGCATCGGATGATGCCCAAAAACATTTCCCCCGGCATCAAAATCATCCAAGACACAGACATTGCCAAAGAGCTCCTGAAGCAAAAAGGCACTCGCTCTCAGGCATTGTACAATATCCAGGACTTGTAGTGCAGCACCCTGCTCGCTATGGACGCACGCTTGTCATCCTTCAAAATAAAAGTGCTGTTGTGGAAAAGTTGATTCGCTCCGTACTCGAGCCAGGATCTTACTGACAGTGATTGCTCTCATTAAGGAAAAATGGCTTTCAGCACTTATAAGAATCACAGCAAGATGAATTCAAGACTCGAGCGGAAAAGCACTTAAAGTTCATCACAATGTATTCAACAAGCAGTGCTTCATGTAAAACCCACAGTTCAAAGAGCACTAAATAGGAAATAAATCAGTTCAACAACAAAACCAAAAGCACTCTTAGGGGTGCTTGGTTAACTCCACCAGTTTACTTTTGTGGATGACCTGGAAGCTTGGCAGTCCGGTAGAGTGTTGAAAAAAACTGGAATTATAAATCCCTTCATTACAGAGGTGCCAGCTCACCTCCTGGTCACATACATATAGACACCTGGCCTATATGTATGTATAGGAGTGTGTAAAAAGAAAAACCCAAATCATTTCCCCACTGAAGATTACTCATCCTAATTATGTAGGATTTGCAGATTAAATCATTTTAAGGGTAAGAGTGATAAACTGTAGCTTCAGTCGACATCTTTTAATATGTGGTAATTTACATTTTATGATAGTTAACCTTCTGACATTGAACAAAAAGTGTAATAAAATGAGTTGGTGCAAATCTGCTCTTCGGTTGGTAAGCGGACTTGCACCATAGATATATCCTTCAGTTGACTGGTGCATCATCACCATAATGTGCTTGCAACGTGGAATCCATTCTGACCTGCCTCTCCAGAATCACCATGTTAGTGCTTTCTTGAATACCTCAAATTGGCTCCCCAAATGTGTCTGACTTTATTTGTTTCTTCACATGCAGGAAGAAAGAGGCAAGCTAGTGAGCACGCAGTTAAAGATTCGTTTTTCCATCAACTAAAACTTTGCCAAAAAGTTAGATGAGAAATCTTTTCTCAAGTTCAGTATAAATCGTTCTAGATTGTCACATTGCTGCACCATTACCTGGCCAGTGGTTTTCCTGTCCTTCGTTGGACCAATAAACAACTGCTGCTGCCGATCAGACAACAATCTCGCTTTACCGGCACGATGTACAGATTGTGCCATAAGATTCTGTTTTCCACCTCTATTGGTTACATCAGGACCAGCCTATATAATCCATATGGATGCTGTCCCATGTCCTATATGGACATATTTTTTTAAGACATTTTACTTTGAAAATACTTCCATATTTATAAGCGAAATAAGGCATCTTTTTTTTTGCAATCGGCTCCACTGCAGCTGCACTAGGAATAATTTTGCATGATGCAGGTGACATGTAATTGGAAACAGTATGAATGAAAGTTCACTAATCATTTCTTATTGCTCCACAATTATAAGAGGCATCAGCTTTGAGAAAAAAAAATATCTTAAGTGTATTTTCCCGTGAGTTTATTTTGCTCCCTATACTCAGCTCCAAATAGAGATTTGAGCACAGACGACAACTTCAGCCCTGATCAAGGTGAAGTGACATTCAGCAGAACAAAAGGGGAAATTAGAACGGTGGAATAGAGTCATGTCTGGCACGCCGCCAGCTTAAGCATTTTAGGATGCTTAAGGATCCATCTTCTTGAACAATGTCTCCTTGCTACCATTGAGCAGAAGGATTACTTAATACGATTACCAGCTCCGCCGAGCCAACCGTGGTGAATGCGGCCCATAATTACAGCGAGAAGATGAGGAAGGTATATGACAGAGATTAGACCAGGTGAACTCTGGCAAGCCACACAAAAAACATGGCCTCGCCCAGCTTTTAAAAACCTTTCTGGGTTTACAACTGTGCTGCTTTTGTTGCTTTTCACAACACAGACTCCTTCAGAAAATTGAAACAAGCCTTGAAAACGGTTTTGTTCCGTCTTCTTTGAGCCTCGGTTCTGAACTGGTTTTGAGCCTCGGCATACAGTGACAACAAATAAAAGTGTTTCCTTGTCAATTCAGTCCAATTCACTAAAAGTTGAGATGCTGCGTCAGGAAAAAAATGCAAAATGTGAACATTTGTTCAAACTATTTTCCATCTACTCAACTGAAAACATTACAAAGAAAGTGTATTTAGTACTTTGCCTCATTGCCTTAGTTAATAGTTACCTCCATCGAGGTGAAGCGGATGTTATGTAATTGTCTGTCTGTCTGTACTAACCATTGTCTAAGTGACAGAAACAGACTGATAAATTGTTAATATGCTCATGCGGCGCCTCCGAGGCCTCACTGCACACGACGGATGGTCGTGTGTTTTTCAGTATCTTATCATTTGTATAAGTTGCTAAAAAAAGCATGCAAACTGTCTAAGACGCCAGCCTATCCTTCACCCAGTGTCAAAGCCAGTTCATAAGAGTGCACAAAGTCAAGGCCATCAAACAGACCAACGAGTAATGAGATCTCCAATGCGATACAGACACGGGTCTTTAATGTCAAAATAAAATCTCCAGCTCCCATATTGCCTACATCCCAGAAGAAAAAAAAAAAAGAGCGGTATCTCTGAGGAAGGTAGCTATCCATCAGCAATTTCTCTGTGTGCATCAGCCTGCCCGAGACGAAATGCACAATGATGCAAGGCATTAATCAACTACTGACAGAACATCCAGAACTGGGACATGTACCCTTGCCCCCCCCCCCCCCCCCCCCCCCCCCAGCCCAAATCTGTTTATTCTTCTGCTGAGGCTCTCTGACTGCAGATCTAAACTCTTCTGGTGCTTTGCGCCAATGTTGCATGCCGGGAAGTTGGTGCCTTGTCCAATGAAAGGGCAAAGACACGGCGAGCACAAACACAAAGCACCAAAGTCCAAAAGGCACAATGCTAGAACTCTTTGTTCCTGCACAGGCTATGCAGGTTTATTCTCACACATGTGCCAAAGACGACAACATTGCGTTTCATCGTGCTGGCCACTCATTCTTCTGTTTAGAAATGACTGAGTGCTGTTGATGTGTTGAATCAGAGTCCTCACAGGAACAAGGGCTTCCAACATATCAAATATCTTGGACACTGTGGGGGTTAGAGGATATTCTCCATTGGGTTATATAGACATGTCAAAGCATTAATCCGACAGAGGGAGTTAAATGTTTGTCTGTGTAGAGCAAAAAAATGGATAAAAGTAAGTCACTGATGTGTTTGATTTAGCCTCAGGGAGTGATTTTACTCTTGATCATCTTTTCACCTTTTGGAGGAATGTTTATGATCTGATGGATTCTTTTTTTTTGTATCAGGGAGCCAGCTGCACCTTTCTTTATATTTTTTGTCCCGTTCTATGAGAGAAAATGACGTTTTGCATAAACCGTACATAGAAGTGGGGATCTGTTGGGATTTCAAGGGTACAAAAACATCTTGATTGCACTTAATAAAAAAATCATTCACCAAACACAGCTGCAATTTTTAGATTAGGACTGCATTCACCACGTACAATAGTGCCTCCTAAAAACCTGCAGCCAACATTAATCACAACACAACCAACCTAAACTGGCTTTATACTTCACAAGGGAGCAGCCTGCAAAGTTATGATTTATAGCACGGCGTCTGAATTCATCTGTTAATGGCAACGCCAAACCGCGAGACCTTGTGGCGCTTAATTTATGCTCCCTGCAGTAATTGTGTGTTCATGTTTCCATTTGCAGTTTCTATTACGTGCACATGCAGCTTCTGTGTAAGTCTCTACACAGCATAGCATCAGCAGTTTCTTTAAGAATATTTGTCTTTTTCATACCAGTGCAACACAATCCAAATCTCTTGTACCCTCTTGGTCCTAAATGTGCTTTGAATTAAAGACCCCACTTACTCAAGCCCATTATCTACCCTGATACCACGCCACCTCATCACCAGGCAAGAATGTTAACAGGAAAAAATTGTAGAAGGTGTGAATGGTTGACGCTCCCAATGAGCAGGTAGCTTCTTGCACGGTAGCCACGGCTGAACTGGAAGGGTCGGAAACATTGCCATGCCAACGGTGACTGAGGAGCAATGGTAAATGACTATGGTCTGGACAGCCAGTCTGTCTCTGCTGCTACTTGAGTTTTTTCGCTGAACATTTTGCATTGGATGGAAATACGAGTGTGCACTTCCTGTACACACTTTCATTGCAGGGGGTGGCCAGTAGCCCCCGGGGAACACGCAAGATTGTGTAGTTTTCATGAACATTTCGCAAAGGCGTTATGGCACAGTGCTTCTTTTACTGAGGCATGACACTGGTTAATGTCAGCCGTTAAACAGTTTGCGCTCGCAGTCGATGTGAGGCACTTCAGGCACGCCTACAATTACAGGCAACTTGCTCGCTCTATCCCCGTCTCTCTCTTTCACACGGAGACGCAAACACGCAGCTGCCATTCCGAATGAGAAGTCACACAGGAAAATGACATTTTTCATGTTACACACTGACGTTAACGCGCATATTAATTGCTGCAGCCTGAGACTCTGACTTGAATGGACTGGCTTGTAATGGATTACATGCAGCATATAATGTGTGCACACTGAGAGGCAATGTGCATCTTTTATGGGCGCACCTATTTTTATGATGACGGGTGTGATGAATGGTAATGACCTGAGAGTGCAGCCTTATTGTGTTCCCACTGCTAATACTGGACTTTAACCCCCCCCTGGAGACAAACAGTGCATCGAGATAATTCAATATTTTTGTCATTAAAGTACAACAGAGTGCTGTTTAGATTGACACACAGCTAATGGTCTTTCCTGGTTGCTTTAACATTGTCCGAACCCCCGAACGTAATTGAGAGACTTGGACGGCACCGTCTGCCTTGTGCAGTAAAATTTGTGGTTTAGAGGTGACGTCCTTTTGGAGTCCCTTTCGCTGCGGGGGTGGGGCACATTTCAGGTGATGTTTAGATTCTCTATAAACTCTGTGGGGGAACATGTAACCGATAAATAAAAATATTTAACATGATATAAAACAAGAATATATAGCACATCTCATTGTGTGAAAGAACTCTCGTGCATGTTGCAAAGCTGCGGTTCGGGGATGGCATTCTGTCGGTGGACGTGAATTGTGTTTACGAAGAAAATAATCGCATGCATGTGCACAGACAGACAAAAAGAAGACAGGTCTGAGTGACCCTTTGTGAAACCTTGTCTATTTGTTTGTCCTATCAAACAGCAATAAACAATTTAATTACCAATAAGCTTTTTTTTTTTACTGAAGTCATTGTTGATTTGTCACAATAGTATGGCTTACAGAGAAAAAAAACATTGGTTTTGCATCTAGCATTCACATATCATGCAATTGACTGCATGTATATTTAATGCACCAACTTGGTCAAGCTGCCATGCATTCATTGGACTTCTTACCAGAATTAGTGTGACTGTAAAATTTGTGAAGGAGCGTTTATTTAGGATTCAGTCAGACTTACGATTTAATCATTGCACAAAGCCGCTGCCTTTAAATCTGCACTGCGAAGAGAAGACGGCGTTGGAGGAGGTTGCATCATCCAAAAAGGAAAAACAGCAAATGCTTCGAAAATAACAAGCTTCTGTCTGTGACCCATATCATTTCACCATAAATTAAACTCCTTCTATTGGATTACCTTTAAATTTAATATCATCTGTCCGCCATTCTAAATTGGGGGGGGGGGGGGGGGGGATAGATGGTCCAGTAACAAGTAAATTCTCTTATATGAATAGTAGGAAGGAGTTGCATCAATCTAAATGTCTGAGTAAGGCTGGTTTGGCAACATGCAAATGGCGACCAATAAATGGTCGCCATGACGTCCTTACCAAGTGGATATTTGGTGATGTCCCCCGGCCTGATAATCCCACGGGGCCAGTCAGACACAGAACTGTAATCAATGACATCATTCCAGTAATTAGTGTTTACTTTAACGCATTATTCCAGGGGCTTTGATTAAGCAATAAGACCTCATGTGAAGCATATGCGACGTAATTGGTGGTTTCAGAGATGCAGCATTCAACGGCCCGGTCTTTGCCGCTCACATTCTCCGATTGTCCTCCAAGCCAACATGTGCCAGAACAAGAATATACCTGATATACACAATGGAGAGGAATGGCTCATAATTTGCTATTTTGCAAACAAATTAAAATCAGGACGGAAATGATCCAGGAAACCTCAGAAGGTCATTTCACACAGGTGTTTAAATAAAAACCATGCAATCAGATGGCCAAAGACCAAACACACAGGCATGAAAGCATTTGCATAGGCAGTGATGCGATATGACAAATCATTATTCAACACTATGCACACATTAGTCAAGTATTGCTTATCCCACTCGGCTCATTTGAATCGCTGATATCCTGAGATGATTAAAATATACAACTCTGTCAGAGGGAACTCTCATTTGCGACATTAAAGATGCATGTATGCACATAAATTCCGCATTACCTTCTGCGTTTTGTGTAAGAGCTGAGAGGGGGGATCTAGGTAACAAAATGTATCGGAGATGGAATTTTAAATGGAACAAAGTTGTTTATTAGAATATATTTGCACTTCATTGCATTATTCGCTCACAAGCTCATGCGCACTAAGCCATCCTTGGGCTGAGCGGAGTCTGAGCTGTTGCGTTTAACTTATCAGGAAGAAACATGCCTCTCGGCCACTTGTTTCAGTCTCGCTGGCAATGGTGGACATAAGCTGAGCTTGGGTCTTCAGGGGGGAGGACTTTGCTGTGCAAAGACCATGAAATGCTTTTGTTGTTGCTGTTGTTGTCCGGATAAAAGTAACTGGAAACTAAATTATATACCGGGTATGTAAAAAACAACAAATATTAAACCATATACTCTTGGAAATAAATATAGCACAGATCTCCTCAATTGTTCAGCATCTACCTCAGACACCATCCATCCCTCTGTCTGCAATGGCAGCCAAGCCCCAAGCGTCATTCATTACAACGTCCAACATCGTTCAGTGTCCATTAATCACATGCAACTGCCGTTTTCTCTCGTTTTCAGGGGCAATTGGCTGTGCAGCACATGGACGCAGACACCCAGAGGACACACGGGGTGCGGATCGAAGAAATTACAGTAAGATTGCTGAAGCATGTCTAACACCCCCCCCCCCTTTCCCTCTAATCACAGTCTATATCTTGCCGTTCACTTATTAATTGTGTGCTTCGGCTCACCTCAAAGCCATCATCTCTATACTCAAGCCCACTGTCTCTATAGTTGTATGTTTCTAAATGGCCGCCTTGCCGAATGAGGTTACATTTTCCTGACCTCGGGGCATTATTACCCTGTAATGTGTTTATCTGTATGGCTACATTTGTTATTTCTTGTTGACAGCCAAATGTTAGAATAACAAAAGATAATTTTTAGCTGATGGATGGTCCCGAGAGCAGCGCTATAACAGCTCCACGCCTCAACGGAGAATTATCTGGAGCAGAATCCTGTAGATGCCAAAAAAAAAAAACTGCTGCTCCACAATACCTGTCCTCTTACGTGTACGACCAGTCTACATGGTTTACACGCTGGGTTATTACACCTGAGATGTGAGGGCCATTCAGCTTGTCATAATGTGCATTTAGCCGGATCATTACGATACCATTTACTTGTCCTGTTAAATCAAAATGGCTGTCAGTCCGTAAATTGCCACAGCTCTGTGAAAGACTGTTGAATTATTTTTTCGAGCAGCACGGGTTGGACGGCTGATTCCTCGGTGGTCAGGCCATTCACCATCACAGAAATCAATCCACACTTCTCTTCTGGCACGCACTTTCTCTGTTGGCGGCAATGGGAGGGGGGGTAACATGTCAAAGTGGGCCTACTCAATCTTGTCACTTTAAGCGCAATCAATACTGCTTCGCCGCCAACCCAAAAAAGTCTATGAATACCAGCCCCCTTCTCCTCACGCTAGGCTGAGCATTCCAATCAATATGTGACCAAAGGCTAAAAACATCGACAGAAGCAACAAACAAAAAAAAAAGCAAGGCTTGGATTCAATGCTTTACAGAATATACCCCACATTCTGCAGGAACAGCACCGTAATGAGTTGGATTTAAAAAAAAGCAATCCTCTGTGACAGTAAAGTCTACAAATGTCATGCTTTTGTGTCATAAATGATCAAGATTCTCAAACCAAAGATCTCTGTGAAAGCAGGACTGTGTGTGCATTAGCCCAGTTTAATGCCACATCATCACTCAATTAGTGCTGCAGTTACAATTAGCAGAATTGAAAGGTTTTTAATCTGCAAATGCAGCTTTCCCAGCATTGTTCTCCTCAGTGAATACACGGTCCCCAAAGCCCCGTACAGCACGGTGGATGATTTTCAATGTATGGCCTGCTCATGGCTTTCAGATGGCTCGAATGCATAGAAGCAAGCCTCTGGCCATTATACCTGGGAATTAGTCAACCTCAAAAACAAATTCAACAAGCCCAGGGAAAGGTTTGTGTATCTTGGTGCTTGGCCCCTGAAACTATTGCATTCATTGCTATAGAGGATTGTGAGACATGGACCTCCATTCCTTCATGCATTATTTGACACTTCCAGCAGCCCAGTTCAGGTCTGTATTACAGCTAATGGATGCATTTTGGTTGGCTAGTGCATCTGTGTTAGCTATCAAGTTATGAGTGGGTGTGAATGCAGCGTGAGCCCCCCCCATGTCTCCCCAACTCTCTGAGCATGTGTGCCGTTTCTGTTATCTCAAGCCAGCCAGGGTGTAGGTCTGAGTGGGCAGGGTTGGCCTGTCCTAATTTGCGTGCCCTCGAACGCTGGCGGTGCCCTCTGCTGCTAATCTTTGCCAGGAATTTGGCTGGCCTGACACAAAACTGATCTGGCAGTCAGTCCTTCAGGCCTGTGCGCACTCGGAAAACAGTGGAAAATTGAATGTATAAAGACTCTCTTGAAAGTGAGCTGCGCAGATACCGTAGGGGCAAAATGCACGCGTCTACGCACACAGCTCCATTTGAGATAGGGCCAACTCTGCAATGGCAGAGAGGGGAGCTCTTGATGGTGCTGTTGGTGGAACTGCATCAAACAGTGCTGATTGTGTGGCTGTGTGTGCAGGCACCACATTTGCTAAAAATATCAGCGTGCACTCCCACCGTGCGAAGTGAGCCTGTTGATGTCAAGAGCTCACGCGATGCTCGATACACGACGCTCCATTTGAGTGCCGAGATTGCCCGGCGTGACAGAGCGACGGCTGATCTGATGGCTTTTGTGAAAGTGTTTTCACCGGGAGGCCGATGGAACAAATGGTGAACACCAGTCGTGCGTCTGGAAAGAGAGAGGACATTGTTGCCAGTCCAATGAATCAATCGTTACGCAACAGGACTGTCTGCAACGTGCATTTAATTACCCAGATTCAAATGTATGTGCTATAAAATGTGATGGCTGACTAATGTGCATAATTCTTTTGATGGCAATAAATAAATAAAAAGAATGACAATTCAATCATGATTCTTTCTTGATGTTTAGGCACAAGAGAAAAGATTTACAGCAGCGGCGTAGTACCGAAAACATAACAGTTTAAATGCTAATGTAGAGACACTGAAATGACGTTCATAGTTTGTGGTTTAATGTGTTAGCATGCTCTAATTAGCAATGAACATTTTTTTAAATTGACACTTGAATAAAAAATATGTTGGGCAATTTTTAATAGATCCTTGGGGGTGTGTGAATATTTTGACCAAACTTCTGGGGATAACCGACAGCAGCCATTGTGTTGAACCGCTAATGTTTATGTCATCGCTACGTGAGCACAGACGAAGACAAGCTGTCCCCAACTTGTTTTGATTTAATTCTCCCAGCACCATATTACGCTTTCCAGAGCTGCCCAGCATGTACGGATAAAACTCTTATGCTAATAAGTACTTACCTGGGAATTGAACCCACCTACCTGCGGCCCTAAATCCTTCTGAATCTTTGCATTGCAAGGTCACAGGAACAAATACATGCAGTATTTGAAGGTGCATTCTACGCTTTCCTTCAAGGTCTAAAGTTCTTTTTTTTAATCTAGTTATGTAGGATAAACCATTGTAGCGTCACTTAAGATAGAAAAGTGCCGCATACTGTCCACTCGTATAAACCAGAGCATCGAGCCTCCATTGTGAGTCTCTCTATCTGTATGCAGAATGACGACTTTTCTTTGTATGCATCATTAATGCCACCTGTCAGGTTCAGTGAAGTGATCTGGCTTCAGGGGCTGTATGTAAATATGTCATTTATGTGTGCATACATTTCCCTCTGTTAAGATTTCATTGGTAAATTGAAATTCACCATGAAGCAAAGACAAATCACATATAACAACAGACCCAACACTTTGGGTGAAAAAATAAATAAATAAATCTGTGATCCATGTGTACGACGTAATTTGAAGAAAATAAAAGTCAGAAATCGGAGCACTAGGATGAGTTTGTGTCTTTTGGGGTTTTGGTACTTACAGCTGGTGTTAAGCAGTCCGCTGGGCTTCCTCTCTGAATATCACTTGGCTGGCATATTCAGGGTGTTTGTGTTCGAGGTAGCACCAGAGCAGCTCTTTTGGACATAAGGAAGCGATGGGCACGTCTGGCTTCCGGCTTCATGGTATGTAGTTATGGCCACTGCAGGAAAAGGTTTTAAATGGTCATCAGCAGCTGGCTTCTGCTGCTGCATGCAAATCTGTGTCATTACATTGAGTGCTTTTAAAATGTTCGCTTGGTAATCACGCCAAGGAATCTATGAAATTTTAGGATACACAGCTGTCTTGTTAGGAATTAGATTAGATCAACCAGCATCGTCAAAAAAACAGTAACCCTGTCCAACATTCCTTCAGACACACACGGCTTTATGTGCAAGGTTAATCGAATCAGACTTGATTAAATAAATAAATTAATTCTTGGTGATAGGTTCGGAGGAAATATGCAAAGTAGCTGCCCATGTGGCTCCTCTGGGATTCTACGCATGGTCTCCCATGATCAGATTCCAGGCATGCTGTTTAAAAGCGGAGACCAGCTGCATGAGCCCAACGTTGTACTTAAGCTCCAGTCTTCACTGTGTAAATTACACAGCTCTCATTGTTCCTTAAAGTGCTTTATATATACACGGTACATGATATAGACATCTTTCATGGCAATCAATTCAAAATACTGGCGTCTCTGACTGTGGTCTGACATGCGTGTCCCACATGGAAGCCACAGCCCTGTGAGATTATTACCCCAGAGCACTCTCACTCAAACCTCCAAATGAGCCACCGACAGGAACATCTCATGTTTAAATGCAAATATCAGTCGGAGTGCCTTACAGGAGATTTATAGTCTTTACCTAACCCGGGGCCGCTCCCTAAATAAACAAGGATCTGTCTGTGTGCTTCGAATGGGAAGATCAGGCTCGGCCGATAAAAGGGATAAATCCCGAGGTTACATTGTTTAAGTACACAAAGTCGCTCTGCGTCACCACAAAGATGTGGGGATAACAACTTGTGTTTATGGCATCTAAGCTGTGTGGACACATCGGCCGTTACTGTCTGAAAGACGGCATTCACCGTCGTGACTAATTGCACCAGCCCGGCTCACGTGTTTGAGGAGCAACAGCTGGCTGGAGGGAAGAGTGCTTGGTCTGAACGCAAAGAGCAGCGGGGGCTTAAGAGGACTCGGAGTGAATCATGTTCAGGGTACGAGACAAATCGCTGTTGTTGTGCTACATTGCCAGACAGAACAAATGCATTTCCCCGTGGCGAGAATGTGCCTAATGATCTTTGTCTCTGGCGCTCCAAATTCATTTATTATGCTAATAGGAAAAGTTGTTTGTCTGATCAAGACGGTGCATAAACAGAAGTCCGCTTCCACGTTCCCGAATCATACTCGAGCAGAATTTGAAGGCTCTCAGCAATAAGGTGATGGAAATTATTCATAGCGTTGTAAGATCATGATAAGAGTTAAAAAATATCTAATAGGCCTGACTAAGATTGCAATCTCCTTCACCGGCATGCGTTTAATCCCCCCCCCCCCCCACCCCCAAAAAAAAAGATGTGTTTCATATTTAATTTCTTAGCGCTGGTTGGGTTGCAGAGATAAAATATTATCGTAAAATATTGTTACAAAATGTTGTGGATATGTTTTTGAACAAACCAGGATTTATAAAACTTGTTGGAGTCGTGGTTGTTTTCCTGCCTCTCATTTATGATTATGAATATAATTGATTAATTTATTCACTTTTTGTGTTATTGGAGACAACAAACCTGAACATTTTTAATTAATCAATACCAAAGTCAAACATTAATTTATTTCCATTTAGACACAGACATTGTTTTTGTCAGCTGCTCCATTGTAAGTATTTGATCTGATTTAACTTTTTATCTTTCAAATTTGGTTAGATGAAACGAGCTACTCGAGGGAATAATGAAATGAATAATGTCCTTTTTCTTTTCTCATTTGCTTGTATCTGGGACATTTCTGGGCATCAAAGTTTCTGTCATACAGATAACCTTTAGTTCATTCAAACAGCAACCAAAACCGCAAATCCTGCCTTTCACGACATCGCCGCTGGATTGTGAATGACATTTTTCTTTCTGGCTCGGTAATGAAAATAATCCTTTTCTGCCGCCCTAAGTCAAATAAATCTGTGCCGTGTCACCGACACCATCACCAGTCACCGGTTGAACCTGGCATGTCTGAATATGATTCCCTCTGTGTGAGCCCTGCGTAGCATTATAATCAAATCCCATAAATTAGAGCGCCCACACACAGATGAAACGCAGGATATGGAACATGAGAAAAGGTGCTCGCCAACTGATTAGATATCCACGGAGATGAAACCATTCCTATGGCGTTCATCCCATTGCAACTCGTCACGGCTTCGCCTCAGAGTACCCCGGCTTGAGATTGCTGTTCTATGCCGGATGACTTATGCATCCGCGCGAGATCCTCCTAAGAGGTGTGTTTTTTTTAGCTGTCTTATTACAAAAACATGTTCAACCCCGCTATGAACTGTCAGAAGCGCTTTGGCGAGACCTCGTTTAAAGCAAAAGCAATCAAACAAGGCTCCCAGTGTTTCCAATTTTAAATACTCTGATGGGATTGTCGGTAATGCAATTTCCTAGTACTTTGGTGTCCCCTGACTGCCGCTCCCTCCTTCAAGTGTGGGCTGCTGCTTTATTGCAACATCAGCGTCCTGATTTTTTTAGGAGGGAGGGCCAGCTTCTCTATGTCTGAACCTGATCATAGAGCACTGACTCTTCATTATTTGCTCTTAGCCGAAGTCCCTTAGCCGAAGCATGTGTCTGGATACAAAGCCTTGGTTATATAACTGTCTGGATGTCAGGCTGTTTACAGGCCAATGCATCAATCATCCCCCTGCTGCTGCATATCTGTAGCATATTTGGCCTTTCGGTACACATGATAGATCTATGCGAGTGCACAGCCGCCTGGTTACATCGATCCAGAGAGCTCAATCACGACTCGCTGACGGCGCGTGGACAAATGCCAAGCGCGCATCAGATTGTTCTCCTTTACAGGAGGTGACGTATCTCGGCATGCTCACGTTGCCAAACATTTCATTATGAGTGGTAGCTGAACGGCCAAATGTGCAGACGTCCAGGATGAATGCAAAAATGAAGGTCCTGCAAAAGACCAGCCAGGACCTTTGAGCCTTCCATTATTTCTCCAGCTATTCTTTATTCACGTCTCTCATGCATGATTCATCTTAATTACCTGTGTATGGCCATAATCTGAGTTGAACTGCTCCCCTGTCATTGAATAATCTCCAACTTCATCAACCATAAGCTTCACCAGGTTCATCAGCCACCGCCACCAGTGTCTGGACTTCAAAGGGGTGTATATGATATGCCATTACATTCTGAGGACAGACTGCCCACTTTCCATTGACGCATTGTCAAGTTGCGTCACAAGTTGTGAACCCTCATGTACATATCAGTGTTTTTACAAGTTGTTGGTGCCACTTTGAGTATATCTTCATCCACTCAGGATTGCAGCGTTGCTTTTTCCTCAATCAATCTCCACCCTACATATACTCTGCTCAGCCCTCAGTTCCCTGCCAGATCGTTAGTGTTCATCCTACTTTCCTGCCCCTTGATGAATCTGCATGCCTGTTTGGACTCATTAGCTGATATTCCTAACTCTGCTTTGAACTAAATTCTGCATCTATCTACTCTCCTGCCGGGCTTCCATCTGCCATTTTTGAGATGCGTGAAAGGATACATGTCAACAACAATGTTAATGGTGTTTTATGAGTTGGGAGCGTCACCACACTTAAGGCTTTTAACAAGAGAATAATTGAGGTGAATCTAAGATGCAGATCATAGATGCTCCTAAAAGTATCTCTTCAGATGTCTCCTTTAAATATTTTCACTAAGTCTAAATCAAGTTGAAGTTGATCAGACAGAACCACTCTGCGACTATTTTTGTAAAGCTTTTCAAAATCAATGCTTCTGAAAATACATTTTTTTATTGGGTTTGCAGTCTAGACAAATAAAATGACTACTTTAAAAAAAAAGTTTTTTTTGCACTAAGACAAGATTGAAAAAACATATCGAGCTAAAAGTTCAGCATGGGGCTTCAGATAGAAGGCTCAAACAAATACTTGTCAAGGATCATATAAAGGGTAGGTCTTGATAATACAGCCAATCAGAAGGCGATTAGATGAAATTCCACCGCGCTTTGATTTCACAATAATCTTGATGACAACTGACGGGACCTTTCACACAATGCCATCGGGGTTTATAATCATGCATGTCTCCGACTGCATTTCAAAGCTTCAGTCCAAAATTGGAATAGACATAATCACATGGCGGATTTGTCAGTTCCACTTCAGCGGCTTCTTTCGCTGTGTTATAAAAGATGCAGATAAAAGATCGAGGTGAAGGAGATCAAAGCTCTGCTTGGACTGTAATTAAAGTCATAATGGATTTCTTTCAGGGAAACTTGTATCTCTTTAATAATTTGCCAAACAGCGGGAAATATTCCTACCGAGAATAACTCTGAAATCCAGGCAAAGCAGCTCTGAGTGGAAGTTATTTGCCCTCTTGAAATTCTGTTAGTGTCTTTGCATGTTCTTGAAAAGGTACATGTATACCATTCCTGATCAACGCAATGCCATTGGTGGATTGGAGAAGTAACATTTTTGAGGACAATAATTCAACATGATGTGATTTCAGCTTCAGATTCTCTTATCAAATGTGAAGATCAGACATTGAAATTGTATATTTTAGTATACATACTCAACTGGGTGGCTGGTAGTGCCTGTGATGTTGCAGACATTCATACAAAATGGAAACCATGCTGTTTGGGTTCTGGTCTGCAATTTACAGTTTTATCCCAAGGGTGAAATATGCTTGCATTGTGTTTAAGAAAAGAACATGTTCATGTATACCAAAAAAAAAAGAAAAAATAAGGAATACTGGAAACTATTATGACGATAATAGCCTGACCCAAAAGATGTGGGGTGTTTGGATTGAAAATGAGTGTTGTGTGAGATAATTCTTCCCTGCAAATGCAAACAGCAGTAAACACAGCAGTTAAAGCGGCAGTTCAAGTATTTGAAGCGTTCCATTGTGGAACATCGTGATTAAATAATGCATTCCAGTCTCTCTGAAACCACAAATAATTTTTCCATGTTGAACTCACAGATAAATACAAGAATTATCCGTATCGCCACAATAAGTGTTGGTAACTTCTGCCTTGGGATTGGTTGTTAAAAGACTCCTATTCAGCTAATAGCTTTAGCAAGGATATAGCTTGATTTTTCTTTTTTGTTCCACAATGATCAAATCTATCTGTTGCCTAGCTCTTGCTAGCGGCAAGCAATCTCTCATAAATTTACATTTGATCCTTGATCCTGCAGAAACATTTGGAGGATGTATTTGTTAATTGCTGGTAAAACATTACTGTCCTGTCACATCTCAGGGTTTGCCCCACATGCAGATAGCCTGTGGCAGAATTCCTCATTTAGCCCCATGTAGTGTTCATAAAAAGATGTGCTCACTAACGTTGTATGTTCTTCACTTCTGCTGCCATGCTTTGACAACACCTCCCGTGTCAAGGCTGCACATAATTCAACGAACAGATTTAAAATCTTGTTTAAAGATAACATGATAAAAACTGTCTTTTTGGGGGATAAATATTGCCATATTGCTTTTTCAAGGGATGAGAATTTTAATCCCTCTGCAAATCATACTGCATTCATGCAGCAGGCACCGTCCTGCCCTCTGCTTCCGGTTAAAACCCGGCCATTTCTTTGGAATTGATTATTCAACTGTTTTGTGTTGTGTTTTATCTGAGCCTGGCACTGGCAGAATGACGCGCAGCTGTCATACAGGGCTTTGATGATGAATGGAATTCCTTCAGTACAGGTGTGAAAAGCGAAAGTGATGAAGAGGCTCCTTCACGTCTGCCTACTGCTGATAACTTCAACAGCTGACCAGGTATTGTGTTCACACAGTCGGCCTCGCTTTCCTCCTCACACATTTGTGTTCCCAAATGACTATGAAGGTCGAAATAATCAAATAGAAGATTCTGCACCGACTATATTAATTAGCATTTCTTATCAGAGGTCTGGTACTTTTTTTTAAAATGCAAAATTGGTATATAAATTGTGCAGTTGATAGTGAGGCAAATTTGTGACAATATGTATTTTATGCTGACCTAAACCGTGAAATACTTTCTGACAATCAGCAGTTTATAATTCTCAGTTTCAGGTTGTTAAAGAAAAAGAAAAAAAAAAAAAAAGGGACGCTCTGGCATTCAAATGGCTTTAAAATGAATTAGTCATGCTTGGAAATGAAAACTTCGACTGTCAGGTGGATGGATGAGAGTCGGGCCGGTTCATGCTGCTTCTACAAGAAGAAAAAGATGAAGTGCCTGCATGCTGATTTTGCAACTGGGCTATTGGTCAACCCACCTTCCAAGTCCCTGTTCTTCCTCTCACTCCATTTCCTCCTCCTCTTTTTCTACCTTGCTCTGTGACATGTTCATGGACTATACTTTCATATTTCATAAAGAAACTTTAAATCTAGATTCATGAACACATTTTGAAAACACCCTATTGTCTTTACCCTACACACTCTGGCCTTGTTTTTGCTCTTATTGGTTACAACCAACGGCCCATTCCTATGCAACCCACCAGCCTCCACATCCCCCCTCCATCACCAATTCCTCTCTTCACACTGCAGCCATTTTCCGGGGGGTGATTTCAAAGGATAATAGCGCTCACAAATCATCTGTGGGGCAGTGGAGACCATGAAATTGATGCCACTTCATTTCAAAAACAATGGAGGTGCCTTATGAGGGCCTCATGATGTCATAACTTTAGCAGTTGCCAGGCCGGTTGTATTTTGGCCCCGGGATGGGATACGGGCTGCTGAAAATTCGCTCAGGAGAGTTTAATCAATCGCGGTATCGAATTATATGACAAGTGGAGGTGTAAGCAGCCACCAGTCATGCTCGATCTCATCCTTACCGCCATAGACACAAGAAATACTTACAAGGTCAAGCTAAGGCCATGTATCTGCAGTTTAAAGTCAAATACAGTCCGAATAAGACTAAAAGAAATATCCCAAAGACCATGAAAATCAATCTAAAACGAAATAAAATCACCTGTAAATCCTGAGATGCAAGTGAAATTCCTCTCTCTTATACTATTCATGCATAATCAAGATGCAAGTCAGACTTTTGTTGGAGAGATGGAGTGATAAATTATTCAGGTGAAGCAAAAGTGTAAATCTCTGGAGTTTTCCTATAAATGAGTAGGTCGGTGCATCAGTGTCATCCTGATGTGAATGCAGTCATTAAGATGAATTAACAATATTATCCATCACACACATTGCCTCCTTCAATTAATCCCTATACTCCCCAGCCTCTTGACATTTTCCATCCAAGGCGTATGGGTTAAGCACACCTTCTGTAAGAAAAGTTAAAAAAAAAAACACTTACACATTGAAAAGAATTATGGATGACTAAAGGAGCACAGCTTAATTGGAAATTGATTGATTTGGCCGCATTACAACTGGTCTCATAACATTTTGCATCGCTCATGGATGCAGGTTTGATGCGTATTTCAATAAGCAGCTCCGCGGCAGCACGGACCTTTCATAATCTGGTGTCTCTCTCCATGGAGAAGGTTGTGAGGATGAAGCCACATTGCCTCAACAGATCCAAGACAACGCTTCAAAGAGACGGGACGGGGGAGTTTGCATGACGGATGCAGCTTTCCCAGCTAGAAAGAGTTGCACCCGTTCCTAAGTTTCATGAGCCGATGCCCTGCTACTGCTGCAAACAAGGAGGACCCTGATGTCAAGGAATAGAAAAAACAGCTCCTTCTTTTCCAAGATGGGTTAGGAGCTATTTTGGTGTTATTTTGTTTTGCTTTTGTAAATGCATTCCAACTATAGCATGAATGCACTTATCATTAACACTCTCATGTTCTAAATTAGGGCCCCAATTTTTTTTTTTAAGTAACCATGGCTCGCAGATTGTTTTGTGGAAACAGGCCCCAGATGTTTAGAGTAATTTCCATCAGCTGCAGTTTTGTTACTCATCGAATCAAAGGTGCTGAGAATTACATTTCTGCAGCAGACGCCTCTTTTGAGAGATTAACATAAAGCTGCAGCAGAACCCTCTTTAGGGCTGTTGATTATTATATGAAGATTAGGACGCCACGAAAATCTAGAGTCAGATGTCAGCGGACCGCTTGCAGCGCATACTCTGATCAGATGTCAGATCGGAAAGTTTACTTCGCAAGTCTTGCATTCAAGTACAATAACCAAAAATGTTTAACAATTACAGTATGCTTCATTTATTCATTCATTCATTCATTCATTCATGCATTCATCTTCCTCCGCTTTGTGGGTCGTGGGAGTTGCTGGAGCCTATCCCTGCTTGCCATGCATATCAACATATAACCCGAAATGCAACCAGCAAACTAAAGAAGTGTAGCAATGAAAATAGAATATGTGTTTCTGTGATGGAGTGCATTAAATAGAACTACTCACCACAATAAAACCACAATAGTACAAAAGAGTACATTTAGTTTGTAGCATATTATAAATATATGTCATTATAGTCCACAACTTCCTCGCCGAAAATATAGCCAACTGCAGAAGTCAGATGTCTTATCAATGGGTGATATATGACTCCAACTTTGTGGTCAATATCCAGATGGTGTTGAACTCGTTTTGGATTCATTGCACCAAATTTGCAACGTGCTGTAATTTTTGCTTGGTTAAATCACATATTTTGCTCATTGTCACTCCTTGAAACAGCAGTGAAAATGCATCTTATGCACGAATCCAAATGCATAAGAATCTAAGAGCAGACTGTTGAAATGTATAGTTCTCTCAAAATGCTTAATGTGAAATGACACCTGAACAGTTTTGGCTACAAAACCATGAGCCATGAGCTTTTGGGACTTTATAGTCAATTAGAGGAAAAACATTTTTACATTTAAATAGTTTCCACTTGCAAAATACACATTTTCTCAACCCTTAGCTCCACCCTGTTTTACACAATATTGTTTCTTGATATTGATAAATAGCATCACATGTCCCACAGAAGTACAGATTAAATGGAAGCACATAACTGATTCCATATTTTATATCGACGACGAAGCTGGATAGGCATTAACTTTGAATGGAAAAAAGCATTAACATGCAAGATGTGTGTATATAATTAGATTCTTCATCATAATTTGATCTGTGGAGATTTACGATGGTAGATTACAGTCTACCTCAGGAGAAACATTTCAAACAAGGACAAACTAGCTGCTACCACTTAAGCGCATTACACACCAAAACTACAGCAGCGAGACTGGGCATAGCAGACGGGGACCATCTCTGGGATGTCGGGAAGGCATGCATGACTGCTCTACAGGCTCCAGACAGATCGGAGACTGACAGCAGATACGTGGGGACGGCGGACAGAGGGAACTCCTCCGCTCTGCTTGTGTATGTCAGCTGGGGCTACTGGCACAACGCCCCCCCATCCCCGCGATCGGACCGCATCTCTGCCTGTCATGTCAGACTGACGAGGTGGAGGGAGGTAAGAGCGACAGAGCAGCAGCGGCCAGACAGCTTGCCAATGCTGCTGACAAGCTGACGGATGAACCAATACATTTAGAGGTGGCAGTCCTAGTTTCCTGTTTACCGTACATTACTCCACTTGGGGCATGCCCCCACAGTGATTATGCTCTGTTTAATTATTCATCACAAGTGTGCTAACGGATCACTTGAACAATCCATGATCGGTAAACGGGAAATGTTATCGTCTCTCCATATATCTGTTTTCATGCATGTCCTCTTCATCTCCTCAGCCATGCATCTGTACGTGCGGCTTTACCGGCTATGCGTCTAGGAGCAGGGTCTGGTCCCTGAGTCAACATTCACGCCGCTTTTTGAGGGCATTAGTTTCATTATTGAGCTCCCGGAAGGGCTAAACAAACCCTTTCTGGTCTGAATCGAGACACAGAGTGAGCGAGGAGGGGAGATGGGTAGATGAGTGGACGTGGAGGATGAGGGAGTGTGAATGAAGGATGCCAGTGTGTGGATGAAGGGGGGAAAAAAGACATAAATCACAAGCCAACAGATAATTGGACGATAGGGACACTCATGGACTGTCCCTGCACCATGAAAAGTGACACTGTGATTTGCAATTAACTCCAAGAGGAGAAATGGGCATTTAGTTCCCTTTGGATTAATCCCAGCAGCGTGATACCTGACAAGAGGGCGGCTGTAATGTCTCTGCTGGGCTGGGCTGCAGGAGTGATTGTCATAATTTAACTCGCATAATGTTGCCTCTCTGTAGGAAGCAAGTTTCTACATCTGAGAAGCATAAAACATCAAATTAGACCAGGACATGTTTCTGAAGTGTCTGGGGTTCGGAGTGACGTGTTGTCCTTCAGGAAAAAGCTGATTGCTTGTTCTTTACAAGTCCTGTCGTATTACAAAGAATATTTCTTCAAGAGAAAGATCATTCAGTCTTCCCACATGGTCAGAATTATGCAATTCATAATGAGTTGTGAATTCTCCAAGTGGCAAAATAATGCATTGGAACAAATGTGGAAAATCAAATGTAGATTAATTTCACCTTTTTTTAAAATGAAATGTGGTGATGGAAAATGACAAGATACATGACTAGGGAGAAAGAAGAAGAGGATGACATGACCAAAGATTATAGAGTTATAGATTAAACCCAATTAAACTTTTCTGGTAGTTTTCAAAAAAAAATAAAACATCTAATGTTTTGCCTTTATCTAACTTGACTTGATTTGATTTGATTTGATTTTGATTTGATTTGATTTGATTCCTTAATTTGTAAACTTTGTACTTAATGTGAAATTACCTTCATCTAATCAAAAATTATCCTGCTTAGCATCAGTCTTCCACATAATTTCTATTTTTCTTTTTCATAATAGATGTTGTCACTGTCTGTGTATGAAACACCCTGCTTGACCTTTCTGAAACAGCCTCTTCTAATAAAGCACTAATTACAGAAATTGTCTCATTAAAATCTGAATGATTGACCATAAACACTTCATTTATTATTCATATTCAAAGTTTGATTATAAAGTACAGCAGATTACCATATTTTGCAGAAATTGGGAACATAAAGTGTTCGCTGCACAAAGCATCAAGTTAAAGGTCATTTACATGCAGATGTTTTAATCACTTAATGTAGCATGAAAACGCGTTAAATGTGCTTTTTAACTTGAGGGCTTTAAACTTTATCTGCTAAGCTAAATGCTAAGGTATGGACTTCTGATTCTATACATTAATGTTAATGTAAAAATAATTGATTATGGATCTTTTTCAATGATGCACCTTGTTAAAGTTATTTAACAGCTGTTGAAGCATCTTATCCTTCCAAATCGGGATAAGAAGGGCAACTTTTCAACCGAGATATTGAGGAACACATTTTGAAGCTCCATTGATTGCAATGTTAACGAAAATTTCGAACTGATCCATGATCATGAATCTCTTCTGGATCGTCACCTACATTTAATCATCTGCTCCTGGTAACATTCCCAACATTCCCTGAACATTTCATCAAGATCCGTCCAGACGTTCTTGAGTTATTAGATGGACGGACAGACTGACGGACATCTCGGCGGAGGTAATGAGCCTCAGTCTCACACAAGCAGCTTGGCGGCAGCTAAGTCGATTGATACTCCTGTCGCGTCATCCATGCTAACAGCTTGCAATTATCAGGCGGCTGTGAACTGAGTCCTCACTGATTTAGTTAAGTTGGCCATTATTGATTGGACTGGAAAAACAGTGTAAAATAGAAGAGGAGTGGGATGAGCTTGTCTCTCGTGCTGCCTTCTGATTGACAGACACCGCAGAGACAGCTGCAGGGGTGTGCACATTTTATTAAGCATTAAACACATGGTTTCTTTTTGCACCAACATTTAAGGCTGTCAATGGCTATTCTCTAATATAAAAATGAAGATGAAAAAGGTTTATTTTCCTTTCCCCCTGCAGAAGATCAGGCATGTACTTTCTCTGCTAAGACTTTGTTTTTGAGAGGGCTGTCAAAAGGGCCATCAGAGAGAGTGACTAGGGCCGGCTGGCGCCTCACACACCGAGTGTATCCCACCGTCTGTTTGTGTTCCACTGACACAGCGTCGTCTCTGGACTCTGTCGGCAGTGCTGTTCCTGTCATGTCAAATAGCAGCACTTCAGATGGGCTCCCTGCTCTGACACGACCCATGCTAGCTCACCTAGCGGTTTGGGAAACAGGCAGAACTCCACGGAGTGTCCCCTGCCGAATGCAAAGGAGACGCCTCACACGTTTTCACAGTGCACATCCACGGATGGTCCGCTTTCCTTCTTTCAAAATGTCAGCTCATTCACCTGGAACGGGTTAAAACAGACCTTCGGGGACCCTTTTGGAGAATGTCAGACCCAAGACCATGAATCTGTAGAAAAGCTTTGGATAAAGTGCACAATGTCCACTGGGTTCTCATAGCGAAGCCTGAGGCGGGGCGAAGGAGCGAACCATCCAGGCTTCAGACGGCTCGGTCACGCTGCAGTTATCAAGTGCACATGCAATCTCAGGCTTTGTTCTGTCTCTTAAATAGCATCTTTATCCTGAGGAAGCATCTCGAGACCCGGTATTCTGTGCATTTTGGAAATAATACCGTATATCTCCGTTCTCTACGGATATATCCACCATCGTCCCTGAAAGCGCCTCAGGAAGAGGGCAAGTGTCCCTCAAACGCCATGAAAGGAGACAGGTATTTACTACCACGATCTGGCCCGTGTCGCGCGTTTACTTAGAAACAGACAGCTGAACTGGTCGACTGCGTGAAATGAAGCTCCCCGGGACATAAAAGCTTCGGATGAGACCTGACGCAATAAACAATAGTCTTCACTTGCAAGCGTGTAGAAATAAACTCGCACAAGCCAATAAAACTAACAGACAATTATTGTCCCTGGATTGAATCATATCGGCCCAGGATGGCAAGGATTTACTTTAACTCCTTCCGCTGGGGCCTCTCTTTGCTTGGAGAGAAGGATGTTTTACCTTGTGATCCGATCCGCGACACCCAAGGTCACGGCCCGCATTTTATCTCTGTCTGTGCACAAGTGTTGAGCTTCATGTCTTATCCTATGTCTCTGAGGCAGCTCTAATTCTTTCTCCCTCACACTGGGAATGTGAAGACTCTAATTGTTTCGACATGGTGTTTGACAACTTGTTGACTTTTATTTTTCCTTTTTCTGCTGGGTCTGTGAGGAAATAACTGAACGTCTGCTTGCAACTGAAAGTCAAAGTTCTTCTTATTTGAAACATCCTTCCACTAATTGGAGTTGGGAGGACCTGATTTTCCAGCCACTGCACGTCCTGGATGGGATGTCTTTCATTACAATGAGACATTATGGTGTTTTAAGTGGTAGTTCCAGCTGAATGGACTTGTGTTGTATATGCAAATTCCCAAATTCTTTGGCACGCACACAAGGTCACATTTGCAGACTGAGTGAACTCAGCCTGCGAGACTAATTGAGGCTATAGGTTGATGATGGGAAATCCAGTTCAGAGGCTTCTGAAGGACACACAGGTTGTGCTGTTGGACAGTTACTGCTAAGTCTTTTAGCCGTGCGGCTAACGTTCACTGTCACAACGGCTTTGGCGCCAAACATTAGCCCAGTTGTCAGAATGTCAACCATCTGTGTTGTTTTTTTCTTTCTGCTCCTCGTGCTAATTGGACACCTCTAAACTCCTACTAAGGAATGCATGAATATCCACACCACATTTTGGGGCAATTAGCCTTCGGGTTAATAAAAGTAGTGTTGTAATATCACAGAAACATACATGCTGGCGCGAGATGCACATTGAAGTTCATAGGAATTCATTATCTGGTCACGGGTTCTACCAACTTTCATGACAACCCAAACAGTATTTATAGATATCTCAGGGTGGACGACCATCAAACATCAAGTCCATGGTGAGCGTTTGACTATTATTGCTCTTCCTCAGATCCAGGCTGGATAATTACATTCAGGAATACAGTTTGACTTTAACTGGCTGTTCAGAAATCAGAAAAAAAATACAACTTTATTATCCCTCGTTTCGTTTCAAATAAAGGTTTGAACCAGGAGCTCAATAAATTTGCTGCAAAGTTGATGGATGGATGGATGGATACTCGACTGCTTCATATACTGTAGTTTAATCTGTGGCAAATCTACCAAAGTCTCACTGGGAAATTTTTGGCCGTGTTTGTGCATTTTCTGCCTCTTTAAAAAGAAAGGGCTCTTTCTGTTTTGTTCATCTGTGTAAATTAATTTAAAGCTCCACTTATATCTGCATTCCCTGTGCTTCAAGCAAATCCTTTTTTAAAGTAGACTTTGCAAGCTTGGATTTCCATCCGCTGAAATACCAAGTTTTCTTCCCGTTAGCGAATTGCTTGTTAGCGCTCCTGGCCCATGGGAGGGAAACGTTACACCGGGCTACTTCAACACGACCACGCATGCAGCAGCAGCAGCAGCACAGTGAGATGTCATTGAGCCAGACATGTTGGCACCTTTTATGAGAAGTTGCCGCACCAGTCGGAGGAAGATGTTTCCTCCTGATGCTGAAGCTGCAGCCTCCCAATTAGAGCGGAAAAGCAATCACACAATAACATGTATCCCTAACGGATTTCTACACAGCCTCTGAAGTCTCTTCTGTATGTGCACCTTCAGCTTTGAGTGGATGTGAACGTATAGATCAGAGGAGAAGCTCAATTATATTTCATTTATTTTTTTGGCCGTATGTCTTACAATCGCCCATTATGGAAACTCAGTTACGGAAGCAGCAGTTGTGACAATGCCCTCAAATTCTCTGGAGATCCCCCTGAATATGCTCCACTTCCAGAAGCCTCAGGTGTTCCTCAGTCTTGCTGCTCATCCAGCAATAATGGCAAGCAGCCATTCCCTGCTCAGTACCAGATCATTCCAGCTGACTACTTCAAGCTTCTTCTCCGCCATTATCGTTGGCTCCATAAAACATTCAGCATGTGTGTGTCGGCTCTCATCAGACTCTGGCAGGGAGTAGTTTGTTTTTTGGGTTTTTTTTTAAATTACCAGCAGGTGTAATTCTTCTATAGCGACACTTTCACAATGATTGAAATGTATGGATCTACTATGTTGGGATGATGTTGAGACAAACAAGTCTGGGGCAAAAAAGGAAATGATTATCCGGCATGAGAAATGATCATTTCAAGGACTATTTACAACCCATATCATACTTAAAAATAGATACAAGTGACGAAGCAAATGTTACTCCTCTGTGCTATAAACATAAATCTTTTGGTTGGTTAGTATTCAGTATCACTATGGCGACCTGCTTTAAATAAAAGCAGGAACACTTTGAATACCTGAGCAGTTTCAGATTTCATTTTATGTCGCAATTCCATTCAAATCTTCTGTGCATTCATTATGCAAATGAGTTTCTGTATATCGCTACCAAACGTATGCTAGATGTGCAGTAATGGTAATAAAGTAATGAAACAAAATGCAACTAATTCTGAACGATTAGTATATTTTGCTTTCATTTATCAAGTGAGGTAAATCGTATCAGTTGCCTGTAATTTAATTTTACAGCATAAATGGTTATGATCAAATTTCTGAATCTTTGGATACAATTTTCTTCTTTTTTTTTATTTTGCATGTAAATATGTTTGGAAATAGGCCTGCGGTTTGCATGTTCCTTACCTCTCCAGCACCAAACAGCAGACAAAGTTAGCGATTATTGCTGGAAAACACAATGGAGTATTTGTATGCCTGCCGAAACAAGAGGAAATATTTGACTAATGTCCCCAGGTGGGTAAAACCTTGACTCTCAATGTATGCTAATGTTGCTCCATCAGCTTGGATGCATTATAGTGCCGTAAGTATTTCTGCTGCCCCCAAGTGGCCAAAAAAAAGATAAATAAGTTAATAGGTTTTTCTATTTGTTTCAGTTGGAGTGTGTTTCATCACATGGCTGGTGTCAATATATATTTATATATATTAACCACAGACTGACAGTAAATCATGGTTCCATACCCCTGAAAAGACTGGAGCTTGTCAAATACCTCCAAGGACTGGCGCGTGCATCGGCGTTCAGGTTTCCAGATCCATTCTCACTCATGTGAAACGTGGATCCACACAGAACCGCAAACTGCAGGGAGCCTCTGAAGTGATGTCATAGACTTCATGAGCAATTAGTGGGTCACTGAACACACTTGTGTGTTGATGAAATATGCTGACACGATGCCGTAAGTAATGCTGAGCGCAGTGATTCCAAGTCTTTGTTACAAATGCAATTACACTGCTAACATCTTTTAACCCTCTGTCCGCTGGATCTTTACCTGGAGGAGGAATCCCCCTCCCTCCTGTCGTTTCCGATCAAATGCCACCTCGTGTGACGTTTAGTGCCACTTCACGTGGTGAAGCTCTGAAATCACTCAGCATCTGTTTACACAGTTAAAGGGAAGATTGTGTGCCCCTCCCCCCCCACTGGCTGCATGAGGAATGTAGAAATCTGCATGCTTTGAAATCAACTAGTTTACTGCACGGATCTTTAAGCTGGTGAAATCATATTTAGATGTAAATATGAGTCAAAAACATCTTGTCAGTCTATTCAATGGTAGCCTTCCTCCTCTCATACATATACACGTGTATGCCTTATGTTTGATTTTATATAAACCCTTTCACATAATCTCCTTTCATCTGCTCCAAAGAATTCCGCACACTGGCAGAGGCACTCTTCTGTCTGTGCACAATTAGAGCTTCCTTCAACACCCGGCCGACACTGTCTGGACTTCCTCATCCGCACGGAGCAGAAAAAAAAAGAACATTTTAATTGCGTTAAAAATAAAAATAAATACGTGCGCGAACTCAGAAAAGGAAAGCGATTAGAGCAGGAGCTCAGTGCAAACAGAGGAGCCCATTGCGGTTGAAAGCGTGGTAATTATACAGTCCTTTCTGCGAGCGCCAACTACACAGATTCACTAATGTGCACTGTGCAGCCGCTCTACAAGAAAGAGAAAGCTTATGTCCGTGGAATGAGATGCCCCCCCGGCTAAATTTAACTTTTCACAAAAGGCAACCTCGCCTCTAGATCTGTTTCCAGTACCACAAACACAGATTTAGAATTCAACATGCATGCATTGTTGGTAGGAGCGTTGGCAGGAGCCTCCCCCTTCAATCTCTTCTTGTCTTTCTGCGTTCTGTGTGTGTGTGTGTGTGTGTGTGTACACGTGCGCTGTTATAAAGCACAGTGAAGGCTTGCATCCTATTCATGTCAATGCATTTTCTTTTCGCCACACATGGCAGAAAATGCTCCCTTCCATTCCCAAACTGCCAAAGTCATTTGGTTACTCCATAAAACATTGGAAATCTGTGCCACACATTAATACATATATACTCCCTGCATAGGTCAATTCATTCTCCCCCAACATGCCAAATTAGGGAGTTCTCATGCAGAACCATTTGCCAAGCATTACATAAGGTTCAAATCGATGCACTGCATCATTTATTATCAGAGCACATCGACACATCTCAGTATAACGATATGATCTATAATATCTTGATTCCTAATGTAATGTCAGTGCATTTCGTGATGGATTTTGGAGATGGAGCCACATATTTGAGCTCGGCGAACCTCAGATGCGTGGAGAACATCAAATAACTGCTCAGTCACGGTGCATCCAAAAGTCATCCGTCAACATCGGGAAGTCAAACGGGGTGAAACATGAAAGCAGAGTGCAACAAGTCTGACAGACTACTCTCTGCACAGAAAGAAGCTCGGTGGGCAGTGATGCAACGCGCTGCTATTTAAGATCTCATTATTTTCTGTGAAGGTTGTGAAAGTTCACTCAAGCGTGCCTTTGAATCTCGGAAACGAAACATTTTTAAGTGTAAACTACTAGAAAATGAGAGAATGTGAGTTGTCAGAGGATGAAGTTCAGTTAAAAAAACAACTGTTAAAGGCAAAATTAATGATCTTCATACCTGCAATAGATTGTAAGAACAGTTCATGTGTGTTACTAATGTCTAGCTGTGTATTATATTAAATAAAAATATCCTAAGGATAAAATAAAATGGAGTGTGTTCATGCTAATTCAATTTTATTCAATAAGCAACACAATTGAGCCATCCTGTAATTTAAATAGCAAACACAGACAAGCCAGCAGAAGGGTTAAAGGCTTACTGTTTGTTCTAAATGATTTCAGGCATATAAAACATGCTTCAAGAGCTTTGGGTGACTGCATTGATTCTCATTGACTGATTTGTGTCACCAAAAGTGTTTTGTTTTTTTTCATGGCCAAACAAATTGCATCTTCTGTGGAAATGTAATAGGCTGTTAAAACCTTTTATATAGAGGCAAACAAATGGCTTGTGCTGTGTTGGTGGACGCTTGATTGCTACTGGGTCCCTTTTGTGTACAATTTCATTTCAAAGTCGTTTTCTTTGGTTTTCATCAGCAACGAGGAGCTGCAATTACTTTGATAATGATTTATCAACTACTCTGCACTATAAATGTGAACGCTCCAACCTTCCCCTGTTCTCCTGCAGTGGTGTCCAAAAAAAAAAAGGTACATAGCTGAAGTGATGAAAACGTTTTGATGGATTCCAGGCAGTAAAGCAAAATGCAGAGCACCTCCCCTTTTGGGGAGTGCACACCAGATCAAATCCCCAACTAGAGCTCATAAAAGTGAGTGAGCAAAACCAGCATCACCAGGAAAGAGCCAGACATAGAAACAAGATACTGAGACATTTGTTCTATCAGAGGTGTAATCTTCAAACCAAACCAATTACCACCAGAGACTCAGTCCAGGTCAAGCCACAGCCCAAATGAATCTCAGCACAAGTTAATGTTGATGAACTGCATGCTAGTAAAAAAAATCCCCCTGATAACCACTGATGAGACATATTCAGCACACGATCCTCACAAACAAAATGTCTTCTTTCGGATCAGAACCATCAAATTCACCGCAGTGCTTCTCCAGATATAAGGATTGAGCCCCCTCCCAATATTTAGATGCAGTGTCTGAGCATTGAATCAAAGTAAATAATTTTTTCCACTCAGAGAATTACTGATCATTCCTAGTTTCACCGCTTTCTTATTAATGTCATGATGTAGTTCCAGTGACCCGAAACCACAATCATCACTATAACTAAGCCTCACTCAACGTTAGTGGCTTCTCTGTCTCAGCCATATGTGCAGGATACTACTGAGAGTTATAAAAGAAAGGCAACTTGATCAATCGTGGCTTTACCTTTTTTGAATGCGTGTCCTGAGTCCTCCGAATGATTTATGGGCAAATAAAGAAAAAAAACTCACTACGCGTCATTCAAAGTATAATTTGTGAGATCCTATCCGCGTAAAACGGCTCAACAAGGAGGCAAAGGGTCCGGCAGAAATCCTCCCATCTCAAGTCGCAAGCTTCTTTCGCATGCGCTTTTACGCACGTTGGCTGTGGTGACGCGAAATCGCCTCTTTACCCAAAATAGGTTCTCAGTGATGTCACACAAATACTTTGTGTTCGCTTTGCTCTATGAATCTGAAGAGAAAACGACTTCAACTTGAATCATTTCCCGTCGGCTGCGATCAAACGCGATGAAAGAGAGAATGGCTGATCGAATCGAGGATCGGGATTTTAAGGACAGATGGAATGTGGAAGCGGAAGCGCTGTGAAGAAGCCATATGTTTGTATACAGGCAAGAATGAAACGTTATGGAGGACATTTTTTTTTATCCAAAGCGCATTGATGAACCTATTTTCCCCGAGTAATCAATCAAAAGGCTGTCACGGCTGAGCGCTTTTTTTATAGTATAAAACTGGTAATGGGATTAAACCACACTTCTGATTTCATAACATACATTTCGTATTGGTGATGCTGGAAACTGTTCGAAAGTGAAGTTGGCCTCTCCTCTCCGTCCGACATATGGCACAGGGAGCAGACTCGAGCTTTACGCACTCCGACGTCTCTTCCGATCCTTCAAAGGTTTCCATCATTTAGATTTCAGCAGGCACGTTTTTATCAACCCTCAAACGCGCCTCTGACGCTCGTAAGTATAACCAAGGCAAGTTTGAAATATATATAAAAACAAAATAGAGTCCTTACGCGCTGCGTGATCGTGGATCAGGGTCAGTCCCGTCCACGAAAAGTCTTAAAGTTTGATTCACGGCAACAGTCAACTCCCTCCAGCCGGAGCGTCCTCGAGCTTGACAGCTTGCTGTCTTTCACAGAAACTATAGCGCTCTCTCTCTCTCTCTCTCTCTCTCTCCTGGTCTGAGTGAGTCGAGCCAACGAGCTTGACTATAATATCAATTCCCTCGTTTTATTCTGAGAGGAAACAGAAACCGAGAATATTCCGGTTTGGGCTTACCTGCTTTCGTGCCGTCACGCCGGTGGCGTCCGCCGGTCCGCTTCATGGCACCGTGGCTGCATGTCTGAGGACATGCTTCTGGACTGGAGACGAGCTTTGGAGGCGCCTCGGTTGCAAGAGAGAGAGTGAGGAGGTGGGGGTGGGGGGAGGGAGGGAGAGGGAGAGGGAAAGAGAGAGAGAGAGAGAGAGAGAGAATGATCTTTGATAATGATAGCAGTCCTCCTCGACTTTTCGGTCCTGTTTACCACAGGTGACTCAAGTACTGTCTTAAGCTGCTCTATTGGTCAACAAGTTAATCAATCAATTCAACAGCGCCACAAAAGAGATCCGCTCAGTAGACAGAGATGCATTTTAACATGTTATATATATATATAGTTGTTGTGGAAAGCAGAAATGACAGCTGCTTTGCGCAGATTTTCTCGTTTCAGCACCGAGGACAGCGCAAATCGGTAGAGGCGAATAAATGGGCACATCGTTCTCACGCTGTTTAGACTGAACCCCCCCCCCCCCCCCCCCCCCCAAAAAAAAAAACATGTTTCTGGGTCTCCCCTCTGCAGCACGATCCGCGCCTGTCCTCCAAAGCAAGCTGCGAAAACGCAAAACTTGAATCATGAATATTGCAGTCGAGCAGAATGGGGGGATGCGCCAGTGGGAGGGAGACAAATCCGTGTCTAAATATCTTGGAGGAACAAACAGTTCCTCTTCATTTGACGCATGGCTGGAAACTCATTCTAAACGCTTGGCTGACATTTAAAAGTTGACAAAAGAAGAATTTAAATTCATGTCCTATGGTTTATTTCTTCTTTTTGTCTGTGCGTAAACTGTTGATTGAAGGCTTCTGCAAGTCAACATTGTTATGAGAAATAAACAGAGGGTGGGAATGTTTTTTACTGACATCTATTGGGAAGTAATCTTAAAATTCCAGTATGTGTACCTCTTCCAAGGCCATTAAAGTAAGTTTCATATGCTTCAGGCCCCTTCCTCCATGTCCTCTCGCCACACTGATGGACAGGAAGCACAAAATTTATTTTAATGAATATGCCCCCCCCCACCCCATCAAGAAAATAGAGCATCAGTGTTGCAGTTCCCTCCTCCACGTCTCCTCCATCACTCCAGATTTAACCCTGTCACAATTAAGACCGTTTATTTGAGTAAATTCAGAGAAAGAAACCATTAGACAAAGTTTGAATGCTGCCATCCTGAACCTTTAGCTGTCAATTAAAACACATCAAGTGAGAGAGGTTTGGGGAAACGCGTTCAAAATGCACCTGAATTATTTAGCAACGTGGTTTATGTAGCAATTGAAAGGTATAAATTAGTGTGCGGGAACACAGAGAGGTTGCACAGAAAGTGGGGTGCCTGAGTGAAGAAAATAAAACTGGAGCTGGTTGCCCACAGCAATCCACAGCACTATCCAGCCCACTGAGATGGAAGAGTGTTTAATTTGGATGGAAACACTGAGACGAGTGACGTGTCCGTCCACATTAGTCCGTCTCGTGGTCTCTTGTCTTACATTTAATTGATTCCTTTTTTCCACGTCTTTTTGTTGTTGTTGTTTTAAGATAATTATAATTAAATCAAAATAAGCTTCACTAATCATAATTAAATCAAAATAATTTGGTTCATATAAGCCTGTCAAAGTAAATTACTGAAATTTGGACAGGTTGTGCACTAATCAGCAATTTTAATTGGTTGTTTTGTTTCGTCAGTGACACATAAGAAATTAGATGCACACACATAGATCAATCTGTATAATGCATTTGCACTGTATACTGAAAGGAAGGCAGGTATAAATGTAGAAGTGCTAAAATATTTGCCAAACGCTGAACAGGATTTTTAAAAAAAGTTCAAAAGCTCCGATAAAGGTTGCAGGTAAATGTGTCTTGCTGGCAGCCAGAACAACAAATTAGCGGTATGCAAATTATGATCACCAACGTTCTGCTACACATCTGTCAGAAAGTTAAGTGAATAAAGACGAATAAAAAAGTGAAGAACGTGGATCAAGGACAAAGAGAAGCTTCACAAACACAGCGAATAAATGAGGACAACGTGACTCAATTCTCGTGAGATTACCTGTCTTGGGCTG
Organism: Brachionichthys hirsutus; assembly: GCF_040956055.1. Taxonomy (NCBI): domain Eukaryota; kingdom Metazoa; phylum Chordata; class Actinopteri; order Lophiiformes; family Brachionichthyidae; genus Brachionichthys; species Brachionichthys hirsutus. The sequence continues at coordinate 74,725 of NW_027180363.1, read as the reverse complement.
GAAGATAATTTTACTTGTCATGGAATCTTGAAATAAGTTGGCTCCAGTTCAGGAAAAATAATATAACATTCAGGACAAGATAATCAATCATTTTGAATCTTTGCAGGTACAGAATAATTTCCTTTGGCGCACTATGGGAACTCCTTTCTAAAAGTGCAATAAAAAGGTGGCGAAGCGTTCACAAGTTGCAAAGTCGTCTTTATCTTGATACATGAAGTGGAAGTTTTGTAACAATATTCATGGAAGCTGCGAGGCTGATTTTAGTGTTAAATCCTAATCTCTTTGAAGCAACATGTAAACATCAGAACGTCTAATCTCCACGGTTGTTCCCCCAAATCATGCAGATATCAATCGACTTGGTGGATTTTTGGCTTTTAAACTAACATGTTCTGTCTGTGGAAAGCAAGTGGATAAAGGAGTGAAGTGGTTTATCTATCGCGCCTGGGGGGGTTAATAGCCCTCAACCCTGGATCTCCTCTTGAATGTTTCCACGTCTCGAAATGAGCTCATTAGCAATTATTTGCAATTCTTTTATAGTGTTTTAATTGAGGGTAATTAAATGAAGTGATGGATAAAGCATCAAAACCTCTGCGAGGAGCATCGAATTCATGAATATGTCATTAATGGTGACACGGCACGGAATAAACCCCACATCCTCTTGTCGTGAAGCTTAGATGAGCATTTGGCACAAGAGTTCTTTTTTGTGGTTGTTATTTAGACAAGTGGGATGATTGAAATGGAGCTGAATGGTGCACCAGAGCGCAGATGTGCAGAAACTCTGCTGAAATGGTGCAGGACTCTGGCCTCTGTTGTCTCTCCCTCAGGGACCAAAACCTCTCCAGGGTGCACTGGCTCAAGTCACAGTGCACTTATTATATCATCAAAGATCAGTGCACTTATTGCCTCTCTTACCTTCTATGGCACGGCGCTGCAGGGATTGAGTTCCTATAGCATGTACAAGGAGACAAATTAAACACTCTGCCATCTTGCAAAAGTTTCTTGCAATCTTTTGCACAAACTCTGAAAAGTCTTGAAGTCCTTAAGGGTTCAAGTAGACAGGAGCTAAAGAGACACGCAAGGGAAGGCAGAGCCTGAGATGTCGATGTGCAAACGGGAGCGATGATAATGAGGTGGCAAAAAAGAAAAATTCAGAGTTTTTGCCCCCCTCGTGTGGATTCAACGGAGTCTTCTTGTCCAAATTCTGTAATATTCACATTTCATCTTTGAATGAATTAGTAATTGTTATATTACTGTGCAGAGTCTTACAGAATGAGGTGTATGCAGTGATTTCAAAGAAAGGGCAATTCAGATATTGAAATAAAAGTTACTGTGCTAAAATGTAAAAATAAGCTCTGTGATGATGACAGTACAGTGACCAGAATAAAAAAAAAGACAGTCAAGCAGTAACAAATCTCGGTTATGTAACAGCCTGTCCGCAAGAAATGAGATTTCATTTCATTTTATTGTAATTCACCAATTCTACGCGAAGCAAACAAGAAATAACAAGCGCTGCAGTTCATCAATGATTTTCTACAGCGCTTTTGGCTCTGCTTCATGTCTAACCTGCTGAAGGACACCCCACTCCTTTTAAATGTGAGAGCACGCCGGGTTTGTGTCTGTGCAGATTCTCCCCTCTCAATACCCCACCGGCATCAAAAGACCAGCGGTGCCGTGACTCAACAAAAAACAAGTTGTTTTGGTTTAAAAATGCCACCGTGAAAAGCAATTTGGCCTTTTGATTCACGGAGCTCTCGCAAAATACTCAGATTACGTGTTTCGAGCCTGTCTGGTCCCGGCAGCTGTTGTGCCCACATATGGTAATTCTTCACCCGTAAGCAGTCAGAGGACATTTCAACGTAAAATCTCTGATTCTCCTCTTAGTTTATTTTTTATTTTATTTTTTTCTTCCAATTTGAAACTGTCCAGTTGCTTTTGGAAGTTTTTGCCGTTTTATAGAGCGACCACAGAAAATCACAAAGTCACTCATGAGAGCTGAGTGTGGTGGGAGTGCAGTCCTGCGAACATGGTCTAATTATCAGCGAGTAAGACATGATGAGAGCAACAGGAAATGGACTGTGGCAATGCTGTAAAGCCATCAGAATGGAAAATTGCTTCAAATCTTCATGCACAGTCTTTTTTGTCCAGGCAAACATGCGCGCTACCAGCAGCTGGAACCGTTTCTGTCACTGAATTATTAACTGAATAAAGATCTCGCAGGAACTTTCAAAGAGAGAAAAAAAAACAAGTTCGTTTTCTGTCACTTGTACATTTCATTTATTGTACGTTTCCCTTCATTGTTTATTATTATTATGTGATTATTTCTCTGATAGTTTCCTGAAGTTAAATTTATTCCCTCATCTTCCACCTCCTCGAAGAAGAGAAGCGTCTTCCTCCTTTGAGGTGTCATTAAGTCACAATGCAAAATTCAGAGCAATTTCACAGGAAATGACAGAGTGAGTCATGAAGATGGAATTCTTCTTTGTTTTTAACCTTTCACTGTAGCCCTACATAGTGTGAAACGAAATAAGCCTGAAATTGGACCAAAAGACCAGACTGTCCATCCGTGACTCCTGGAGTCCACTTCTGATCAAACCTAACCCGCGATGAGCTGTTGCAGCGGAACGAAATAAAGTGGAGAGCGATGAAGAACGGAGGAGGATGAGATGGTTGTCAGCTGGTTTTTAGTGGCGTAAATTATAAAAGTTTGATCTCTATCTGCAAAAAATGAGAAAACGACACTCATCATGCCAAGTGGAGCCAGTCGAGCCTGTATTTAATTCTATTACACCATAATCTACATTTCATGACACACTATTATCCTGAATGGTGAGAACTAATCTTTATTATTATTTATTTATTTTTCAAATGTCTACAGATTACAGAGCTTTTTGAATTCACCCTGAGAGTCTTACTCAGATGAATGACTTCTGATTTCTCATTAGGCCTTTATGCCCCATGCATGAGATTGCCCAGAATGCGGAGGCGGAGGAGTCGTGCCCGTGATTATAATCTCCCTGAGACGTGGAAGGTGCTCTGCAGGAGTCTATCGCCGCTCTTTCACAGCTCGTCAGAAATCCATGGGAGAAAGGAAGAGAGGGGCAGGCCTGACATGGGGAGTGCCAACTGGTGAAAGACTAAAACACTCTGTGGTTTCGAGAGGAAAATCTACCCGTGTTGTGTTGGGTCAAAAGCAGCCGGATAACACTGAAGGCTGCAAACAGGCTGCCCTGTAGTTCATTTCTGTCTTGAGACACTTGGTTTAGCGGTTGATGCCACATCTGTATGTTTTGTTCACCCTTTTGCAGATTAGTTAGGCAGCCTTTTTCTTTACGTTGGGTTTCTCAGACGGCAGACGGGTTCGGGCCTGGTTTTGTTTATTTAGCACAACCAGTTTGTCCCTGCCTCCTCCACATGTTCTTAACCTTCCGTGAGACGCAATAAACCCCCGTTGGAGTTTCACTTCCCAGTGTCTTTGTCGTATCATTGGTTGTCTCCTGTTTGTTCCGTTATTGTTCCACCTCGTGGAGATAGTGTGTAGCTTAAAGCTTCCTTTAAGGCCCACAGCAGCTGCATTCGGGCGCAGTTTCAGACAATGAACAACTAACTATACCCGACATTTGTGGATTAATAAATGCCAAAAGACAGAAAAACAGCTGCACATCCAACTAAGCGTTATGAGAAAGTTACTGATTGTGAAGAAGTTCTGAATATTTAAAGCAGTTATAATGAGAGGCTTTTGGCTTTGTGAGGTTTTTAATGGGCCTCCAAGTTATAGATGAGTGGTCATAAGGTTGAAGTCAATGTGAGAGCTCAAGAGAAAGCCAAAAACTCTGGCACCAAGTTAATTGGTAGCGTCTGTCTCCTGTTATGTTTCCTCGCTTCCTACTTCCTTTCCATCATCAGCACCTTCTTCTCCCTTCTCCTTCCTCCTTTGTATTGCATGCTTTCTTCAGCTTTCACGCTCCGAGCTTAAGAGCCACCTATAACCAGTGTGGATATAATATTGAACCGCAGAGTTGCAGTTCAAGCCTCAAACCCGGAACAACTTCTGAAGTCTTGAACAAGGCTCCTAAACAGGGAAGAGGAGGCAACACACATATATATAGCTATCAATGTTTAAAGTGGCTGTAAACTTCTACGAGAGCCCTACTTGCTGTGAGACCGATAACAAGATTCGCAGACTCTGACAGAAATCCAGCCAGTCAATAGTTTCCAGGTAACGCGGATCGATGGAATTCACACTCTGATGGCTCCACACTAGAGCAGAATATCATGTATCTAACATGTTAGCAAGCAGTTTCTTAATTATGGAAGTAAAAAACATTTAAAATGTTTTTCTTAAATAATGAAAAATAAGACTATAGGAATAAACTAATGCTGATTTCTTTCTGAATGCTGCTGCACCGTTAGCAGCTAGCTTTGCAGCGCCATAATTGATTTATGGTTGTATTGCAAACAATTGTCTTATTTTTAAAAGATAAGATGAAATGCCTGATATGCCGGGACGTTAAATAATTCAGAGTTCACTGTGAGCAAGGACGGTTGGTAAGTCGTCTGACTTAGTAGTGTTAAAGATTCGGCACGCATGTGGCTGGACAAAAGAGTTGACAATTGAAAATAATTATAATCAATTTACGTGTTTTAGTCTGCATGAACAAATGTTGACGCGTGTTGCATTTATTTAATAGCTGTATACGTGTGCATGCCGCAATGTTGTGGCAATCGGCCTCTTGTCTGACATTTTCAAAAGAAACATCCAATTTTGTGAGAAGAAGCTCAGCTTTAAAGTGAAACTCGCTGCTGCCACTCTGGTCTGAAACAATTATGAAGTGTTCACTGATTTATTTAGCCTCTGTGCTTTATCAAACGGGGTGCGCCGTATTTTACCCTCCAGCTGATTCACCAAGCAGCATGTTATTCCCCCACAATGTGTGAAATTACTCTGCCTTTCATTTGAATTCAATCTGAGCAGCCTGCAGTCTTTCAACCGCCTTGTTATTAACGTGTCCTTTGTATGCTGGAGTTTGTCGGCTTTGAAAAAGAAACCCTCACTGATTACAGCTTTTTTTTTTGCAAATACAAAAAGCTGCACTATATTCCCACCCCATTGTGTCATTATCATTTTTTTTGTTTTTTTTGTTACTTATATGAAATTCCTTTTATAAAAGACATTAATTTCATTACTGTCACCATTTTCACTCCTGCTAAAATTATTATGTTAGATAATTATCTCTGTGAGGTGAGGCATGAAAAGACTGGTTTTGTTTCTTTTAACAAGTGTCCAAATATGATTTTTCTGCTCTTCACACTTTCTATTGTTTTTTTTTCATTAGTTATTTCTCCCGCCCGGCCAAAAACACCAGTCATTTTCAGACTTAATGTTAAGTATTCTTTAACAAAAGAAGTCAACACTCAGTCTTATCTAATTTCACCATGTGAAACTCTCACTTTCTTCCACACACTTCGTACCTCTCGGGCCTCATTTATCAAATGCTGTGATCCATGGAGACTATCGAAGAGCTTTTGGCATTGCTGTCTGCAATCACGTCTCTATACTTCGACATGCCCGGTTTTCCGGGGCAGAAGAGCAGAGCAATTAAAAATGTACTAAGTTTCATGTCAAAGGGAATTTCTGGAATGCTTTAACCAACACATGTTGAGGTCGATATCAGCAGGTGTCGGTGTTAAAAAAAATACAAAAACAGAAGTATACCTTCAGGGGTTTATGCACAGGTGGGCCAAATCCAACATGAACTGCATCCAAGTGTGAAATAAAAGCTGCCTTCAGTCCAAGCGCAGATGTGCAGTTGGAATTCTAATAAACTTCACTAAATGTAAAATGCCTCTTATAACAGGGTCCGTGGTTCCGTGTCATTGAAATGAGATGACATCATTTGGTTGTCTCGTATAAACCATCAGCGACCAGGAATCTGCTGGGCTAAAGGCTTACAACCTCCAGGACTGAGGCATCGGTCTGCAGGACCAACGGTGAACATGGTTGAGTTAGGGCGCTGCTCGCTGCAGCTGCTGAGCAAAATGAATGTTTGAACAAATCATGTGAGGTATTCTCAGCATTACTGGCTGTATTAATAGGATCTAAAGAAAGTTCACTCGAGAAATAAAGAATAATGAAGCACAAGAAAGAAAATCCTCAGTATTTTTCTCTCCTCACTTGCAGTGAATCAATATATTTATTTTATTTTCCACGCACACAACATTCAGCAGATGCAATCTTATCAATCTCAGTCTCACTTAAGAGGGACCATCACATTTCTTAAAAACCTCACCTACTCCAAAGTCTTGCTCATGGATCAACGGCCTTTTCTCACTTAAATTCTAAAATGCATTACCAATGTTCCAAATTGAAATGAATATTTCGCTACAAAGACGGAGTTTTCAGTGCAAGACAAGATTAAATTACTTTCATTGGTTTGCATATCAGGCCAGAGTTGCTGGTCAGCGTCTGCCATTAGGGTGGATAATATCACATTAGTGCTTTTCAACATTGCCACTCAGCACGGAGGGCAGTGTGAAGAGAAATAACTGGAAAAACCCGTGCAAATATGAAGCAGTTATGATTGAATGCCGAACTGCTGAAAGATTGTGTGTTATGTAGAAAGACATGAAGAGAAAAGGAATGATTTTATTTGAACTTATTCTAACAGAGTAAAAAAAAACGGATCCGCTCATTGTTTAGAACTTCCACCTGTCACTGCCTTTTCACATACGAATTCAGCTTTAGAATACAAAGAAATGAGTGCCGTGAAATGTCAACGGAGCCGTTCTCCCGATGTCTGACATCAGTAAATTCTTACATCTCTATGTTTTAATGAGTCAAGGTGAGTAACTTTTGTCTTTTGTTTTCGTACGATGGAGTTTGGGATGGGGCTTGTTGTTCCTCTCCTGCTGCGTCCATGAGAGCGAGAGATGAGCGAGCTGATGGAAATCCAGTCATGCACGCTCTCCTGTTGCGACAGCTGCTATCTATCGCAAACTGCACAGACAGTGAGTAAGGTATCAGATTTGTTGTTCCACGAATGAGAAGAATATCTACTTTTCACTCCTCATAAATAATAATTATATATTTTTTTTCTGCACATGATAAAAAGCAACTGATGTGAAACTAATTTGCTGTTCAGTTCATGTTTTAATGATGGAACTGGCTTGCTTAAAGCAGAAAAGATGTGCCACCAACTTTAAGACAGCTGAGATGCTTTGATACATGCTATTCATCAAAGTTCAATTTCTGTTCATTTGCTACAATGGTAACTAAGCAAAACAAAAAACCCACTCAGGGTTTTGACACATGACAACTTCATGAGTAATGAGTCATTGTCATTTCAGAATGCTAATTATTGTGATGTGACACAAAGAGTAAGACGCGTTTACGTCTAACAAAATAGGCCCATTGAACAAGCACTGTCTCTGTTGGCGGATGAATTATGAAAAACAGCCACAAAGAAATGCAAAAATAACGACAAGGTGCCATGAAATGATCATAAAGAGACACACAATGGGCTCGGCTTGAGTCTTTCCCAGCAGATATGGGCAGAGAGGGATATTTTGCTCATACTTCTTTCCTCAATATCTACTTTATTTGTTTTGAATTTTATCCAGACTGTCCAGATCCCCATGATTTATGACTCCTGTCAACTAAAACTCAATCAGCACTTTTCCTGTTTTCACTTTTGTTTTGTATAAACTCACTGTTGTTGATTCATCCCACAGCTGCAGCACAGAGAACTTGGGCATCTTGGTAACTTGATATTTATGAGACTAATGTGTAGAATAAACAACTTGAAAACAGTGCCTGAGATTAGGCTGAAGGGTTTAATTTAAAGTGATGAATCCCTGTCACGCTGAGGATTGTTTGTGTGTTTTCTTTTAAAATCCTTAACATCTTGCAAACAACTTTGGCATTTGTGAATGTGTATGAGAGAGAGAGAGAGAGAGAAATAAAGAAGCGAAGAATCGTTTATACATTTATTGCTTTCATAAATTGAGTCGAACTAGCCAATCTATAATGCTGTATAGATTCCTTTTATCTATGCAGCATTATCAATAGATACCATAAGAATACATTTAAAGGAGTGATTAGGTGTGTGTGTGTGTGTGTGCGTGTGTGTGTGTGTGTGTCTGCGAGTAACAAGGGGGCTCTCGTTTGCACATGTCCACACTAGACAGCCCAGTGCAGAGAATCAATATTGAACGCTGCCGGATGTAAAAAGGTGCTAATGTTTCGGATCACTTCTCTTGATCACTTGGCTGGCAAATCAGAAGCAGCTCGCATTGATCTTTTCAGTCTTGTCCTCAGATTACTTGTAAACTCAGATTCAGATTCAGATTCAGACAACTTTATTTATCCCAAGGGGCAATTCAGTTGCCCCTTATTGGTAAACAACCAATAAACAACGGATAATGAAAAAAATAACCATCGACAACCAATAAATAACACAAAAAGAATGCAGAGTTGTGATTGGTCCGCTGCAGAGCTAACGAGTTGTCGACAGCGGGAGGACATGGGTGGAGGTCACCGGCCCAGCTGAAGCCCAAGGGGCGGAACTCCAGGACTTGTGAGCAGGTCTTGGTCAATGAGAAGTTATCATTGATTGATCTTACCTGGTAAAATTAGAAATGGTTCATTAAAGTATTGTCTCCATGAACCTTAACAGCTGTGTGAATTTTAAATAATCACGAGCCAACGAATAATTTGTTCCCATACCGGGAGTCTAACCCAGGCCGCCTGGGTGAAAACCAGGAATCCTAACCAATAGACCATATGGGACCACATGTGCACATTAGAACCAGGTCTCCAGGTGGTCTTCGTCAATGAAAAGTTATCTTCGATTGATCTTACATGTAAAAATAAAGGTTCAATAAAGTATTGCCTCCAGGAACATTAACAGCTGTGTGAATAAAAAAAAATCACTAGTCAGCAAACACCTGAGAGTCATGGCTCAGAAAGATGAGCCAAAATCCCTCAGTCCAGGTGAGGGCATTAAACCCAGAACCACCTGAACCATAAATAACTGATAGCTTCTTTACCCAATGAGCTACTTAAAAAAGAGGGAAAGGAGACAGTTTCACCATATCTTCCTGTTTCAGCCATTCAATCAGGAAGCACTGTTGCCTAGTAACATCACCAGCTGGAGTTGATCAGTACTGATTAGAAAAACTCCTTTCAGTCAAAGCAGAAATAATGATTGGAAAATACCTGTAGACATTGTAGCTCGTTAACTCACAGGTGGAAAATAAGTGCTGCAGTGATCACATGAGAAAGGAGCCGAGGGGTCTTGAACCACCAACCGTCCAGTCTTCAGACGAACAGCACTGCGAGCTGAGCTACAGCTAGTGCTTAGCTTCGATGCCTTGACAAACACAAGATGCGTAATATCCGTTTCCTGCAGGCGCCTCCTTCAGAATGCTCTTCCTCTCTCTGGTCATCAGCGTTCACCAGCGCCGAAGACGGATCAGCGGACAAAGCTAACGCCTGCAAGCGATGGCACGGCGGTTCGAATCCTGCCTTGGACAAGAGGTAGGAAACAAAAGGGTGTGGGCAGGGTAAATAAAAACCAAGAATGAAACAAATTCAAAAACTAGAAGTGAGACCAAAAAAACCCGAAAATTAAACCAAACCACTTCAAAAGCAAATGTCAAACCAAACAGAGCCGATTTCCGGGAATTTCCGAACTTCACGTTGCGAATTTCTGCCGATTTCAACACAATGGACTTCGTGGGAACCGAGAACACAGAAGGTAAGTGGAATTAATTGCTTTTTTCTGTGTCCATAAAAATAATTTAAATATTACAATTTAGATTTTCTGTCTATTTTAGGTGTTAAAAAATACCTACAAATTTAAAATTATACTTTTTTATTTATTCAATCTGAACTGGTCTTAGTTCTGGAACTGGTCCTGGTTCTACTGGATCATGGTCTTGTTTCTGCAGTCCACAGGGGTTCAAAGCTAATCTGTCCTGCTGGAATTTTCTGTTTTTCGTTACATTTGGAAAACTGTCAGTGCACCAGAAACCATCAGTCAACTGATTGGATGAGCCTCATCATGTGACTCCTGGACCAAGAAAAAACCTGGCCCTTTATTTATCCCGAAGGAAATTCTGGAAAAAAATAAAAGATTTCATCCCATATCAGGAGTCAAAACCAGAAACCCTAACCGCGAGACCATATGGGACCACACGTGCCCATCAGAACCAGGTCTCCAGGTGGTCTTCGTCAATGAAAAGTTATCCTCCATTGATCTTACCTGGTAAAATCAAAGAAAGGTTCATTATAGTATTGCCTCCAGGAACATTAACAGCTGTGTGAATTTAGAAAAATCACTAGTCAGCAAACACCTGAGTGTCATGGCTCAGAAAGATGAGGCAAAATCCCTCAGTGCAGGCGAGGGGATTGAACCCAGAAATAAAATATATTTATAATAATTGCTAAGTGTGTGTAAACTGTTCAATCCAAGCGCTCACTTTGTGTTGTTTTTCAAGTTAAAATTAGAAATGTATGTGCAATGTGCAATCACTTTTCACACCCACACATAAAATATGTTCATGTGGAAGCCATAATCATGCACATTTAAAGAAAAGGGGGAAAAAAAGCATTTCAGTACTCGCAACATGAAACTATATTTTACTGATGCAATGTTTTAAGACCAAGGACTCACAAGTCTTTCTTGCTGCTCTCATAATTGCACATTCACAAGAATATACGCTAACGGACATAACACAATAATTTAGCAGTGACAACGTATGCTATGCAAAAAGCAAAGATTACTTAACATTCAGTGAGTTCCCTTTTGATGTTTTAATTTCTGGGATCAAAATGGATTGGAGTCCCAATGGACGCCAGGGTAATGTGGAGCAAGGGCAATCTAACTATTCAGGGCTTCACTTCAAACTTCTATTTGCATAATACAGTTTCTGAAGAGCTCTGAGAGCACTGCAATGGGAAAGCTATGCAAATGTGTAATAAAAGACAAAAGTATGACCTTTTTATTGTAGTCTTTCACTGTTATATTGCTTATTATGTCAAATAAAAATCATTGACAAAGCCTTAGCTGCTAAAAACATACAGCTGACTGCATGAAAAGAAAGGACGACCAAGTTGTGCCTGTCAGAGTTTCACTGACGGCTTCAGTTATTGCGAATGTTGCCACAAAGTTCGAAACCAAGTTGTCGCAATCCGATTTGTTTATTAAGCACGAATGTACGACAACAGATTTAATGGGGAAGCTGTCTAGCATAGATAAAGATGACAAATCGCAATCTAAAATGATAAAAACAGTGGAATTGAAGCGACACATAATGTTAGCAGCAGCGAAATGAGAAATGATAGCAATTTCAAGAGGAATGTCAGAAATAATCACAAAGCACAGGATGTACCAGACGTTGACGCTAATTATGGCAAGAGCAAAGAAAGGGGAAACACTTTCGGGTGTGATAGAATTGTCAAGTACTCACATTACTGATTCCATGCATGCAGCTTCAGTCGCCTCATTCAAAGGTAATAAACAATGAATAAAAGGTCTGACTAAATACCAGAGGTGAAAGTCTGCCTCTTATCTGTTTCCTATTTTCTTTTGTCATTGTTCTATTCCATTTGCGTTGCTGGGTTTATTTTGAAACCCATCTATTCCTCCTATTTTTTATGTATTTCTTTGTCTTTGATTGAATATGCCATTAATTATCCCTGGCCTGTGCATTTTTCGCAGGCACAATACGAGAAAGTATCCTGTAAAGCTCACGTAATGGAGCTTTGAACGCTCTTCGCTGCGTATAGGCTGTTTAAACAGAAGCGGCACAGAGGGGGGGGCACTGAAGGGCATCTATTAGGTGAAAAGACTGTTTTGCACTTCAAATGTTTTGGCCTTCTTGAAGTTGTCGCTCCATTTCTGCACATGGATTCTTCAGCTATAAGACTGGCTTCTGCAGACATAAAGCGACATTCAGCATTCTCGCTGTCTCGTTCAACAACACGTTTTGAGGAGATGTAGATTGCAAGTCCGAACTACTGTTAGATATTTGAGTTATGCATGCACGCTCACAATACACAGGTTGCACAAACACTCTTAGTTTCTTTATCTCTACATACTTTGTGGTAATAATCACACACATAGATTAATCACATATAAAGCACACATTGTAACTGATACACGATGGGAATAAGTTAGGGCCCTAACGGCCCATCCCAGGAGGAGGGTGTAAGCACCCCCTGGGAGGAGGGTGTTTTCATGCCCACTATAAAGATCACTGCCGTAGAACATTCGGGACTCTTCTACAGAGTCCCGCTTCCGCGTCTGAAGGAGAGTCCAGCGCTGTGTTTCCTTACCAGCTTTGTACTTACTGAATACCTTCAGTAAACTTGATTTGTTTGCTAAATCCTGACTCATTATTGAATAAACACCTCCAACACGAGATATAATGAAAGAACCGGGGAAAAAGGAGAAACCTAACACGACAAAGCCGCCAACGTCTTGAACGTTGCTTCCCAGTTCCTGGCACTTTGTCTGGAGCACCAGGTGTTCCTGGGATCAGTGGAGTCCACCGTTGAGAGGAACGAGAACCTGAATAGCTGCGTATTTTTCTTCTGCTCGCCAGGCTCATCTCCACTCACTGCCTGTACAGAATTGTTTCTCTGCGATGCCCTGGGCTGTGTTGCGCTTTCTTTTATAACTGTGTGCATGCACAAGCGGCAAGGTTCAAAGGGCTTTTGAGGATGCGATCCAATTCTCAGAGCGTACATCCACACTTTTCACTCTGCTCCTGTGTTGTACGAAAAGACTCGGAGTCTTCAGTCTGAAAGGAAGGTCATTTGTATGTTTCTGCTATTGCAGGATGCTAGGTTAAGCCACCAGTTCTTGCTGTTTTTATCAGCTATCGACATGCCATCCTTTTTTTTTTTGGAGGAGGAGATTTTTATGGCCTTTCTGGAAGTGAAATACTGCTGGTGATCAGATCGCTTACTTTTTATGTCTTGGAAAAAATAGCAATTTATAATTTTGAAATGTTTTATCGCTTTATCCTGAGGGAATTTGCAGAAAACAGATGCTCATTTTCTTCATGTATAGCCGACAGCAATGCATTAGTCTCGGGACTTCTCTTGGACTAACATCATCGCAGAGAGTCTCCTCCCCACATGAACGGCACATCTGTGATTTCAGCAGGTGCTCCCAAAATGACATATGTTTATGTTCAAGTGGTAAAAAAAAAACCCGAGGCTACAGTAACTGTAGCGGAAGCAAAGGAGGTCAGGTGATGCTATGTCGAGAAACAAAGTCCAGTCTGTGTTTTTGTTTTTTTTAATTAGTCAGAACAAAACTCTGCAGGATGCTCACCCAAGAAAATATAGTTCATGTTTCGTTTCACTACAATACAACTTTCACTGTGACACACCTACATATCAACCAATCAGAGAGAGTGTGTGTGATGTATTATTTGCACAGATGGAATACACAGATCCATCTGCATGACTCCATAATTTGACATTACCGGTACCTAAAAAATTGAGAGTGAAACAGATTGAAACCCAGGATTTGTATGAGACCCATCTCACACTGTCACGTGTGATGCACCATTAAAATTGCTGGTATATGGTGCCTTTTGAAAATTATTATCTCCTCTCTGTGATGCTTGAGCAGACATAACAGACATGGGGGGCCTGTCTGGCACTAACCAAAAATATGTAAACCCTTAATATTCCCTGCATGACTAAATCATAAAAGAAGGGAGAAGGCTGATTATTTGGTTATTTGAATTTGGAAGCAGACTCCCCACAGATGCCTCCCCAACACTACTTATTCACTCCTTGATAAAGCTGCGGCAATAATCTTTCCAGAATAAAGGAAACTGCTAGACTGCTTACTGTAAAGCCATATTTACATGTAATCATGTCACATACTGCTATCGGAATTAAATGGGTCGTGACAAACGCTTCCTTTTTCCCTGGATGTGAAACAGCATCGTGCTTTTAACTGCCAGCAAATCAAACACATTTCTTCTTCCGTATCTGGTTGTTTGAAACTTTGCTGATTAGGTTGCTTTGGATGCCAATGCATACCTGTCAACCTCCAAGGCTCCATGGCCTTACAAACCGTTGATTTTTTCCTTACAAAATACAAAATAACCTTACACCATATTTTTTTTTTTCAAATGCGTTTATTTACGTACATAGTTGGACATTATTAATTAGGATACAGTTTAATTTTGATATTTTAACTAAACTAAAATATCCATTAATAATGCTTGTAATTTAAATTTTTAAATAAGAACAGATATTTCGGGGGGGAAAATCGTTAGCATTTTTATTTTTGTAAACCAAACTTAAGTATCGATCAATGATGCTTGTAATTTAAATTTCATTTATTAATCATTACCGATTAATAAAAGCTTGTTCTGAGACCCATCTCGTCCTTGTTTCAGCGTCTGACGGACGCTACAAATTTGCGTTTTCCCGTACAGATGTTCTTCTACGCCGTACACGTCTTAGAATGCATAAAAACCGTACTTTGTACGGCAAAAGCGTACTGGTTGACAGGTATGCCAATGACATTTTTATAGGCCTCTCGCTGCTCTGATTTATTAATGTAACTTGGAAGGATCATGAACTGTTATTCTGACTTGTCAAAGTGGTGCATTAATGTTGTCTTTGTGCATGACTTCCACTTTATTCAACCCAGACATGCATGTCTTTTATAATGGAGATACGGGCTCTGAAACCATAGACGGTGAGACGAAGGGGCAACATAAGGGGAAAAGCAGGGGCTATCAAAATCACGACACCTTACCATTCCTATGTAAATATACTTATTTTTAAGTACTGATAGTCTCTCACTTGCTGCCGAAGGGTTATTTTTTTACCGCTAAATGTGTTTTCGAATGATATACTCCCACTGCCTTATCTTTGTTTTTCACCCATCACAGCGTCTATCACTTCTTTTCCTCTCCTGCTCTCTTTCTCACCTACATTTGATTTGTTTGCTTTTTTTTTTTTATCTTCAAGTGTCGGCCTCGGCATCCATCATTTCACTGTCACTATAAAACTAAATAGCAAATCTAGCCCACGCAGCTGCTCCAGGTGTCTTTGGTGGACCAATTAGAAATGCATCTTTGTGTTCATCTCCCAAACACGGTATGTGCTTCCCTTTTGTAAATACTGATGAAGTAGATATTAAAGCCTCCCGTTCTTCCTTCCTTGTATCGCTCACTGCTCTGTAGCTGCAGCATCATCCTTCAGATGGGCGGAATAACAAAAGCGACAGGCCTTTTTGTCAATGTTACTCCTAAAATCGCTCAGAACCGTTTATCTGAAAGATAAGTTACGGTGATTTAAGGTGCGTCCTTGGTAATGTTAGGCCGGTGCAAATCGGTGAAATGTAGCATCTGTAATCTTTATACAAAAAGAAAAAAGGGTTTGCTCAGTATCTCATCAGAGGAGTTCTCATTTCCAGGTTTTTTATCCGGTTCAAATCTTTGTTGAAAACATTTTTATGTTAAAAGACAGATCATGCTGTATGTCAGAAATGATTAAATGACATGCATGCTTTGTTTCTCAAAGTAATATAAAACTAGATAGGTGCTCGGGCCTAAATACCCAGACAGGATATTAATAAAGGACTTTCATTTCATTTTGTTTTTCATCCCTGACATTCATTCAATTCATAGGGATGTCACAGTTTCTTTTCTACTTTTATGACTTTTTTGACAGCCAATAAGATAAGCGCTACTCTCAAAACGATTAGGATTCCATTGGACAAAGTGTCTTAATCCAAAAATCAGCAGGGACTAAAAGGGTCGTCTTCACCCTGGCAGGTATAACAGCATTTCTTATTTCTGCTAACTGTATGGAAAAAATAAAAACTGTACAATATTAATTTAATTTCTGTCTACTTTCCATGAAAGTTTTAAAAGTATCTGACAAACTCCGCCGTAGGAACCTTTGGAATCAAACTTTGTGTGTAGACCAAGTTCTTCTCCAGTTTGTCCACAATGTTTAAAATTTAAGGAAGACCCAAATCCTCCTGACATAAATTTATAACAAAAAAAGTTTCAAACATGACAGGATTTGTCACCTGCAAGCAAAAAAAAGGGCTCATGTTCATCCTCCAGCCACCGTAGGAGGAGTGCTGGAGGATGGAGAGCCAGCCTGTTGGATTCCATCACTTTCATCTGAAAATACCGTCTATGCTAGCCGCATTGCAAAAAAAACACAAAAAAACAGCAAACATCATAAATTATGTGTGTAACCAAAATGTGAAAAAAATATATCATCCCAGCACATTCACGCTCTCCAGAGGATCAGCATTTCTGCGTTTGATATGACAAGCTCAGGTTCCTTCTCCTTGGGGAGAGAACTGAAGTCATGAAATGGGATGACGCTAACTATATGACCCTCTCGACTGCAGCACAAAGACAAACAATGGCTACACAAATTGCAAAGTCATGTTTGCTCCAGTGCTGCATCCTGTGTAAGTGTGCTGATATTTAATTTTGAATGCTTGTTTTGATTTTCCTGCAATAGTCAGGGCTGTTTAACTAAACCAATAAATTGTTCCTCATAAACTTAAAAGAAGAACTCTTTATTTTAATATGTATATTACACATCAGTGCACAGACACAAGGAATGTCATTTACACCCTATTACTATTGGGCACCTTTAAAAATCTACACACATGCATATACAGTCTGTAGGGGCCCTGTGACGACTGGCCCCTCTCCAGCCGCCAATCCAACTCTATATTTTTTGTCTCAACGTTTTTACATAGCAATGTATTTTAGCATGGTCTCTGAAATAGATTAACACCTTAACCATTCTCTTTGCATTTTGGAACTTGAACTATCTGCTCCTCCTTATTAGGAACTTGCAGTTATATTTAATATCTTGCGGGTGGAATTCCCAGAGTTCTTGTCAGCTGGTTGTCTAAACGCCCTGATCACATGTGTTTGAACATCACTCGGCTCCTCCTGCTTTGACTTCAGTGCCTGCATCTGGGTCAAAGTCCTTGTAATCCCTGTCTCTGTGTAAACACAGGAATGACAGCATCCTTCTCTGTTGTATTGGTTGTGTCACCGACCTCACCACGCCGTTCACCTCCCCATCCACCTCTCCTGTTAAACCTTTACTGAAGTGACATTTAATGGCCTGAACTGAACTTTTAATTACAGTGTCATATTACACCAGTAATCATATTAGCCCATTAATAAATAATGAGTAAATTCTGTTGTTCTGCACAGTGATGGCTCTCTGCCTCCTCCTCATCACCACCAGCTCTGTGAAGAGCCCCCCCAACGCTCCTCACATCGCTCACCATCTAATGAGTCCCACACTTCCGTTTGGTGTGGCTGCAAGCATGTCCAAATGTCCACTGCTGTCTGTAGTCCTGCATCTTACCGGTGTTCTGGTCTGAATGTTCATACTTCATAGTACCAATACTGGCATGTTTAATTCAAGTCTAGCTCCATGTTTACATCGGTTTGTCTGTTCTGATAGGAACTGTCTGAAATACCGTCACACAACATCATATTCCCTCCCTCTCTGTCTCTTTGACATGACGTGCGCCTCAGAATCGCTGTGACTTTTTATTTTTTTCTGCAGAAAGGCGGTGAGACACACAACAGCGTTTGGCAGGTGAGCTAAGTGCGAAGGAACAGGAATCGTCTGTCGTTTCCGCTTAATTAGCAGACTCATTCTCTGGCTGCAGAGATAGCTGCTGATATGCTGATATATCCATGCAAAACCAAATGGATTCATTTTAATAAAAAGAACAGAATCCGCTACTCTTGAATTTTGACCTCATTCTAGGGTCAAGGCAATTATTATTTTTTTCTTCTATAACACTGGATTGCAGCACAAAATGAAAGTTTGTTGTCCGATTTGGTTTGAAGTCTTCTTGGATGTCGAGTGAATTTATGCTTTTGGAATGCCTTGTTTCAGGAGGAGCTGAAATACTTGTATATGCTTGGTTGTCCGTGTTTATACGGCCTGCCTTAATAGACAACACGGTAAAACAGATGCACACAAGCTCAACGTTGGAGTGTTGTAGTTTTACAACAGTCCTGCATCAGTAACATAGATGCTGTTGCAGTAAAATAAGATTCTCCCTGGACTACAGTTCATACTCCATTGAATTCAAGGAAAGATGGTTGGGAAAATAAAATGGACATAAGGACATTTTGTGGACTTTATGCTGTTGGGATTTCTCTCCTGGGTGTTTGGACAAAAGAGTCATCAGGAAACTGGAGGTTTTGTGATCCAAACATTCTGGTAAACCAAATGTTGTAATTGTGGCAGTCAGGCCCAGCTGCAACATAAATGTTATTTATAAGTATGTTATTGTAACCATAAGCACGAAAGCCATCATGTTATTCAGTTATGATGTATAGAGCACCAAAATAACATTATTTTTATTTTCTGACAAAGAAATCCAAAACCCTGTATGTTGGCTCCTGTTTTTTTTTAAAAAATGCTTGTAAATAATTGGGTTTAAAGATAGCATTAATCTCATAATTGAATTAATCTACCATTTATAATAGAAAACCTGAAACATGAATTAATCTATCATCTTTAACAGTCAAGACGGGCAGTTTGGGATAAGGGATGCGTTTAAGATAAACTGGCCACGTTTTCTCAAGGAAAGGAAATTATTTTCACCGGGTTATATGGAAACATAAAGATAGAGAAAGGAACTCATTAAATGATTATGTGTGACTTGTTTGGCAACACTGAATAATTCATGCTTATTTGATTGCCGTGTATGAAGGATTTATTGGGGGGCTTTGCGTTGAGGAAGGAGATGCTTGTCTTGATTGCTGACATTCCAACTGCAAAGGTAGAATGCTGTTTACGTGGAGCATAAAGATACATTTAACAACTGATGAGGTATTTAAATCAACCTCGTGATTTATATTTTGCATCTCTTTTCAGACAACCTTGTTCCACAGACTTTTTATTAATCCATCTGTAGCTCTCTCACACCGCTTCTGATGCAGACCCTGCTTCTGCCTGCTCCCGCTATCTGTGGGATGTGACTGGTGTCTCCTAGCAACAGCATTTGGTAACATTTCAATTGCATTCCTTTTAAAGAACAAAAGGAGAATTAGGTTTGAAGCACTTAAATTAAACTCCTCCTATTTGAATAATTAATTTTCCATTTTGAGGAGGCACATCCTCCACACACAAACGTCTGTTCCTCCGAGCAGGGCTGTGGAATCCTCCTTGCAGTTGTTAACAGGCCGGCTAGCTTTGTTACCAGAGTCAGGCATCAGCAAGAGGCTGCATGGACAATGGAACCGCAGCGATTTTGAGCTTTTCAAATTGACCATTACAAGACGAACCCTGAAATGACACAAACTTTGGTGATTGATTCTGCTCACCAATGCAAGAAGACTATGCAAAGTGCAGCGTATTGCTTCCTCACTTAGGTGGCGATGTGGGGGCAGCAGAGTGCACCTGTCAGAGGGGTCACTGGGCATCTGGCAATTACTGCAAGCGGAGAGGAGATAATGGCCATTCTCTTTATTCCAGCTACCTGCTGGCTCAGTCCGCCATGCGGCTCCTCTTGAGACAGGTCACCAGCTCGGGATGAAAAGAGCCAGCGTCTGATCCATTAGTTTGTCAGCAGGGGGTTACAAATATAAAACGGAGATAAAAGTCAGACAGTGGCTCAGAAGCAAGGCAAGGGAGGCGATCAGCTAAGAGGCTTTCTTGCGGAGGTGTATGCAATTTAAAGAAAAAAAAAGGTCCAGATATAAAGTCCTCTGAAGCGGCATGATTGCATGCAGACACTTAGGGAATGAGTGTTTTCAGATGTGAAAGGGGAGTTTGATTCATGACCTGTATTTGTAACGGAGGTAAATCATGACAAGGTTCCGTCTGTATTGACAATTTATTTGGCACTGAAAAAATGTCTTCAAACTTGTTTATGTTCTTTTTATACACTGCGCCAGTGTATAAAACCCTCCACCAGGTGTTTGGCAGGTTGTTTTAGGCGTCCTCCTAATTCAAACAGTGGAGATATACTGCCTGCTGTTGAACAAAAGCCACATCAGAAACAATCTGCACCAGTTTTCTCACAGTCAGCTGTGACCAATTTTAAAATAAGGCTGCCATAAAAAAAAAAAAAAAAGGAAAGGAAATATGGCTGATTCATCTGCCTGAGGCTTCTGCTTTGACTCATATTTGCCTAATTTTCTGAGGTGGATATATCAACTGGTGAAGTGCAGTAGACAGCTAAAAACTGGAATATGTGCCCCAAAAAAAGATGTCAAAATAGTTTATATGAAATTAATAATTTACAGGGAGTCTAGTCAACTCCCTCGGAAAGAAATCGCTCTTTTTTTGCATACACATCTGGTGAAGTAAAGCGCGACGAAACCTTTAAACTCTTCTCTCCCATTCTTCTCTGCAACGCTTTCTGTTGCTGATCTTTTCATCCGTCCTTAAACGCTCTGATTCTTTGATGCAAGCTGTGAGACTCACCTTTCCAGGGGCGGGCGGGGGGCGCCTTGCATGATGCTGTTTGAGCTGTGTCAGCAAGTTTCACCTAAACTATGAAGAATAGTAGACCATAGCAATAGGAATGCACTTCTCCTGGAGAGAAGCACACAGACCGAATTGACAGTGGATGAGTCAAGTATAATCAGCTCAGAGGTGTGGCTGCAAAGCTTTCTTGGAATTTCCTTTATCATTTTTTTTTTTTTCATGACAGAGGATAAATGTCATTCCCCGGCAAGTCTACATTTTTTTTAAGCTCCGGTGCCTCAAAGGGGTAAGATCAGTTAGATCTATGCTTTTCTTTTCTCGTTTCCCATTGGCTGTTTAGCTGCTGGAAAAGATGCACATGATTATATTTTTTGCAAATGATGAATGTCAAAACAGGTTTTAGGTACCGTATTTTCCGGATTATAAGTCACGGTTTTTTTCATAGTTTGGTCGGGGGTGCGACTTATAAATCGGAGCGACTTATATATGCTTTTTTTTACAAAATCTGTGAGCGCAGAGACAGTAGCCTACACATTTCTATAACAGGTGTTACAGGGAACTCTGTGACCCGTCAGAATCTGTCGCGGTTTCTGGAGGTTCAGAGTTATCTGTCACACCTGTTATCTAAAAACACAAATTAGAAGGGCTGAATGAAAATGGCGCCGAAAAGAAAGTCATATTCCGTGGCTTACAAGCTTCAGATAGTGAAATATGGAGCCGAAAACGGCAATCGAGCAGCAGAAAGAAAGTTTGGAGTGAGCGAAAAACTTGTAAGGGACTGGCGAAAAGCGGAGGTTACGCTTACTGAAATGAAGAAAACAAAAAAAGCTAATCGCGGGCGACAAGCTAGGTGGCCACAGCTGGAGGAACGAGTTCACGCATGGGTGCTTGAACGACGTGCTGCTGGGAGAGGTTTGTCAACGGTGCAGTTGCGTCTCCACGCCCAAGTGGTTGCCAGGGAGGTGAATATAAACGGCTTTGCGGGAGGACCTTCTTGGTGTTACCGCTTCATGCAACGCAAACGCCTCTCTATCAGAGCAAGGACGACACTGTCCCAAAAACTGCCAGCGGACTTCCAAGCCAAGGTTGACAATTTCCGCGCGTTCATTGAAAAGCATGTAAGTGATCACAACGTGACACCGGATCATATTATTAACATGGACGAGGTCCCCCTCACTTTTGACATCCCCATGGGCCGAAGTGTTGCAGAGAAAGGGCAAAAAAGTGTGAATATCGTTACAACTGGTCATGAGAGATCACACTTCACAGTGGTGCTGGCATGTTGTGGAGACGGATCAAAACTGCCACCGATGGTCATTTTCAAACGAAAAACCATGCCAAAAATCCAATCCTCCTCAGTTGAAATCGCCGTGAACGAGAAAGGGTGGATTGATCAAGAAATGATGAACTTGTGGCTTACAAAGTGCTACAATAAGCGACCGGATGGCTTCTTTAGAGCACGCAAAGCTCTGCTTGTGATGGATAGCATGAGAGCGCACATCACACCACAGTTAAAAAATAAATTCAAAGTTTTCAACTCCATACCTGCCATCATCCCTGGAGGCTTAACCAAAATACTCCAGCCACTTGATATCTCCGTGAATAGGAGCTTTAAGTCAGTTTTGCGTAACCTGTGGGAGCAGTGGATGACGGATGGAGAGCACAGCTTTCCGGCAACCGGGAGAATGCGCCATGCAACTTTCCTGGAAGTCATTGAATGGATCGACAAAGCATGGGCTTCAGTGACAACCGCAACCATCCTGTCGGGATTCAGAAAGGCTGGAATAATTGGAACTGCAACTGACGACGAGTCTGATGTAAGCGACGTAGAAGAGGAAGCGGCGTCTTGTCTACCTGCCGAGTTGGGGGAGTTGTTCAGAAGTGACACCGAGGATGAAGATTTCCTTGGATTTCGTGATTCGGAGTAAAACCTGATATTTTGGTAAACTTGTTAGCATGTTCTTTGTGCTATATGTTGTTTGGTTTTGGATTTTATCAAATAAATTTTCCCCAAAAATGCGACTTATCCTCCAGTGCGACCTATATATGTTTTTTTCTTCTTAATTATGCATTTTTTGGCTGGTGCGACCTACAATCCGGAGCGACGTATAATCCAAAAAATACGGTAATTAAGATTAATAATTTTCTCACTAAATGTGTTGTTTGCAAATATGAGATGAAAAGAACAGTTTAGAAAATCTGTCATTTGTCATAGCTACTCCGGTATTTGAACGTTATGTTTAAAAATGAGGGCAAATCCCGCTCAAGTCAGTTCAATAAAAAAAATTACTAAAAATCTAAAATACTGACTTTATTTTCAGAATTCTGATTTTTATTCTGGGATTCTCAGAATTCTGATTTCAATCTCAGCCTGCACACCCTTTAAACATTACTATAATTTAATAAGAGATGATTGTAGTCTGACTGACACACTATTCCACAAATAAGAGTCTTTCAGATGCTGTAAAGGCTTGCTTTTGTATGCGAAAACCACTGACGGTAGCCGTTAGCCACCTGGTAACAACGTCTACGATTTAGTGACAGCAGGAGGTAAACGCTCCTTCAGACTAATGTGGGGGATCATAACTCACCTTGAAGCTGCTGGTGGGGGGGGATACAATGCTACATAATTATGAATGCCTCGGTGCAAATGCACTGTTCAAGTCAGATTTATCACCTCATGTCAGAATGACTGATTCTCACTTATAAATAAATACATTTCTTAAGACATGTTTGAGGATCTGCGGCAAAAACAAAGGACATGTGACAGAGCAGAGGGACATTGAGGGGCAGTCCGATTTCAGATGGGCTCTTTGACGCTCTGGCCCCACCCCCTGGATTAACCAATGACTGGGAGAGCAGCCTCTGTCCTAAAATAACATTTTAACATACCGGTAATATGCGATCATCAATTTCTGATGTTTTGAAATAACAGCAATGTAGTCAGACTGTTACATCCCAAGTCTGATTTGATTACTGTAGCATTAAAGGAAATGCTGCAGCGACGACAGTGCCCAAGGTTAAATAGAGACATGTGTCGCAAAAGTAGTTATTTTAATGGAGGGGGGGACAAGATTACCACAAACTGGAGTGGATTCTAAGTTGTCAGGGAAACTCTTTTCATGCCTGCTCAATCGAGCTTCTTTGCTTGTTTTTCTCTCCCCCCAGCCATGCAGACAAGAGGGAACCAAATTACTTGTGAAAGTCCTAATAATCACCAGACTGCATTTAAAATATTTGTCACATCTCAGCACTTATACAGCATGAATCAAAAACACAAGTGCATCCCTCTCTCTCTCTCTCTCTCTCTCTCTCTCACAAAGGCTCACCTTGGTTGACGAGATCAGGGAACTCTACTGAGATGTCTCTGAAGTTCCTGATCAGTTTTCATTCATACTATGTCTTGAATAGTCAGGCACAGATTAATAGAGGGAAAATTTATAGATTAATCTCTAAACCTGGGTGCCGGGGGGATTACATTATCTGGAAAAGGCAAGGGACTTCTCACAACTCAGAAATGGATATTTCATCCAAAGATGGTGAGGGGGCAGGGGGGATTACAGATGAGTCTAGGTCAGGCATGGGCAAACCCAGGCCCGGGGGCCATATGCGGCCCGTTGGGCTATTTAATCCGGCCTGCCAAACTTGTCCAAATTATATAGTTAAATTACATTTTATTATAATTAAACCTCATTCATTTGACCTTTTCCCCGTAATGCTACCTGTAAAATGCCAAATCTTTTAATGTAATGTCTTTTACATGTCATTTATATTAGCTCACATCCATCCATCTGTTCCTGGCCCGGCCCCTCTGTCATATTTTAGAACCCATTGTGGCCCGCGAGTCAAAAGGTTTGCCCACCCCTGGTCTAGGTTGTGTTTCCATACCATAATAAGTCATATTGTGCAGACACCATGTACAAGAACTCATCAAAAGACTCAGCAATCTAATTTGATTGTACTCCTTGAGTTTAAGGTTCGGGGATATGAGGTGCTTTTTCATTTCCATTTTGGAAAACTTGAAATATCTGGCCTTTCAGTTTTGTTTATTTAATGCCTTACAGCACTAAATAAAGTTTGTATATGGTTTCCTTGATTTTGCTGCGACAAACAGTGTTACCATGGAGATTAGATGTTTTCATGGAGTGTCTTCCACCGAGATGTTTTTGCACATGCAGAGAAGGATTTTTTTGTGTGTGTTTTTCATTAAAATATTTTAGTGCATTCTGGGGAGAATATGCATAATTTAATAAAGCTTGTAATGCAGGTGGATGAATCTGCATTATAGTATTTTCCGCACTATAAGGCGCACTGCATTATAAGGCGCACCTTCAATTAGTGGCCTATTTTAGAACTTTGTCCACATATAAGGTGCACTGCACGATAAGGCGCATGGAATAGAAACTACTGTAGTGGCTGGAGTTGCGTTATGCATCCACTAAGTGGAGCCGCGCTAAAGGGAATGTCAAAAAAACAGTCAGATAATTCAGTTCCCACGCAGTTCGCTTGCAAACTTGTGCTTAGAAGGATCCTCCTTTTCACCGTCGGCCCAGGTCAACATCTTGTAGATTTCTCTGCCTTGCTCACCGATCCATGTGCCGAGCCAGCCGGCTGGTTGCTCAGCTGTTAGCTCCAGTCCTTCCAGACTTAAGTTCACCTCACTATAAGGCGCAGGGTCAAGTTTTGAGAAAATTAGAGGCTTTTAGGTGGACGTTGAAATACGTTGAAATGAAACCAATTTTGTTGTTCGGGAGCTGTTGTCTTCTGGTCTCGTGTTTGCGTTGGTCAGCTCAGTGCTCCAGTTTAGTGTATATATTATTCCGCTGTATCCCACGTTATACATTTAAATCATCTTAGTTTTCTAATTTTCTCTCCAGAGTGATCAGAACCTCTGTGTAAGTTAGTGATAGTGGCGAATCTGTTGTTGTTTTTGAAAGTATTTGTTATTTTTCATATTTATGCTGCCGTCCCGTAAAGCACGAAACCTTTCTTTAAGTTAATTGTGATTTTTGGCAAATTGAATCACCTTTTTACATGCAAAAACATACAATTTAACCCAATGCCTAAGTTATCCATCCAGCCAGTCAGCAAGCCAATCAGCCAGCCACCCATCAGCAGTTGGCAGAGCATAAATACATCTCTAACAATTTCCATGAAACCTGCTTGAAGGATGAGACGTAAACCAGAAAATAACCCAATAAGTTTTGATGCAGATAAAAATAAAGTGGCAGCTCCAAGATTCGGTTAGAACTTTCCTGCTGAATACTGCTGAAGGTATTTTCCTCTATTTTCAGGAAATGATAAAAAAAATAATGCCAACTTTGAGACACTGTAGTGAATCGCAGCCTCAGATATAGTAAAATATGTCTTTCATACCTAAGAGTCAGACAGAGGAGGCAGGATTGCTTGGCCTTGGTCGAGGTATGTGGTATTTCAAACTTTTATTTGATCACCTGATGGCAGTGATTCCTTTTCTGTCGCACTACGACACTAATTAATTAATACAATTTGTGATAATGTTCTGATTGACAAAGCAAGATCGTACCGATGCCTAAAACAGTGGCGTTCCTTTGGGTACTGTACTCCAGAAATCAGCAATAGCGTATGTAAAGGAAACCTTTTTGATGTTTTATTTTAGCTCAAGCAGACAAAGTCACAGGTTGATTGAAGTTTGGATTCAGATTTTTAACCACGCAGGCACAATTAATGGGTCTCAGCGGGGATGGGACAATGCAAACAACTCTTCAACTCTTGCATTAGATGATAGGTCTGCCTTTTATTTAACTCATTACTTCACACCCCATAAAACCAGAACTGACCAGTCGCCTCCCACATGGCGTTGTTTAGAAGAATCCTTTGTCAGCCAGCCATTGGTGGATGACCGAGCCCACCGGGATCCATTAACAGTGACCGCAAGCTCTCAGAGTTCCAGTTTGGACTGTGGAAAGAGGTTTTGTGTGAATTCATTTACACCCAATGAAGTCTGGTGTCAGAAACTGTAAATGGCACGACAAGCTTGGCTTATTAGTTTTGCTGTATTGGGCGATTAGTCCTTCTTGCTGAAGTCTTCTCTCAGCCAGCAGAAATTAATGAACTTATGAAGTCGAAAAAAAAAAAAAAATGCTGTTTTGACAGATATTAACTGGAATATGTGAAAACAATCCACTGTGTCTACTTTGTAAGTTAATAAAGAGGACTTAGCAGTAATGCTGGAACAGTCGTAGTGAAAAACAATAATGCAACACTGTTTTAGACATAATGGCAAGTGTGGGGGAGCCAACACGTTTCCGTGAAGCCGCTTCTGACACCTTTAATTAGTGTGTTAATTAGCAAGACTTGCGAGCAAGTTTTTTTTTGCTCAGGACTTTGTATGTTTCTTAATTACCAAACTTCCCTACTGTGGTGAGCAAACTGCTTTCCACTCGCAGTGCCAAAGCTCAAATAGCAGCCAAAGTCTTTAAGTGTAATCAAAGTTAAGTTTAACTGTTAAAACAAGACAAGGAAAACAAAGGATTGTATATAATTATTAATCTCAAGAGTTCGGCCTGTCTGGCCAATACTTCCATCGGTACTGCAAATAAATAAGTTAGACTTTATTTTTTGTATATGTCTACTAGGAGAATCTTTGCCACAGAGAAGTACGGAAATTAAGAAGAAAAGCGGTTACTCCAGTTTTTATTAGTGCAAACATTCATCTTGTTTGGTGACAGTCCCCTAAAGTCTTTGTCTGGGCAGCGAACTCGTAGCATCGCCTCTATTAAATCAAAGTTGCAAGAACATTTCCCGATTCCCCGATTCTATATGTAAAAGTATCTCTTTGTGCCGAACCGCGCGGTGCTTCCGATGCAGAAAGACGCAATCAGCCCGCCTGGAGGGCATCGACAGATGTTCGTTTAGCGACAGCACAGAAGGGGGGTGACAGATTTACTTTAAAGTTTGTCATGTTCGTTGCAAAATGAACAAATGCAAAATTTACTTAGATAAGCCTGAAGACTTCTGCTTATTGGCTATTTGAGTTGGAGGCCGGTTTGGCCACTTTAGTCTAGAATGTGCAGAATCGTCACGGCGTCCAAGGATCGGGCTGATAAGTTATCTTGACTTTTGTTCAAAAAGCCTTGAGGTTCACTCCGATGGGAGATTTAACCACCACTAACATCAGCGTCGGATGCAAACAGGCCATACCACAAACTTACTGCTCTTTCCCACTCCAGCCCTATTTGGATTCAAATTGATTTGGCTGCAGCTACTGAACCGCTCCGACTATTTACAGGACTGAGGTCTTGCCAGAAAGAATATACTTAAAAAGTTTATTTTGCAAAAGTAGCAGAAACTTTCCCGCTGATTCAGAAAGAAAGCAATGCGCCTTTGAGCTTAATAAAAATGATTGATTTTGTCTCTGTTTTGCCTGTTAATAGTTGTCTGTGGCTTTATAAAAGCAGAATGAGTTTGTTTAGGTACACTATCATTCAACACTTTCCTCTGGAGCACATAGTGGAGCACGGCTATTCTACAGTGTTAACTTAAATAAAGAATCTCTATAAGGATCGAGGCACAACTGCAAAATGCACATAAAAAAAAGTGTAAATGGATTAGCTTTTGAAATCTCAGCTATACAAAGAACACAACTATATTCAGGCCTGCAAGCATTTTCCCAAATAATGTTAACATCCTTTCAGTGACAGTCTTCAGCACCATTCTCTGGTGGAGAGGTAATTCCACATTGTTCGGTTTGTACATCGAGCTTGCATAGATGCAACCAAATGTCTCCTCATTTTTACATTAACATTTTATATATATGTTTTTATTATATCACTTTAAACTAAGTCAAATTGTCCTTTTTCATCATAAATGATTGCACCACATATATATTTTAACAGAGATCACTCACTCTCAAGCTTTAGCCGTGCAACTGGTGTTCATGTTTCAAGCTTTTAATAATGCATTCAGAGGCCAGGTGATTTGAGAAGCACACACCACATAAAACACCATCTGCTCCTTCTTTGCCATCTTCTCCTTCTCCCACTCCAGCTGCTTGGCACAAAGTAAATGTGATTTTTTTTTGTTCAGATTAACATTAATGTACCATTAATCCAAGCGCCGGTCCCGTTTTGCGATCGTTTATAGTGTATTAAAACTGCAGTCGTGTTGTGTCTGAATATGTGCTGTAATCAGGACCCGTGTCCTCCGAGGTTTACATGCAACCGTCTCCTCTGTCTGTCCTGCTTCATACAAGCCGCCTGATTCCCAGTCTAACTGTTCTCAGCGGCCCTGCTGCCTCTCTCTCTCTCTCTCACACACACACACACTGGCTTCTGCTCGGTATATATCTCCACTGCACTTTTGCGAGTTTACCCTCAAGTCTTTCTGTCCATCCACCACCACCACCATCCACCCATCCCAGTCTCCTCTGCAGCATTTCTTCACTTCATGCCCTCTCCTCTCTTAGTGTTTCCCTCTCCTCCCCTCCTCCCTTGCCCATTTCTGTCCTCGCAGCATCCAGTCTCACAACGCAGCGACTTCCTCCCCAGCCGCCCTCCAGCTCAGTCTTTGCTTCATAGAATAAGATAGTTGCCTGGAATTCTCATTTGCAAGCCTTCCTTTTATGGTCGACATAAAACAGAGATTTATTCCTGAATTATGCTTCTGGTGAAGTTTTCACCCTGTGCTCACACACCACTTATCTATTCATTATTGCTCACATATCAATGAGTGCTGAACCTTTAGTTTTGAACCGGAGTGGAAGAATTCTTGATTATTCTTGAGGCTTTTACTGCACGAGTCAAGGACTGTAGACTCGATTTATCTAACTTCAGTACTGTGCACAGCCTTTCTTTCCTCCCATAATGTATTTAATTAGAAGGGACCCAATATATACACACACGACAGAATCCTTGAGTTTGCAATAAAACATGTTAAATACAGCTTCTACTTCATGTCCCCTCTCTTGCAAATTACATTCATATGCAGATCGTTTAAATTGTTCTGGGCGAATTGTCGCTTCACAATTGGCAGAATTATTAAACTGCTTGAAATGTTCATCTTACACACAGAGAAAAGATAAAGTGAGGAGCTGTGGATGGAATTGTGTTAGGTGATGCTATTTCTGCAATAAGTTCAGGAAGCGTGAAATCCACTTTAATAAATGGGGTCTGGTTGTTGAAACTCTGTGGGATCATTTATTTATAGTATGATGAGGGACGTTTTGTTTTTAACCATGAAGTTAAGTTTCTAATAATCATTATCTCCAACATCTCAACAATTGTGAAGTAGAAAGTAGAATTTCATGGTTAGTAACATCCGGCTATTTATCCCTTCATTTTATCTGTTTTTTTGCTCGAATCCTATCTGTGCGGCGTTTGTATGCCCCCCGTGTTCGCATGTGTTTTATCCGGTTTCCTCTCGCCTCCAAAAACATGCAATTTAGATCAGTTAAATACTCCACATTTTTTGTAGTGTATGAGTGTGTGTGTTCGGCTGTCTCTGTGTGGCCCCGTGACGCGCTGGCGACACGTTCGAGGTGTACCCCGCCTCTTTCGCCCATCCAAGCTTTTCCTGCAAAGCGGAAAAGCTTGGATGTATTCAGGTCTGGTTTTTGTTTTTCTAGGACCTGATATTACCGCCTAGAGACAAAACAAGTCTCAGATATTGTGTGTATCTTCTAATTCATGTTTTAAAATAATATGATATGTTTTCAGAGCATAATAATCTGCAGACATGCCATTTTGCTTATTTAAATGTAATAACACACGTTATTATCTGTTTTTTGGATCCGGCATCATTTCAGGGCAGGCAGGGTTTTTTTTTTTTGCAAAATATTGCCGTGCACATCGCCTTCGATCTACATCCAGCCTAATGCAGTGTGACGTGGTGCCGCTTTCATGTCGGAATCGCTTTCTCAGAGAGACTCACTCCATTTTTTTTCTCCCCCTATTTTCCCTCAGCCGCCCCTTGTCCGTCTCCTCCATCTTTCCAGCGGCGCGGCTTTAGCTGCACGCCTTGAGAATCAGGTTAAAGGGTGCTTGTGTAATTCAATTCCAATCAGTGTTCGCTCTGAGGACTATCACAGTGTACTTTTAGCTTCCCCCTTTCCCCTCTGCAAACATTCCCTTTCTGCTGCTTATATGTGGGAAAAAAGCGGCGTCCGGCTGCTCGGCGGTGTCGTCCTCGCCCTCTCCAGCTGTCTTTAAAATGGTGTTTTAAAGACACTCTGTGGAAGCCATCGCCTCACACACTCATGCACACACACACGCACACAGACCAGACTGCATTTACTCTCTTATTGCTCTGTGCATTCTGTTCTTGCATGCATGTTTTCTACTGTATGTTTGACAAGCTCCTCTGCACAGATTAAAAAGCCCACTGTCTTTTCGGTACCAGTGGAGACTATGTCTGTCCAGTGTGAGACACAATGCAGAGAAAATGCCCAAGTGGCAGCCAGCACCGGTTCCTCTGTCGAAACTCCCTGGGTCATTAATCCTTCAAAGACACCGATACAGAATGCAGGCGGTGAGCACTGTATTCATTGCAGTTTTATTGATGCGTGAGCTCCCTTGGGTAAACAGGATAGCAGATAGATGGGACGGGTTAGAACAGATGGGCTTCCTGAAATGACACACACACACAAACAATGGTCACACATTTCTGGAGTCTTGGGTTTGGGACAGGCACACTCTGCCCAGTGGCACTTTTACACTTGAGCTGCAATGCAGTGCTTTATTTTTGTATTTAATTAAAAATATTTACAGAACAAAGCTTTAAAGGCTTTGTTCGACCCAAAAAAAAAAAAAAAATCTTATTTAGCTACTGTAATGTCTCGGCAGCAATGGAAGCGAATGCAATTCACGGCTTGTTTTGCTCCAGATGATGAAAAGAGTTTTTACTTTGAATTCTTAGTCTATATTGGATTATGTACCTCGCTGTCACATGTTCTGGTCTTTGTCATCACATAGTGCAGGATTTCACAATAAAATGAAGCTCCATGTATTTTAATGGTAATAGACAGTCTTGCACAAATCTGCAATCTTGTTCGAATCCCATCAAATGCAGATGAACAAAATTAATTATAATATCTTCACACCCAAGAAACAGACTGTTTTAGTTCCTTGTAATCCGGCTCTGGTTGGACATGATCATTGTCGGGCATTAAGAACCCGACAGCTTCACTGCTGAGCCCACATTCTTCTTCGTCTCCTTCATCATCATCTTCTTCTTTTTCTCCCCACCTTTCAAATAAAATCAAGAATTGCCCGACGGTGTCCAGGCCGATGCCAAAACAATGCCCCTAAAAATAGCAAATCAGTATTCCATTATAGGAATTCACAACATTCATCAAACTGGAGATTCGACTGATCAGGCGTGTTCGGAGCTGAATTTTCATATGGAGTAATTAATCCATAGACTTTTGAACACCTCATGATATCATGGTGTGGAATCGTCTAGCGGTTAACTCACCAAGATCAGTCGGTCTCTAGATGATGGCGTGTCAGATTGAGCTGTAATCAGCCTCTCTCTGGTCGCCATGACGCCAACACATCTGATTCCGCCCCAGCACTCCTCTTTCATTTGATTTTAATCTATGCAGGGGAAACAGGGCTGTGGAGCACCGGCTTGCAGATGCGTGATTCCAAAGAATTTGTTTTATTATTTAATGTGTTTAAAATAATGATGCTCTGGGCTTTTGCAGCTAACCAACTCTCATGTTTTTGTTATAACTATGTAATAAGGCACCTCATAGCTCCATCCCACTTTAAGCACTTCTCCGGCAGCCCAGCATGCTCCTGACAGTTCACTCCTGGAATTGAGGGAGTTGCCGGGCTGATGCAGAATGGACGTCTCATATTTACGAAGGCATGCTATGGACACTCAGAAACTTTTTGTCTCTTTCAACATGTCCCCTAGATTGATCAATCACCTGCTCGTCGGAGCCTAAACGTAAAAGGGGACATTTGTCAGCCGGAGCGACTCAAGCCGTCCTACTGCACCCTTCACACCAGCAACACACGCACACACACAACCATAAGAGCAGGAGGGAGAGTCATGCGAGAGATTGACTTTAGCAAAAAAAAAAAGAGCAGCTGCCAACTGAATGCTTGAGATGTTTCCCACATAGCGCTCAGCCTTCACAGCAGATTACAGACACTTGTTGAATGGGCTTTCTTTAGTGGCCAAGGGCCTCTCTGGAATACTGATGGCATCGGGTGGGGGCCTCTGTGACTGGGTTTTTACAGTACGCCCGCTTACCTGTTCCCTGTGCCGAGGTTTGACATTCTGACGTGGGATTTAACCGGTTGGTTCAAACGTGAGCCGTTCAGTTTGCTTTTCCACATATTTCAAAATGTGAGAAACCTAAAAAACACCGCCTTGAATGTTGCACAAATATTCAGTAATGGTGCACAAATCACTCCAGATGAAGACAGAAAGCAAAATCGATTTTAAGTCATATTTGATTCAAATCAGTGTCGATTATGGATTGAAACGGGGCAGACTCCTCCGGTGTGATGGTCTAAATCGTGTTTCTGGCTCCTTACTGCCCTGCGAGTAATGATGTTCTCGTGAAAGCACCGAATACTGATTTCTTTTTTGTGTGTGTTGCATTATATTTTATGCATCTCGCCCCCTGGCAAACAGTCATAACTTATTTCCCACAATTCTCATGTGACTGGAGAGAGAAATAACTGCCCCGATCCAACATCTCCTGGCATCACTGTGCAGCGAGTGTTTGGGGAAAATTACAAATCCAGAGTAAGTCCGTGTACTGTTGAGGCATGGCAGAGATTTCAGTGAATTTCCTTCCATGGGAAACACATTCTCTGGCCCTCAGAGCCTCTCCTCCCTTCTGGCTCGGCCGGTCCTGCAGATTGCGCGCCATTGATAAAGGTTTTCTGTCCTTGTCACCGAGGACTGATGTCTTTCTGTCAGCTCCCGGGCAGCCCTGTTCCTCATTCCGCACGCTATTGTTTTTCTTGCTTTCTATACCTGATAAATCCCCGTCCCCAGCTGCACTCTCCTTTTCGCTGCCGGTGCCAGCGCGGCTCACAAGTTACTGTCTTAATCAGAGCTCCATCTGTAAAGTCACATTGTCGCCGTCTCTCGAAGGGAATCGTGTGAATCCCATAAGCTTCCTGTCTGACGCTCATACATATTCGAGCATTAGAACAGGACTATTGCTTCATTCATTGTCGTAACACCCAATGAGATGATTGATGTGCTTTTTCTAATACACATCTTTTCCAGCACAGCTGCACATACAGCTATTTTTCTTTTCCCACCATCCACCTCCACAGCGTAGCTTGCGACTGCATCTCCTGTGACTTAACACCTCTGATGTTCATTAGCGCTGCGCAGCGGTATCACAACGCCTCTTATTTATTAATTAGAGACCGGGGCTAATAGCTGAGAGCGACAACAGAAAGTACAAAGGTGATCCTCGTCTCTGACGCACGCTGCCCTTTGACAACGTGAAGCACTTACCCATTTAAGTGTTTCATCAGTCCTGGAATGTGAAAATGCGCAGCAGATCATTGTTTTGTCTCGGAGTCAGCAATATAAGGATTGATATGTTGAAGCGATTTTAGATAGGAGTTTAGTTTCATTGAATTATTCCACGTAAATAAAACAAAATATAAATAATGAACCCAACCCAGCTTGGAAAAATATTTAGAAAAATATGTCTGTCAATTGTCAACATTGAAACATATGGTCCCTATTAAGAATAGAGGGCAGGTGGTGATCAGCAGAAATCTGTTCCTCTTTGCAGAAAACTAGGTTGAAGCATTTTATTTTTCCACCTAAACTTGAAACATGGTCTTTCATCAGCTCACGGCCATATAAAGTTATTCAAACATGTAAATTAACCTTTTATTGATGAACATTGAATTCCATGTCAGTGCGCTTAAACCAGCTGATAACCCTACAGCATGTGCTTCCAGCTATAATATAATTTATTTTCTAGATTTTAATATAAGACAATTCAGAACAAAACCCCAATTTCCTGTGCAGCAATCCCATTATATTTAATGATAAGTTAATTCAATCAGTTTATATGGGCTGACACCGTATAGGCATAACAAGAATGTAGCCTATTCAGTTGATTTAATGCTTATCTTTGTAAGATGACGTTTAGCTACATCGATTACGTACTGATGTGCAGACTGGAGTTTGTCCACACTGCTCCCTTATTATAGCCTAAATAAACAATTATGGTATTCATTTTTTTATTAATATATTTACTTATTCAAACTTATAGCACTGAAAGTTTCACAAAGGATCATCAAAAGACTATAAATGACCTCCCTTCATGTCAAGGTTGAAATGTTGTACAGCAGGGCTGCAGAGAGATGAGGGGGGTAACTCAAGCGAGCAGGTCGAACATCTGGATCCCGGGTGGGGATTTTATGATGCATGTATGTGTTATTATAAACAGGAAATTAATATCTGCCACCCTCAGGTGCCCCAAAGAGCATCAGCAATGCAAATGGGTGCGCACCTCAAGTTTTCTCTTGACAGGCGGATGCTGATACGCTAATGAAACGCCCCTGTCATTCATTTGTTATTGGATTATGCATGACGAGGAGAACGGGTATGCTAATGCACCCATATTATTTGCAGGCTGTGATGTCCTGCAGTGGAGCATGGAGTCAGGTTGGAGTTTTATGTGGGTGGGGGTTAAAGGTATTGACTTCCGGCTGTCAGATGCCCCCCCCCCCCCCCCTGTTAACTTGGGCATTCATATTCCACACTTCCGAATCATCCTTTCTTCATAACATCCAACTCCTTTTTTTGAAATCCTTCTCTGACCTTCTCGTGTGTCTCTACCCTGGTGAGTAGGCGCCAGTCGTTTTGAAGCTCCCGACATCCAACCACGCCATGGCCGCGATGCATCACTCGCTCATGGGCATGCAGGATAGAAAGGCAGCACATAGAAGACAAGGATGCTCTCCGTCTCCCGCAGCAGAGCGCTATACAGTAGATGAGTTCTCTTCCTCTGCTTTCATCTCCAGGCTCCAGGAATCTGCGACCTGGCCTCCATACAAAAACTCCCAAAAAAGCATTGATCTGAGCCTTGGAGTGCTCTCCCTCCAAGCTCTGTTTTTTTTTTTCCTTTAATTCATCTGCGCGATATGCGTCATGAAAAAAAAAACAGAGGGAGATGTGAGAAACAACACACATTCACCAAACCTCATCGCCCTCCTCATGAAACAGACCCATCTAATTCTTTGTGTTTTTTTTCCTGATGGGAGCTGAATTTCTGCCTCGGGGGGAGGGGGGGGGGGGGGCTCTTTAAAGTCCTCTATAGCTTCTTCAAAATCCTTCGTTAACGAGGACAATCTCTCATTCACGCGAGATGTGATGGAAATATTTCCAGGCCAGTGCTGAACGGTGTGGGAGATAGCTGGGTGTTCGTTCTGGGAGCCCAACAATGTGAGATGGAAGCCCCGGTCCCAAGGGGAAGCGGTGACCTCTCTAAGCTTCCCGCCGATGACACATAATGAATTTCAAACCATCAGGACTTAATCACCTTTCCTTGACCCATTGGGTCCTCGTTTCTCCTCATTCATCACTGAACGTCCTCACTTTACCTGCCTTAATGTGTTTCCACTGAGCAGTATTTAAGGTGAATGACTTTCGGATAATCCACACACACGTACCGGCAATAATACAGAGCAGCCTTTCCCTCCACCAGCAGAGAATCACTTCTCACTTCATTTAATTTTTTTTTAAAGCTGATCCTGCGCTGAGAGTCAAATGTCTCACAAGCAGGTGACGATCTGAATTTTAACTGTTCTCACGGGAGGAACAAAGGGAGCACAGACTTCAGGGGCTCATCGTTAAGAATGATGAATGATGTTATCCATCAATGCACTCTGCTCCTTACATCAACTGTGTTCTCCACCTTGCTTTTACCCCCTTTCAACTGCCCTCGCAAATCTGCCACTGTGCTGCCCTGGGTCGTCTCTCAGTGTGTAACTTTGTAACCTACATTCACACACACACACACACACACAAGTGTTCTGTGCTGCACATTTTCCCCACCAGAGTCATCCACCATGCTTCAGAGAGTCGGTTCCCTCGGTATGTATTTCCATTGTGTTTAAAAAGATGTGGCTTTTTTATATGCAGATGTTCAGTCATTTACTGGCCGTAGTTTCACCTACAAAATATTGTTTTGTGTTTGTTTGTTTGCTTTTACTGTATTTTATAGCTAGAGTATGGTTCATTAATAGTGTTGTATATTTAATAAACAATGCTGAAACCTGAGATGGATGAACACATGTTAAAACAACCAACCTGTATGAACCAGAAGGGAGTCAAACCCAAAACCTTCTTGCTGTGAGGCAACAGTGCTACACACATATTTTTTTATTTGACCTAAATTAAATTCACATCAACTGTTGCATCCTTCGCCACCTCGCATCAACACCTGAACATTTCTTTGCTCAGACTTGTCTTTTGGTTTTGTTTTTGGACTGAACTGGCAGAACAAATAAAGCATATCTTGGTGAACGACTGAAATGCAGTTTGTCATCCTGATAAAAAAGGGCGCTTCGCTTATTCTGCAGCTGTGATAAGTTTGAAGTGAGAGATTGCCGTTGTTGCTTACATGATGTGACAGTCTCCTGCTGCAGTGCGTGTTTGTCTTCCTGAACACAGAGGTTGTTCTGCGGGAATGATGATAGACATGTCAGAAATAAATCAGAGTGAATCCTGGTTATACAGGAATTTTCTTTTTGCCCAATAATAACCTTTTTTTTGGGGGGGGGGGCTTTGTTTTTGTATTTTCATTATTCAAAGATCAAAAACAGAACCCAAAGAGACGCTGTTTGCTTGTGCCTGCGGCCCCGTCGCTAAACATAGCTCACTGCCATTGTGAAATAACTGAAGTAATTGAACAGATGCTATGTTTCGAGACATTATAACCCTGATGGATGCGGCACGTAAACACAAACGCACATAAACCCTCTGTAGCTAGGAGCAGCTGCTGCAGAGTCTGTTTTATGTTGGGGTTTTTTTGTCATTTGCCACTTTGGGCTATTTCAACTTCTTCTGCAGCCTCGCAGGGCTGAGGACAGGACACATCTGAGATTGCTGAGCATGTGGAGACATGAAGCTGCACTTAGGAGAAACCATTTGCATTTCTTCCCTGTTGCGCTGAGGAGCCAATGTAGCGTGATAATATCATTTTACAATTTGAGATTGCATCAGCTCGGATCTCACTGATCAAACAGTGACAGGAATTGCGGTTTTCGATGTAGGGCTCAATTTTGCCTCGGGATGCATGACTATAATAATTGCACAGGAGACGGACTTATGTTTTCTTTTTTGTGACTGGGAAGGACATTATATGGCAATAGACAGTAGGCACCAGGAGGAGTACAATGATCGATTGTTTTTCAGTAAAAAAAAACGTTTTGTTCACATCCATTATGATCACATTTTGAAAAGCTGATTTTCAGTCATTTGCTGTATTTTGGTTTCAATTTAAAAAAGCCATTATTCTACACATTTTTTGATTTGTAGTTATCTTTTATGCATTTCCTTTTTCTTTTTTATATATTTTATGCTTTCTATGATTGCTCTTGCTCTTAACAAAAAAAAAGAACTCAGTTCCACCATGTGAATTTGTTGTCTTGTTGAATGTATAATGATGTAATTCATGCATATTCACCCAATTTGGTGGTCACTTGACAAAGAAAAGAAAAAGGCATAAAAGACGTGATTAGAATTCCTTTGAGTGGCAGGCAAGTACAGTATGACAATGTTGTACATCAGCCTGAATATAACTTAATATATAGTTTTATTTAAGCATTTTATGTTGAATTCAAGAATTAAATATCATGACTTAGGACGTCCTCACAAAACCCATGCGCTGCGATGAAGCAATGCCAAAGCAGTGTCAAACTAAATTTGTGGTGTGAAATATGGCTCACAGCGCATCCATCTGGTTGTCGCCGTGGCTACAGTTCTGCCGTGTCCAAGGAAATAACTTGACACCTTTCCCTTCCCTTTTCCCTCATTTTCAGCAGTCACCCCCTCCCTTGCTTTTCTATCCAGCTGACTCCACTTTTAATGCATCTGTGAAACCTCGCCACATGCAACTGCAAGGTGTCGACATTTGCTTTCAAGTCATTTAGCGAATGCTGGCTTGTCCCCAAGGCAGTGGGGGGAGCAGCAAATTCCTCTCCATATGGATGAAAAACTAAGGATAGCATTTAGCATCGCTGAAGTCTCTTGCCCATAGCCTTCTCGGTCATGGCTTGGAGATGAATTGCTGTAAAAATCAATGGTGCTTATCTGCGAATGAATCAGGAAAGGATCAAATGAAAAGGTGTTTTAATATGCTTCAGGCATGGGAAGCTAAAATATGCACGGTCAAATGTCTGACACACACTCTTTGGCCCGCTTATTGATGGTATAAAACAGATAAATGCTTCTGGAAGCATCTTAAGCTTCACTAAGGGCATCTGTGAATTAGGATTCCTACGGGGTGACTTTAGCTTCTTATACTTTATACTATTACTATTTCCTGAAATTCCTCATATTTGGAACCAAATAGATGCAGATATGTGTACCACTAGCATTAGGATGATTATGATGGGTTTTTTTCTTTCTTTACTCCCCCCAGCTAAATGGAGCAACAAAATCCAGCAGCGTGTCTCCATTTAATGAAGTGGGATTCTCCTTATTGGCCACCATCCCATAATCCATTATTCATTCATTTCTGAGGCTCATTGGATGTTACACTTCTCTTCAGCCTCAGCTTTGGCTTTCTACCACTTCTTTCAAAGCAGGTTATTTTTCCTCTTGTGTTGTGCCAGTCATTTATTGGGGAATAGCAGTACTGTATACATAATTAAAGCGATGTTGGACCATCAAAGAAAGACAAATAAGATCAGCACACACTGAGATCTGGAATGACTGTGGTTGGTTTCATTTGCCAGGACAATCCACGACCCATATCATTATTATTTCCTTACAAAACAGGTTCTGAGTGGAACATTTCCCCCCGGAACCCACCTCACAAACAAGTTAAAATTAATGATGACCATTTTATTCAAAAGGAGCATGCCCGCTGACATTGCACGTATTGTCATTTGATTATTTTGTAATATCAAGGAAATGTAATAAAATGAAACAGAGTAAGGAAAAATAATTGAATTTGGTGAGTCGGTAAAGGAGTTGCAACAACATGTCCGGATGATTGAAGGGATGCCGAGGCAAATCATAATAATATCAAAATAAATGCCCCCGTTTTTGAGGAGGCACACGGCCAATTGTATTTCAGTGCTGTGAAATGACGTGCAAATTAGACAAGATGATGTACGATTTAAATAAGATTTTTTTTTTTTTTTTATCAGACACGTTCGCTAAAATTGTGGGTCTGGAGAGAACCAATCAGATTCCAATTTTAAGTGATTGCAGATTGGGAGGGGCTCTGAAGAAGCCCCTTCCAAATCCGAGTGCTTGGTTTGAAGGCCGTGCATGTTTGATAAGGGACCTGGAAAGGAATCACACAGGCACAATATTCATTTTCCTGCAAGCCTTTTCCATTATATGGCGCATTTCTCTTCACTTAGTCCAATCAGCCCTCATCAAGCGGAGACACGGGCTGAGCGATGCTTTCATTATTCCTCCGGCACTCTGTTCTTCGTAAATGGAATACAGTAATGCAGCACGATTTATACAGTCCACCTATAGAAGACACAGAAGTGCTGCGTCGCCCTGCTCCCCATGATTTTCAGCATTTATTGCCCCATTAGCAATGTGCTAAGCTATGTTTGTGGCTCAGCCATGGTACCACGGAGGTGGAGCAAACACCCCAGGGGAGTGAAGTCAACAATTAATGGCTCTAGAAGTCCATTCAACAAATGGCTTCTTTTTTGTTTTCATGTTGCATGCTTTTGTGACTTTTATTTGTTTGAATGAATGAATGAATTCAAATTCGCGTATGTGCAGCACTGCATGGACCCATTTCCGAATGCACTGAAGGGTTTATTTATTTGTTTGTCGCCGTCACTGAATCCATCTCAAAGATGCTTTGATGCTGTCTCGGGTGCAGAGTGTAACAGGGGACCATCCGCTGTCCCGGGATCTGATTGGCACAGCGGGAATGAGCGAGCGGAGTTGTATTTTCCGCCGCTGCACTTTACTGTACACCCACGCGTCATTAATGGCTCCGGCCGAGCTGTCAGACTTCCTGTTGATCTATGGCTGTGCTCAAAGTGTCCCCGGAGAAGAGACGGGAACAAAGGAGCACATCAACACACAATACAGTGGGAGTACAGGGAAGGGCACACACAGTTGGGGGGGGGTAGAAATAAATACGGCTGCTGATGGCACCAGTGATAAACCCAGAAGTCCTGTTGTCTGCCTTTCCTCGTCACTCATACGCTCTTTGTCTCGCGCTGTGCAGCCGCCGCGTTCAGACGATGAGGGCCACTCGAGAGCGGAGCATCTTTATTCTGGCCTGATAAATCCTCAGGAGAGCGGCGCATTGTTAGAGCTGCAGAGGTGGCGTCAGCGTTAGATGAGGGAGCAAGAGTGTGGAAATGGAAATTGGGCACAAGCACTTCAAAAGAGGAAGGTTGGGATTCAATCAGAGCTGAACTGGAGTCAAATAAAAGGGTAGTTTTATGGTATGTGATGTAAAAAAAAAAAAGAAAAAGGGAGACAATTTCTGCATTTGGTGAAGTGTTTGATGAACAGAAAGGATCAGGATGGAGATGGGAAAACTCTGTATTCCAAAAGAATTGAATTAGAAGTGCAGGGAAATGTGTTGCTAATCCATAATGTATTTATTTTTAATGTGTCCGGTGCGGAATGCAAAACTCCTTCCTCGTCCACAATGACTTGAGGGGGGGGGGGGTTATTTATTTCTGCAGCCCTACATTTTCTGACCACGATTGGAGGAAAGCTCTCGATAGCATCGTGCCTTTAGCCTTAAGCCTCCTAATGTAGTGCAGCTTGACCTTTGTCATCTTTATTTTGCAGCTTCTGACTGGCAGTGATTATTGTTTTGAGGTCATGACTCTTATTTTGGCGTTGACAGCCGTGCCTGCATGCAAGCGGTTTTCTCTTCTGATATTTAACCTCACGTTTCTACTCGTCGCAGGTTATCAAATTCTCGACATCTGCACCGATGGATCGGCGGCACCCACCGAATCGATGCAAATTTGGCGATGCTCTGACGTTTGTGATTTCTGCTCCGTTACGAGGTTGACGTTTTTGGTTTTGAGTGAAACATCCCATCCATATATTAAACTGATTGCCATGAAATGTTTGTTCGGCCATTTGTGTTCCACTCAGAATCGTTTCCTAGCAACACACACGAAACTTAGAATGAGAACATGGTAAATTATTATTATTCACTGAAGATTTGGCATGTTAGCTTGCATTGAGAACACGTTAGCTGTGCTGCTGTACTTAAATACAATCTGCAAGAGCTTCTAGCATAGCTTCAAAGCTGGTTTTGCCACTATAAACCATTTTTCATTAATATTTTTGCAGGATTTTTACCTTTTTTTTTAAACAATTTTGTGGAATTGTGTTGGAAGCATTGATCAACTGAAAGTGCATCCGCTATTAAAAGACCGTTTTCAATCGGGAGAAAATAATGAAAGCAAACAATTACATTTCACAAGATATTTCTGTGCAACCAATTTTGTAAAAATAAATTGTTCCTCAAATCTTGA
Organism: Brachionichthys hirsutus; assembly: GCF_040956055.1. Classification (NCBI taxonomy): domain Eukaryota; kingdom Metazoa; phylum Chordata; class Actinopteri; order Lophiiformes; family Brachionichthyidae; genus Brachionichthys; species Brachionichthys hirsutus. The sequence goes on along the minus strand of NW_027180363.1, from coordinate 32,551 downwards.
TCTACAGCTACAGATCTGGCATCTTTACAGGAAAACCTATGTAGGATCGATGAAACATATAATAATATATATAATACCATTAGGGGAATGAAAAGAATAATCTCATTGTTGACTGAAATATCAGATTGCCTCATTAGATGGTGTAATTTCATTAATTTTGCAGACATCAGCGCCCTCTATGATTCTGCCTTTAACTAAACCTGATTATAAATCTATCGAGGCCACCACTCTGTCATCGCGTAACCCATTATCGTCTTTAGAGCCCCCCTTTTTAGGCTTTATTTATGCATTATTTAAGGCAGCAGTGTGTGATACAATGGCCTACTATAGCACAACTATTTATAACACCGATTACAACCACCTGCTTCCTGGGAGAGCGACGGAGACGGAGAGCATAAGGGATGAGAGGGACATCTTGCTGGAGATAGAAAGTGATTTTTGTATCGCTGCTACTGCTTTCAGTCCCCTCTCGCCACAAAGCCCAATCCACCCGTTGTTTGGTCATCAGCAGACGACATCTCAGCTGGTTTTGAGAGTAGACGGCATTTCTCTTTCTTTTCTCCTTTCGTCTCCTCCGTGGTTCAATTAGGGAAGCCTGTCAGGCTCTCCAGTGCTTCGCATCACCAACCACAGACACTCTCACACACACACACACACACACACACACACCTGATAACATAGCTATTTGGGTCCCAATATAGCATCTCTGTATGGTCACAAGATCCCAGCCGGGCCATGTGAAGAGCTTCACATGCTTCACTTCTTGAATTGGCGACAAGCACATCCAAGTGGTCGTCATGCCTCCTTCCTTATATGGAGAAGGAGACCAATAAGGACCAATAAGAACGTGAGCGTCTGTTCTTTCATTTCAAGCATCAAGTCCGCCGATCTTCTCCTCTTCCTCACAAAATCCCGCCTGTCACTACGAAACAATCAGGTGGGCAAAGCGTGATAAGGATAAACAACTCTGAGGGAGCTCTTATCAGTCAAATGAATGGATTCAAGGTCAGGTCATAACGCTTTTAAAAGATGACTCGTGCTTTTAACGCCCTCACAAGTTCCCTATTTTTGAATGTAATAATAAATCTTTCACGATTAAATCGTCTTACTCATCTTAAATATTTGCTGTCCTGGTACTGAAAGTTTTGATTTTGCTATATCACATTTACACCAAGGTTGTTTTTTAAATCATTTTTTTCTTAAAGAGCTCCATTCATACAAAAGTCATTCATAAAGTAATAAAGGTCATGTTTCCCAGCTGTCTCCGATGTGACTCATGTCTGTTTTTTATCAGTCGAGAGTAAAGCATTGATTTTTATAAATGCACACTTGCCTTATTTATGGCCTTCCACAGAAACCCTAAATATATTTCTTTTAATATTTGCTCCCAGTTTTCTTTTCTCAGTGCAAGTCATGCCTGCTTCTTCACTGTCCTCATTACATAGTCACCAGCATGACCCACAGGGGTGATGCATACATTTCTCAGCAGTTTGCTTATTGGTTTGTGTCTGTATAGTCCCTCACAGTGGGAAATAATCCATTTTGCACACATACAAACACACAGTAGCTGTTCCCATGCATTGTTATTATTTAATTTTTTTGCATGTGCAGAAGCTCTCGATTTACCGGTCGATCTTCGTTCTTACCCTCACCTGTGGTCACGAGCTTTGGGTAGTGACCAAAGAACGAGATCCCGGGTACAAGCGGCTGAAATGAGCTTCCTCCGTAGGGGGGCTGGGCTCTCCCTTAGAGATAGGGTGAGAAGCTCAGTCATCCGGGAGGAGCTCGGAGTAGAGCCGCTGCTCCTCCGCGTTGAGAGGAGCCAGATGAGGTGGCTCGGGCATCTACTTAGGATGCCTCCTGAACGCCTCCCTGGTGAGGTGTTCAGGGCACGTCTCACCGGGAGGAGACCACGGGGAAGACCCAGGACACGCTGGAGAGACTATGTCTCTCGGCTGGCCTGGGAACGCCTCGGGATCCCCCCGGAAGAGCTAGAGGAAGTGGCCGGGGAGAGGGAAGTCTGGGTTTCCCTGCTTAGGCTGCTGCCCCCGCGACCCGACCCCGGATAAGCGGAAGAAAATGGATGGATGGATGGCATGTGCAGAAGCTCATACATGTATGCAAAATACTGTTCAGGTAGGGGTAGGGCATGCCAGATGGTACAACAGGAACAGGTGGATATTATGCATGTGGAGCACGTATACCAAACGAGGCCCACGGCAGAGGGAGAGAGAGCGAGAGAGCGAGAGATGAAAATATTAACGGCTGAATAAAACGATAGCGACAGCAGAAACTTGCAGCACTCTTTAACACGGTGCTCGTGGATCTGTTAGCTGTGTGTGACTGCCGGAGATGCGTGTCACTGCTTGTGAATGATATTTTCTCCATGGTTGGATCTCACTCACCTATTTATCAGAAAATAATGATCCAGACTTCATGCACAAAGAATATCTGTTATAATGTATTTTTAGGGACTATATATATTTTTTTAAACACAATTTATTGAGGTTTGCAAATCGCCATATTTTTTGGAACATCCAGTAGCTTAGCTATCAATTCTTGTTCTTATCTCTAAAAACTCCCCACCGACGTAAATTCTGTTCTGTTTTCTCCTGTCAGTCTTTATTTATTTATTTGCTTACTTATCAGCTGCTTCATGGAGCTCTGGGATGGAGCGTTGTAAACAAACGGCAACACTTATAACCATTTATTTGGAAATGAAAACTCTGGTTTTGACATCAACCTAAAGTTTTTGACGACCCAGGATTTTACCCTCGACTTTCTTTCTCCGTAGATGCTTTAAATGTTGCACGCCGCTGTTTTTGGCTTTTGTTTTTGTCCATTGGTGACAAATGGTTTCCCAGAGGCAGCAAAACGTGGACCAAAACTAAAAGGCGGTAATTGCCGCCCTTTATTTTCCTGTTTTACGTTGCAGGAATTTAAAAATACAAGACCAAAACTTGACTTGACTTTTCAAAAGTCTGCACGTTCAAGAAGGGATTAGTCTTAATTGTTTTGCATCTCGTTTATTCCTCTGATATGAATGCACCAAAGATAATGTCACCTCTGCCTCTCCTTCAGGACGCCTGCACACAACACAGAGGGCCATCTGATAATGGAATTAGATGCTGAGCTCCTTTCCCTTCAATTATCTGGCTGCTCTTCCATGCTTAGACTCCTTCTGCTTCCTCGTCATCCTTTCTCTCTCCCTCTCTCTCCCTGTGTGCCTTCCCTCTATCTCTCTTTTCTTTGAAGCAACGCTTCAGTGCACCATGTCAGATAAAACTGGCAGTCCAAAAGTATAAAAGTAACTGTAAAAGAGCATCAAGTGGCGTTGCTGAGCCAAGATGAAGAGCGTGAATAAATGAAAAACAAGATTCGGAGACATCAAAAGACCTTTGCATCTTTAAAACCCAAAGGGAATGTCTTTCTTTCTCTTCTTTTAATTTGTGCGCTCCTCTATCCTCTCTTCCATTTTCCACTTATCGTTTCCATTCTCCTGGATACTAAAAAAGGTATCCGACAATTTCAATTTCGGTCTGAGCTTATTGTGGGAGTTTTTATATGACCTGCACACAGATAGAATGCCACCTGGTTTTGTGTCAAGTTAAATTAATTTGAAAGAAAATATTATTTAATCCCAATTATATCCTACACAGTGAAAACATGAGTTAAGACTGCATATTTACCCGCTACCCCTTCCTCTCCTTCTGTCATCACTGAATCATCCTTCCAGGTGCACACAGGGACAAATGGACTCCCTACATCGCTCACACCGGCTTTGTTTCAAGTGCAGAACTGCCCCCCTCCCCTGTTAATTACGCAATTGTGAGATCTGAGGCACAGGGGTAATTTGGGTTCAAACGGCAAACCTGTGTCAAGCATTTATCTGGATGGCATTTGCCATCCACAACAAAGGTAGAGGGCAGCTGTGATCTGAATGCGAGCACTTTCAATATTTCCTCTGCTCACGCATGCATAAATGTTTATTCGTCAGTGTAGAAGGGCATTGGCTGACTTGCACCTGATTTGCAGCGGGGTGGGGGGTGGGGGGGGGGGGGTCCACTCAATATACCCAAGTAATATATCGGATGTGAATAAAGGCTCTGCTTAGATTACATGATTTACTTTCTCTCTGTCTTCTGATCTCAAGTACTCAAGTTTGGTTTGCAGGAGGGAAGGGGGGGGGGAGAATAATAAGAAACAAAAAGTGACAGAAATGATTGATTTTAATGGATTTAGCTGGAGGATAAATGAAGCAAGTTCATTAAATAACGATGAGCGAGCATCACAATGTAACTTCAAACGATGCCTTTAAGAGCAGGCTGTTTTTCTGCAGCACAGACACAGCAATCTATTTAATAACCTGTCTGTTATTCATGAGAGGCGCAAACCATAACCTTGAAGAAACCTTGTTTTCAAAGACATTAATTTGTAGCTCAAAACAAGCAGGAGGGATTTTGTGAAGGGTAGTGCCCTCAGCTCTGGGATACGGAGGACGCCTTATAGCTTGAAGTTTACTTTTGCGGGTTTGTATTGCAATAAATTGTTGAGGTCTCAAAGGTGCAATCGGTAAACAGTTCAGGATATTAGAAAAGACAAACTTTAAAGCATTTGTTTATTGTTTGTTTGCACCGAGCTTGTCATTGAACACAGCTTTAGTTCATAAGTGAGTTTCCGAGGCATATTAAAAGTCAGGCTTTAATATGCGTCCTAACGTCCTAAGCAGATTCAAGACAACCATGATGACATCACTAGTGTTATATTACATGTAGAAATTGTAAACACATCAACTCTGATTCACTTTTACTTCTCATGGTTGGCGTATAAAGATACCAATAACAATTTAGAACCTTTTTGATGATGATCCAGATCACCATGTGGACGGTGTAAATCTAAAGACGAGGGGGAATTAGCTGATTGGTGGAGGTGTGTGCTCTCCAAGTATTTTTCTAGTTTACCTTTTAATTATATGACAGTTAAATTAATCTTTGGTATTCAATCTGAAGGGTGCTAAATGAAAGCAAGTTATTTTCACACTTGAAGGCTGCAGAAATCAGAACAACGATTGTGCCTTTTCCCCTCCAATTCACTTGCTATATTGTTCAGGAGCAAAAGCCTGCGTGACTCATCAATCGTCACATATCGAGAGCAAGTGCTGCGCTTCAGCTGCTTTGCGTTGTGTAAATGGTGCTTGAGCTCTACAATAAGTGTTTGCATCCACTATCAACAGCCATGAGATATTTACCACAGACACACACAGCACATATCCCACGTTTCATCCAAAGCGCCTTGAGGCGAAAATGAAAATATTGTCTTAAAATTAAACCAGAGAGCTGCTGAAGTCAGCTCTCTGAAAATACCCAGAAATCCAAGAGGAGTCCCCACTTTTAAAATGTCACGCTCAACGAGAATAAGATGTCCTTCATCTATTTAGACAGGCTCCATCACATGTTTTTTTTTTTTTAGCTTTCTCACATGACTTGGCTCAAAAGGCGAAGCCAAGCTAAGAGTTAAAGAGCCTAATCTACAAAAATGCAGTCATGTGAGAAGTTTTATGGTTGATAATGACTCATAGCAGGAGCTTCAAAATAAAGCTTTTGAAAAAGACAGGGTGTCAAAAGTATATCTTTTTTTAAAGCACTTTATTATCTACCTATTACCTTTTGTCTCTGTGAAGGCCTGGCCTTTAGTTTAAAGCTTTTTGCTTGCAAAGAGCAAAGGCACTCCTCCTTTAGGCACCGAGGCTTGCAGCTGCCATTAATGGATTACCTGCCACGCCTCGACAGCGATGAGCCCAATTAATTATGAATGTAAACCGGGCTTTATTTTAAACTGAATTTTCCACTGAGTGACGTGGGCGTCGCTGAAAGTCGAGCGAGTGGCGGCTAAGTCACCGCTGTAGTGTTTGGCTGAGGCGGAGAGGCATGCATGTGAAAAGTATAACATGCATTTGTCATCTCTGAAATGGCGATTGGACGAGGGACAAGTCGTATTCGTCATCATTAGAGGGGAGAGCAGGAAGGAGGATTTCAATTTTGCAATTCCGTCATTCGGACCCGTACTGAACTGCATTTTCTCTTCCTGACAGATGCAAAAGTGGTTTGAAAGGAGAAGCTACAGCATGGCAATTCTCATTTTCTTTTTGTCAGATGAGCTTAAGCTCACTTTTCTTCCTTGCAGACAACTATAGCTGCCTACAAATTGTAGAGAGCAACGTGCTTATTCAGCATTAACTGAAAAGTCAACTAAAGCCACCCTCCAGCTGTGGCTTCACTGCAATAGCAAATAATATATATATATATATTGTTTATGTCTTCAAAATAAACCAGCTTCATTCCAAGTCAGCGATGCAGTATCTCTGTGATCATTAAAACTGTTGGTCGAACAGAGAAGCAGGTAGGAAACTCCAGACAAATTGTTTCTTTGTTTTTCTTTATAATAAGCTGCGTTTCTCCAAAGCAATTTGGCCAAAAAAAAAGATCCTCGTAAAGATCCTCTGCCAGCGCAGAGCGTCTGGAGGAGAATGCTCAGTTTGGACTTCTGTGACGAAATCCAAATAAATTCAACATTCAATTACTCAACAGCAGACAACGAAGGGAATAAAGATCTCTCCTCTCTCGGTCGATTCCTCTCTCGCCTCAGCCTTTGTTTTATTTCCATTAAGTATACTCAAGCCGATGTCGTGCCAGTCGACCTTGAGAAACGTTTGACATTGAATCAAAACTTTTCGCACTAAATATGTTGAACAGATAAAATAAGTGGCCAATTTATTTTAGTCATTCTCTGTATTTTCCATCTAATCTTCAGAGTTTTTCTTCTTGCTTGTCCTTTCTTCAGCATCTCTAGTTTTCAGTCTCAACCTTGAGGTGTGGACAAGAAGGGATTCGAGGGGATAAAGAGAGCCTGCACCAAAGTCTCAGTTACATAACTCATGATAATGTAGCCACTGTTTTCTAGCTCCATAGCATGTCTGTCCATACCCCCTGCAGAAAATCATCAATTATCTCTAATAACTGCACTTCTGGTTAGACACTAAACTGCATTTTGTTGTAATAACAATAAGGTCAAACATGACCTTATATTCTGGTTTTAGGTAAGGACAGAGAAATAAAAGGAGCTGCTTATCCTTGGAGGAGAAATACACTTGAATAAGTATGCTTCGAGCTTGTTAATGCATTGAGTGATGATTTTTTTTTTTTTACATAAAATGCTTAGTCTTACCTCAGTAGCTTTGACCTCGCCACTGAATGATGTAAGATCACTGCAATGAGGCTGTTTGCACATTAATCCGTTGATGGTAGAAGTACAAGTTTGTTGTGAAACCCTGAACGTATGACTTTTGCATTTGCAAAAAAAAATCTTAATTTGTGAAGAGGAGCAGATACTAAAGTTCAACAACACAAAACATTGTAGCTACTCCAGGAAATTAATTGCATTTTAAACACTGCTAAAAGGATACTAAATATTATTATGTGTGTGTGTGTGTGTGTCCAGCCAGGAACTCTCCCAGCAACCCACTTTCCTTTTTCAGTGGCCCTCTTTTTACCTGGCATTAAAATGCTTCGCTGCAATCATAGTGGAGCTAAAAAAAAAAAAAGAGATCGAAGTCTCGGTGTGAATGTTCCCAAGAGGCAAAGGAGATCGGATCATCCAAACCTCTCTGGAGGAATTTAATAATATATCTGGCCGTGTTAACAACAAAGTGTATAACTGTGCTCCATCAGGGACTACAGAATTCGGGCGAGGGAGAGGAAGTGGGTCACAAAATTGAATTGAAACAAATACGTTGATCCCATAGTAGGAATCATTCATATGGGGGGAGTAAACCCCTATAAATTAATTCATTTAGGATGATCCCTCTTTAGGGGGCAGATATGATTAAGTGTCAGGGGGAAGGAAGAAGGGAGGACACGTATCAGGTGAACAATGAGAAACTGAAAGCCAGTGTCGTATGGATCTAAGACAAAGTTTGTTCAGAGATCCCAGAGATGAGTTTTTGACAAGGATTTGATTGATACTTAATTAAATTAAAATCAAAGCTTTTTCTTCATATTCAAGTCAGGCAGAGACAGCAGCTCCTTCGGGCGTCAGTCAGACTGTAACGTACTGTCGAGATATTCACGAGACAGAAAACATGAAGTCGACTTTCATACAAACATGCAAAGAAGGTCTGTGGCAATAAACACGGTTTAAAGACAGATCTTTGTAGCACAGATCGGCACATTTATGGCATCGAGTAGGACAAAGAGGTTTTCATGAATGTGAAACTCGTGATGCAGGAGCAGCTTGTTTGTGTTTACCTGTTAGTGTTAGTCTTTCTCTGGCCTCCTTTCTCACCGCTGTTAAGGAAGCAGATTTGCAGTTATTACTTAGATTCCAAGCGTTTAATGGCTCAGCGCCAGATCGTTGGTTTTCATTGTTGCCTCACAGCAGGAGGGGATAAGGGTTCGAAGCCCACTGGGGCCTTTATCTGCAGGTTTGCTTTTCTCCAGGTGGAACTCTACCGGGGCGGGGGGCAAGAAACTACAATGTGTCAATATTTATGCCAAAAATGAAAAGAGCATTCTGTTGGCTTCCGAGGTGGATTTGAATGATATGAATCATGCTGATTTAATGAAAAACAATCTGAGCTAAAGTTGAAGTGCATTTTATGGAGATTTTAGTGATCAGGGATGGGTTGTTTTTTTTTGGCAGGTACAGGTTGAAGGTTGAAAATAACATGTGCATGGATCAGTTGATTGATGACTGTGATTCTACTTTAGAATGTTGATTGGAAGGTCTGGAGACACACTCAAGTATTTTGTATTTTTTTGGTGTGCTCTCTTTTTATTCTTCCCCTGTCTGCCCACTCCATTTTTATTTTTTTATATTCTCATTATTAAACTGCATATGCAGCAAAGTTCTCCCTTCCATAATGTACCTCTTCTGGAGTTAATTAATGGCCTAATTAGGTGAACTCATTAGTGATGGACTGTAATTCTCTTATTTCATCTGCTCATTAGCCGGCATTATTCATGATTAGCGGCATCAGGATGATTATTTCATGCCAGATTGGTCAGCAGCATGTCTCACTCAACGCTTTAGGCACCCTGCAGTGCATGCATTGAATTCTGATATGGTTTTACTTAAATCAGACTGACGGGTGTTAAAAGCTTTTCCAAAATGTTACTCTGGGTATAAAATATGTTGTTCCCCAAATGCATAAAGTCAGCACACGCTTGGATTACTCACCGCGAGAGGGATTACATCATCAGTGAAGATGGCACTCGATGTCTGGAGCTCGCCGAGCAAATTTACAAATCCAATTGGTGCGTACCACACTGTCCTGTAAATATTGTGAACCCCAAAATCGACTAACCTGGGCCACTCCCCAGAGACACATTTCCCCACAAAATTTCATTAACATCTGTTCAAAACATTTAGAAAAATCCTGCTCACACAGAGAGAGATAAACAGGCACCGATCTGATAACTTCCTCCAACTGTTGTTGGCAGAGGTACTAAGAATGCAGCATATTAAGGGAAGCTCCTCAGCGGTACAGAGTGTCTCAGCATACACTGAACTCCATTCTCCAGGGAGCTGGAATAACAATCATTAGCAAGCGAGCCATTGCTCAGATGTCAGCCCCGCTCACCTCCGCTTTTTGCTGCGCAGTACGTTTCCCAAATGCACAATGTCCACAATTTGGAGCCAAAGTGGCTTCTTAATTTTAGCCATTTTTCATTCGGCTTACTGTCTCCGATAACAATTATTTCATGAAAACAGAGAAAAGAATGCAAATGGACGACAATAAGGGGCAACTTTATTTATTAAAAAAAAAAAAACTTCTCTTGAAATCCAAGCCTTTGTTGCGATATATTTTCAAGTGCTAATTGTGCTGATAGCAATTCTGAGAATTGTCATAAGCAGGTAGCAACTGTGCCTCCAAAATATTTCTGTGTAATGAAAGATTACTTACTTGCGCTGGACCTTCCAGACAGCGACCCGCCACAGTGCATGTTTTGATTTATGGTGGGAGGAAAGCTGTTTGCCGTCTGTTTTCCATAATCTTGAAAGAATACGAGGTGAGAGGGAAGGTTCATCACATGATTAATGCCTCCAGAATCCTTGACATGAAAGGATATACCAAGCAATATGATATGCTCTAGCCGGTACATTTACTAATAAACAGCAAAACAAAGTTCCCAAGTTGATGATGATGATGATGATGATTGATGATGAATGATGTGCACTTTCACCAGTTTCAGCAGGGTGATCAGCCACCACCACCAGTATCCGGACCCCAGGGCGGATACCTTTTTTTTAAATGCTTATATAGCATTCTGGGTAAGCTGACGTTTTGCCTACTCTACTGAGAATGCTGCTGAAGCAGGCAGCGATTGGACGCCGCCTTTAGAGGCTCCTGCAGCATTCTCTGAAAGATTTCAGGCATATAGACGGCTTCTCACATTGAAGGAGACGTGACACAAACAGGGGTTTACCGCCAGTTAAATCTTATCTTTCAACCTTCAATTAGAAATCATTCACAGCCCAGTGTCCCTGCGAGTGTCCCGAATAAAAAATAAATGGGAAAAGGTTATGTGCATTCATGCAAATAACAAAAAAAATAAGGCTGTTGCAGTCGTCGACAAAGTTCCAGTGAGCATCTCATCTCTGCACTGCGTCTGAAGCTGTCCCCTCAGGCCATGGAATGAAAATGTGAATGCAATCAGTCAAAGCCTGTCCCCTCATTCCAAGTTATGTCTCTCTTCGTTGACTCCTTTCAACTTCCATTGCCAGAAGTGCCTCCCTTATTCGTGGAGAGTTATAAGAACAGGACCTCTTTGATTATTCACAAGGAAGCGCAACCATTGCTCTTAATCCGGCACCGGACGGAGATTAACTCCACTGACTGCTGGCTGCAGCCCTTCCTTTTGTTTGTTTGTTTGTGTCTCTTCACACGTACCCCCCACCCCCCGCCCCCTTTGCTTATCGCCTCTCCATTTGTTTTGTTCAACGTAATTCAAGGCGCATTGGAGTGTGATTGTGTTGCTGAGAAGGGCTGCTGGGCCACAGATAAGCGTGTCACTGCATCCTCTGAGCTGAGGCTGGAGTCTATGACCATTGTGGACCCCTATATTGCGTATACAATCCTGGGTAGGCCAGTCATCTGAATGAAGTAAAGCCAGAGGTTGTGGTTGGATAAGGGCATCTGTGTATTTCACCTCGGAAAGTCTTTAGCCTGCATAGAAAAGTATTTTGAAAATACATTTCCTATAGTAGCAACTCCTGCTTCGGTGATTCTGATGTGCATCCAGATAAAAGGGGACTAAATGAAGGACCCCACTCTCTTTGCATGTTACATTAATGTCCAGACTTGATATCTGTAGGCTATGCTGCTCCTAGTGGAGAGACTGAAAGCACCAGCGTGGAGGGATGAGGAATTGATACGATTTCTACGAATCCAATTCCATTGGAGGGGGGGAGAACAATCAGATCAATTATCATCAACTTTCGGCAGAGTTAGTTACTAACTTACCTGGAGTAGAGCATATTAATGCTGAACATCCCCTTCTTTCTCTTCTGGCTTTTTAGCTCGTCAAACTGAATCACAAACAACCTGAAAAGCTCGGGACAACCGCTCCTTGGAAAGCACACCTTTTCTGTAGTAGTGCTTTTAGTCGTCACTCAGTTCACTGTCAGTAATGATTTTTGATTCTAATGTCATTAAACCGTAATTCCACTGGTGGACACCTGGTCCACTGTATTGATTTATAAATATAGATAAATGCCTCTGTGTTGGTGAAATCGCTAAAGCCTTTGAGCGCCGATGCTGCGACAGCACGAGCCAAATTAGATGCAGCAGTGTGGAGGTTTGGGGTTTGGTGGGCTGTTTTCATTTGAATCAATCATCCCTAGTCCGATCAGAAATGTGTGCTGCTTTGCGAGGGGAAAGGAGCCAGGTCGATCCCGCTCATTTTTCACTTGGGCACGGCTCATTCGTTCATTACGCAGAAAGACAGGGGTGTATGTGGCGGATCTGTGACGCTGTTTCATTACTCTCTCAAGACTGGCAAGATTGTCCCACGCCGTAGAATATTTAACCCTCTCCTTCCTGCTTCCTCTCTCGCCCTAGCTGGAGGAATGATGTGCATTCGACAGGATTTGAGTCTCTGCTCATTATAGCGGCATGATCATTACTCAGCTGAGGATCATCCCCACTAAGTGCTGAGGGACCGGCGGTGGCGCTCACAGAGGAAAAAAAAAAAGATGCCAAAGGAGCGAAGCTTCCCCAGAGGAGGGAAACAAGAGCTGTGGCTTTAACCGGGTTTGAGGTTGCTGAGGACGACAGAACACCTTTCTATGGCAGCATGTCTCCACTTGAATGTTCCCCTCGCCCCTTATAAAAATGACAGGCTTGTGAAAGTTGGCTCCATTTCCAGGGTGTAATAAAAGAAATATAGGAGACTGGTCCGATGAATGCAGTCCGTATTGATCAGTGCACCACGGCACTGATCAATACTAATTAATTAAAAATATAATTAAACGATGTGCTTGCGTTAATCAAACTAGATTTTATAACGGTTCAACATCAACCAGATTGAACACCTGAAAGGTGGACGTCACAATCACATTCATTCAGGATACCTTTTCATGTTCATGCTTTACAGCAGCAGCGGGTCACGAATGAACGAGAGAGAGAAATGGTTGATAAACTTGGACTCATTTTAAAACAGACAGCTGACAGCTTATTATTTTTTATGATGCTGTCTTTATTTTCTCTCACAAATAATATTGGTGAATTTTTCTGAAAGCTGTCCTTCCGCCGGTTATTTTCAGCACTAAAATACGAGTGCTATTTCCTTAAAAATATCCAATCCTGCCAGGTTGATTTCGGAGCTCTATGTCTGCCCTGCTTTGTGAGCGAGGGCTCGTTCTGTGAGCTCTGCAGCACCTGTGTATGTTCTGTGTTGTCGTGCGAGAAAGCAGACACGCGCAGCAGGGCCGGCTGGCATCATGTTGACATCTGTCATATATGTTTGTTTATTTGGGAAGGAGGCAGCGCTGCGGGAGACAGACACACAAATATAGTCTCTGGAGAGTGGATGAGCTGAAGCCTGAAGAGGGGGGATGCGAGTCCTGCACATAGAGCCCACACAGACAGTACAGTACAGGTAAATACACAGACACACACACACACACACGCACACACACACACTCCAAGTCCATGCCAGGTTAAGTTATTTTTCAATGGTCTCTATTTCCTATTCAGGAATTTATATGAATATTTATCTCAAACCAAAACTCTGTGATGATTTGTCTCGACACGGCGTCACGATCGATGATCCTCTGGTTTAAAAACATTATTTGTGTAATTGGATCATTCTTCGGACCACACCCCCATAACTCCTCTGTTATGGGAGAAAAAATGCCTCTGCCGGTAGCATTATGTGCCCAGTTGGCAGGTAATGCTTTTCATTATATGCCAGGCCAGGCTTAGAAAATGGGTCGAATGGAACCGTGTCTAACCTGAAGCCACTTTCTTGATTAGTCCCCTTTGGTGCATCTAACATGGATCGCGATGATGTAAGGTGGTCCGAACCTACAGAACAGCAGCATTTTATGCTGCACGTGGGAAGCAGCAGACATCCATGATGACAACCTCCTTGGTGGAAATGTCAAGAAATATATACGTGTATGCGCCATAGCCCGGTCGAAGTATATGGAGATGCATAAACATAAAGCACTAAAGCAAAGATTTGGGTCTTTCTTTTTATCACATCTTTAAAACCTAATTGGGTTTCATTCTCTGCAAAAGCAATGCCCTCTCCAGATACCCCAGGGGTCACTGAGGTGAGTAAATTAAAGCAAGAAGACTCACCTCACAGGAAACGTCTCTGGGTTTTGAAGCTGTTACATAAAGGCTCCTGTTTGAATTCGATAGCGGAGCCCTTTCCCAGATTAGCTTTTTTTTATTTTTCTTTCTTCTTCATTGCCTCAAGAGAAGAATGTTCCTGCATATTTATCCCTCCATTAGTCTGTTCCCCTTCTTCTCATCATCTCAACATGCCCCATCTTCAGGTATCAGTTGCAGCACAGAGCCCAGTAAATATTTGCCATCTCTCTCTCTCTCTCTCTGCCAATGAACTATAGGCTTCATTTTCAAAGTGGGCAGGCAGAAAAAAAAAACCCTTTTTCTGCCTTTTTCTGAGCTAAGTGATGAAGCCTGTCACTCAGCAGTCCTCAGATTAACTGGCATCACATGTTCATTTTTTTGCATTCCAGAGGTTACCTCCTGTGTCATAGTCCCGTTTCATTTTAAGTTTGTGCTGCAATTAATTGGCTGCTGAACATTGTTTTCCAACCTGTGAAGGAAAGAACTCTGACGTCGATTTTTTTTTTTTAATAATGTTCTTACTCTTTGCATAGTCAAAGCAATCTAAAATAGGTTCTCTTTTATTATGTAATTTCTTCGATATGCCACTTTGGGCGCTTCTGATTGGGCCAATTACTTTCACCTGTCCCTAATTGGTTTTCTGTGTATTTAGTCCATCGGCCTTCACTTCCTCGTTGTGGTTTCTCTCTGTCTCGTTCGTTTGCTCTCTCTTCAGCATGCATCTTTTTCCCCGTGTGGTTTGTTTCATTGCCTGACAGTGTCTTCGTTTCAACCAGAGCTTATGAAACCATGCTTTTTTTTATTATCTTGCCTGCATGGTGTTTGTGTATTTGGTTTATTTCTGCGCTGATAAAACTTGACACATTTCTTAATTATGAGAAGAAATTGCAAATATGAAACAAACTTGTTCAGAAAATTATAATGTGAAGTTTAAAATGTTTAGCGTCGGACTGTTTTGCTATCTGGTGACAAAAAAAAAACATTGGGGCATGAAGTTACAGTTTATGACTATGATTTATTATCATTTGTAGAACTGTTTTACTCATTAGATAGCACAGCTACAAGTGGATTAGCACTGCCATTAGATCAGCTTGCTACACACCAGCGACAGGGATGTTCAGTGGAAACTGAGAGCAGAGCAGACTGAAGAATTACTGCTGGTAATGCATCTTAAATCAAGAAGTGTTTGGTCATGAGAAATAAAATAAAAATGCCAATTTTCTTCACTTCGCTCTTGCTGCTATTCACAAATCAGTTTAGGCAGCATTCAGCAAAATGTCTCATTAAGGAAAGTGCAGCCTTTAAACACACTCCGGCTCAGCAAGGTGTGTGTCGAGTGGGCAGTTTAAGTTATTCACAGCGGGGAAAGACAAGAGAGGAGAAAGCAGGCCTCGTCTGATAGCTACCTGGGGCAGCAGCCAGGCTTCTCCAAAGGTAATTACAATTATGCAGATATGAGGTATATATGAATCCTTGGAACAAAGAGCAATGCCACGTTTGCAAACTGAAAGCCTCAAGCTGGTTTACCTGTACATTTAAATACATGCAGCTGCAGGTACACAGCCATTTTCATGCTAATGCACCCCCAAAAAAAGATTGGCTAATCATAATTTTATTGCACTAAGCATTATAGACGGCCAGTGCAAAATGGATGCAAAGGAGGAGATTGTGTCTTTTCCAGTTGTAGCTCTCTGAATGGTCAGCAATTTCCTGCTCTTGTTCTTGTGTCAGTCTGCTAGATTGCAAATCTGAGCTGGAGGTGGAGGTTGAGATAAGCGGGGGGGGGGGGGGGGGGGGTGGAGGCTTGGAGAAGATGAGGGGAAGAAGTAATGGGTTTGGAATGAAAACCTTGAGATGAGATTAGGTGAGGGAGAGACTGTGTTCTCTCATTCATTTGTGGGCAAAGCAGCATGCAATGAGGTGTGCTGTGATTGCATGGCTGTTTGCAGTGCAGAGTGGCATTTCAATTGACAGACGGAACACAACTCACAATTACATTTCCACTTTTCGGTGCGACATTACCTTTGTGTGAAGTACAGTTATTGTGTGAAGTACAGTTATTACATGGGAAATGGTGTTAAAGCCACGTTGTCGAGTGAGCTGAGCTGGGAACAACATAAAAGCCTGTCTCCAACAGACCTAATGTGAAAATACTATAAGTGTATACTACAAAAATCACACTTCAGGTTTTCAAGATGTGTTGCAGATTTACCTCTTACCTCGGGAGGGATGGATTAACCAGGTCTATAGATACGGACTTCTGGCAGCCTTGCCTGTATTGCCTGTTGCAATACTTATACAATACACACCACCAGGCTTTCTCAGCAACCAGTCGAGAGCTAATGAGTCCATCTTTAAATTCCCTTCTGAGCGTGGGCTCATCCAGGGAACCACCACTGCATCTGCCTGACTCCGTGTCTGCAGGACATTTATCCGGCTCCGCACTGTCACGGTGTTGCACGTATGCTTCATGCATGCCCACACACACACATACACCAGCCTCACACTTTTTGCCCTGTAGGGAATTCTCGTATACACCTTCATTAGCATGCTTCCATACATGTGTACAACAAACACCACACAGATGTGTTAACTGCTGAAGCACCGGAGCAAAGCTCAGCAATCAGTCGCACATTTGCAAGATCACTAATGAGCTGCTCATTACTCGTGTTGCGTTAACCCGTCTCAGCAGGGACGCGAGACAGGAGGGATGTCGGGAAAGCAAGCGTGAGGCTCTCCTATTCATGGGTCTTTAAAGGTAATGATCCAAATTTCCTGATCATACCTCTCATCGCTTCCATTGTGGCCTCGTCGCCTGAAAAGTTATTGCTGAATCAGCAATAATGGGTAACTTTGTAAAATGATAACTGAGCAGAAAGGAAGGTCGAGTGTGAAAAAGCCTGAATGTCACAATCATCAGCATTCCTGATATTATCATCAGATTAAGGAAATGATCAAAATGAGATAAAATATTCCCTTTATTAATCCCGCAAGGAGAAATTCTGAATTGTGTATAGTTTATTTGATATTTTCAATGATAAAGGCTCTCTCTCTCTCGCTCTCTTTCTCTCTGTGGGATAATCAATGATTTCTATAATTGGAACACCGATTTGAAAACAGAAAAAAGACCTGAACTGAAAATGTCACAAGTTTTTTTTTTCTTGGGGGGGGGGGTGGGGGGGGTCACTATAAATCCTAGACATGCGTTGTCAATGTCTCTCTAGAGATTACACTGGAGAGTTCATTGAAAAACATGCATGTTGCGTGTTCCATCCCTGATCTTCCCCTGAGGGACGGGCTGTTAACAAAGCCGCAGGGAATGCCTCTGAAGTGTTTCTGCTCCAAATCCTTTTTGTCCCCCCCCCCCCCCCCCCCCCATCTCACAGTAACGCTGTTGATTTTGCTTCAACTTCTCCCTTAGAAATGGGATGATTTCCCTTTTGCTCTCAAGTGTGGCCTCTCTGGGAACATGCCCGCGTTAATCTCCTCAGGATTCCCCTCCGTGTAAAGCCGCCGCCATGACACACTGACGCAGGGATTTCTCCTTACGCCATCTTGCTGAAATAAATAATCTTATACCTGACATAAATGGAACATACTGGGGGAAATGGAAAATCATTATTTATCCTTGAACTCCTTTATTACCGCTAAGGCCCATCATATTTTCAGCACCTTTGGAATTATTACTCCTGATCCATAACAGTGAAAATGATTTATTAGGCGATACAGCTGCCTTGTCAAATGTCATGTGGTGTGGGGCGGGTTGATGAGCTATGTCATGTGACCCTCAGCTACCAATGGTCTGTGGGATGTGGCCATTTTTGTGATGGGCTTGATGCTATATTCACCAATGACAGCACCAATTCCCCGAGCTACGGTGCGTCCCCTAAAGGGTTTTCTGGTAGATGGTTGAGCATGGGTGGTAGTCGGGGGGGTGAGGGGGAAGGGGGTTGATTATGACTAAAAAAGGAGCCCGGAAGCTCTGAATAAAAAAGAGATAGACGAAAAGAGGAAGAATCCCACCCGTGACGAAAACTACAGCTCAAGGCGCACATCGCTCACACATCCAGCAGAGGATGAAACTGCTGCCTCCTGATTTGTGCCTAGTAAAGTTGTCACATCCTATCAGGGCTCACATCAGCAACCAAAAGCAGGACCGGTCAAGGATGCTCAGGGCCGGCCGGCACAGCACCGCACCCGAGTGATGGATGGTGGAATAGAGCGCCGCCTAATGGGAGCGAGGGCAGGATGATGGAAGGTGATACGGGTGAACAACGAGCATCCACAGGCTTTGCTTTATTAATTAATGGTTGAAAGCGTTTAAAAATGACAGCCACGATCCCGGTCTCTCGTCCGCTGCCTCATCTCAGGGTCCGTGGAAGAGCAGGTGAATTTACCATCCGTTTTCTCGGAGAGAACATTTCTTGGCCTGCAATGCCTTTGCAACTCAAAGCCCACGCTCACAGTGGCTGCTAGGAAGGTGCGGATGTGGTTCGCATCGCCCTGCCTGCCTCTGCTTGAAGGCAGGTGCCTTGCTTATTTCCTAATGCCCACGCGCCCATTATGGAGGTAGCCTCTTCCAGCCTGACCTCTGGAAGGAGGCAGCGTGTGGAGTCACAGGAAGCAGCACTCATCTGCCCGCTGAGGCGGCGTACTGTTCTCTTTAATAAAGGTGAGACAACCACAGACGGATGAGGTCACACGTCTGCCTAGCAGGGTGTAGATGATTGGCTATTAGAGGTTTTCTATTTGGTAAAGACAAGAGCCAAAGGGCTTCACGGCCGCTTCAAAACCATTCAATCACAGCTGGAATGTTTATATCCGGTGTCATAAAACAGTGAGTGTGTGGCAGGGTGGCTTTTCGCCATTAAGTCTAATGTGCGGATGTTTCCGCAGGTCTCCAATTACGTGACCCTCAATGGTTGTGTTATCATCTTTCTAGAATGACTATCCATTGCCTCATCGTGTAATATCCCTTTTTTTTCTGCATCGCAGACATCAAGCGAAGTTTAATTTCTCTCGAGATTGCACTCCACGGCTTATGGGTCTATTGGATGGAAAATTATTTAATACTAATGTTCCCTCCACTCTAAAAATACAACACACCCTCCTGCAGTTGCCCTTTATTACTTTTTCAAAAAGCCTTTTTTTTTTCATTCACATTCTATAAATTCATTTTAATATCGCCGTTGCACTCTCTTCGTCAAAGGTTTCAAATAGTGAAACTGAAAAGAACAGATGCTGCTCATTGTGCATTCCCGATTGAGAACTTGTATTTTCTGCATTGTGTAATATCTGCGCACGAGAGGCCAGCTGTGATTGAGAGGCTGGAGATCTATTTCAGTCTCGCTGGGTGTTAAAGCATTGCTGTCACCTCCCCCATCTGGTGATAGTGCTGTTACGTAACATCTGCAATGTACCATCGCAACAACAAGTTCCCAGTGAAGGATAAATATGTATATTGGAGACTAAATCAATCAAGCTGTAGATTCGGATTTGGTCCCAGGTGTGTTTTATTTGTTTTCACCTTATGTGTGTATTGTATGCCTGCTGACTCGGCTGCTATCCAGCATCATTTTGAAAATTAAGAAATTATCAAATGTTTTGCAAATTTCAATGGCAAAATTCTATGTTCAAGATGTTTTATTTATTTTTGGCACAGTTTACCACATATGGAGGAGTGGCGGCTCAAAGAACCTGAATCCACAATCAGGTTATGTATTTATTTATTTCATTTTCAACGTGCAAAATATAACAAGTTATGGTGACGTATATCTGCACTATTCATCGAATAATGTCCTTGTGGATTTGTTTCAAGCAGCAGGTTTTCTGTAGGGCTTGTCTGGGCTTTTTAATGGTCACGGTTGGATAGTGAAGTAAATAGACAGAAACTGGAGGTGCCATACTGTCAGGCATAGGACTTTAATTTCTTTCATATTTCTGACAGTGAGTAAAAAAAAAATATCTGGTGCACAAACTCACGCTTATTAAAAAACAAAACAAGTGGCACTCACTCGCAGTGGCACGCAGTTTTTGCCATAGGAGTTCAACTGTGTGCAATTTAGACCGCAAAGGTGAATTTTAAACATTAACTCGTAAAATATCAACAAATAAGATCAGATAACTATGGAATGATATTCTAAAGCAATAACTAGGATGCTGAATAGCATTACTAGACTGTACAGACATGGTTATTGGGCATGACCAGCTGGGCTATGATTGATGTAGATACTCTGAGTCACTTCAGTCATACTGTTTATGTCACAATCCCATAACAAGCAGCAGAAACATGGATAATAAATATGTGGCATTACCATTTGGGTGTAAAATCTAAAACAAGCACTTGTAGAGCAGTTTATTACTAGCACGTAAGCAATTTAAATACCTCTGTTTCTGCTGCTCACTCTGGTGAATCTGCATTTCAAAGTGCTTCTGCAAGAGGCATCTGCAGGAGGGTTGCTGTTGACAGCACAGTTACATCAGGAGGGAATAGGTAACTCTTGAATCCCTTGAGCAGCATATTTTTTCTTGCCATATAGCGACGTAAAGTAAATTAATGACTTGACTCTGCAGCATGTGATTTTAAATAAGCGTTTATGGAACCGGAACATGAACATAAATTAATTCAACATACGACCACGATGCATCTGGATTCAGCGTTGCCTGGTGAAGATTATGTGATTCAGTTGGTTTCAGTATTTTAGGTTTATGTGTACTTCAACACTCATTTCCATCTTCTTCTTCCCATCTCTACAACTCACCATGTGCAATAACTGATGTATTCTATTTCTAAATGCAAAGTATTGGACAATCTCACTGCATGCACTGTTGATCACTTTAAATTTGTGTCGTTTTGATCTGTAATGTTTTAATACTTGAATTTTCTGTTACTATTACTTGCATTTTCTGTTATTATTGAAATTTATGTTGTATTACGCACCGGACGGAGCAGCGCTCCTAATCTCATTATGTAGCCACTATGCAAGGACAATAAAGGCTTTCTATTTCTATATTTCTTTTGAACTTATATTAATAAAATAATAAATTAACTATTTAGTTATTTTATAGAAATGAACAAAGCAATTCAGTAAGATTAATTGTTAGGGTTTTCCTTAACCCTCCCCGGTTCCTTAACCCTAACATTAATAATTTATTAAATTCTAGGCATTTCAAAAATGTCCGTATTTTTCAAAACAAAGTGACAAAAATGTAAACAATACATTCCTATTGTGTGTCACGTCTGGAGGCTTCGCGCTGCTCCACGCCTCTTCACACACTACAACGTGGAAGACGTCATTACGTACGTGTGCTTTCGGGAAAGTTGTGGAAAAATACACTTTTATTAAAGATATAAATCGCGATCAACGGATACAATAATTTGAAATCCGATGTACTCTAAAGTCTATCCCTTAAATAAATCGGTCCGTCACTACAAAAATCGTGTATCGATACAAATCAGGGTTCTTTTCGCCCCCATCCGATCGTTTACCTTAAAAGATAACTTCCGGGTGACGCCATCGGACTTACTTCCTGTTTGCAGAAAGGCGGATCCCTCTTTTCTACTTTGCCTTTCATAAATTCTCTTAGGGTTGTTTTTAACTTGCCGATTATCGATAGGTCCCGTTACACGGCAAAGCAAGTTCGAATTGCTTTCTCTGATATTACAACGACCTCGTATCCGGTCGCGTTTTCACCAAGGTACGCGCTGCGCCGACAGGAAGACTTTCCCGACGCTTGCTGAGCTAACTTCAGCTTGGAAGTTGATAACTGCCCTGCGGTGTACAAGAAGATGGACTTTGAGTGGGCTTTGAAAAATGGAGAAGTTGATGTGGTCAAAGCCCATCTGGAAGAGGTAAAACGTCCGAGATTGGACTGATATTATTTTCAATTGAAGGAGCTAATATAACTATAGCAGTTAGGCTATCAGCTGGCTAACGTGTTAGCTAACAATAGACAGACATTTGTTTAATACCACTGAAGATTCAACGCCAAGTTATTGTCGCCAACGATGTTGAGTGCTAATGCTACCCTGATGATAGTGGTCTCGTAACAGTCGCAGGGCCCCGTGTGCTCAGCAGAAGTCATTATCATTGTTGTTGTTGTTTTGTGGTCACTTTGACAGTGGAACATGTTTTGCTAGCGTTTGGTTTCTCTTGAGTTTTAGCCGGCTGTTGTTTCGCTCCGTAGAAAGCAACCTGTTGGTAAGCTAGCAGGGTTTCTCTATCTGTAGGTAATTCGATTCCGATTCATAAACAAACTAAATAAATAAGCGAAAATATAGTTGATTCTCCCTCTATTTTAAATGTTATAGCCAGAACATGGCATTTTGTGGCCCTGAATAGAGGAATGACATTTAGAAAAATAATTTTGTTTTTTATTTTTTTGTCATGCATAAATTAAACCACGACTAAACGGCTATGGAAAGTATGTTTGTCATTTAGTTTTATTTGTTAAAGAAAATCGCTAATGTAGAATGGAAAATAAGAGAGAGAACTCTGTGTTGTTGGTAGCATTTTACTCATACCAAAAATGGAATTGCTTTTTTATTTAAACTCCTGTCCTGTAACTTCTAATAATTTATTTATAGATGTGCAAGAAATGAATAGGGATAAAGTCTAAAGGTTGAAGATGGCATTTGATGACTACACGTGTAGATGACAGCTGTTCCGTAGTGATTTATTTCTTCTTCTGCTCTCTCAGGTTCAGTTTGAGAAAGTAGTCTTTAATTTTAAATGTTTTCACTCCTAATAACAGGATGGGGTTTTTTTCTCATCCAAAAGTGTTTTCTTATTTCTACTGCTATTACTGTAACTCAAAACACTTTCATTGTCTTTACTGGCGCTTGGTGTAAACAACTCATTTCTTTTAATAGTAGAAAAGTTATCAGCCATTGCAGCTGCAGACGCTGAAGAAAACTATTAAATGCTATTAGAAGATGGTGAGGTGTGATACCCATCATCACAAAGGCATTCAGTGGGATTCGGTGTAATTGGATGAAAATGTAAGATATAAAATGTCTTTGAAAATGAGGAACTATCTTAAAGATGATATGTTGAGATGATGAATCAAAATATTACAGGAAATGTCAACCAGAATTAACAGTTGTGTCATATTATAAGTCTTTTCATGACATAAGCAACGATGCAATATAAAAGCATTATTTTTGTGTTATTGGGGTGGAGGCAGCTTTCCTCTGCTCAGCAATGGAGGAGCTATTAGCATTGCTATCATGCATGCAATTATTAGCCTCTGGACTTTTCAGTCCAGAGGCTAATAATTTTCAGTTTCAGTTCAGCTCGGTTAATTTTGTTTTTCTCTTTCAGGGGGAAGATGTCGACAAGTCCCTGTCAAATGGGAGAACGCCGATACACTTTGCTGCAGACTATGGTCATCTAGAGATTATCAAGGAACTCCAAAAATCGGGGGCAAATATCAATGTAAGAACAACCACAAACAGCTTCCAACACTTTGTTTGAATTCATTTGTCTATTGTACTAAATTGCAAAATCAAAATCCTTGAAAAATAAGTAGTCTAAGCTGATTGTTGACCTTCTTGATATGGAATGGGAAAAGACGGTTGCAACACAAGCAATCTAACGGGGTTACGACTATGGTATAACATGTGTATAATAGTGAAAGAGCAAAAACGGGTATTATGTTTATCATATATATATTTTTTCTGCCTAACTAAGACTAAATTACTTTTGTTTTTATAATTATTTTGTTAAAGTAATATATTATTTGTTATAAATTCTAACATTTATTATGTTACGCGTTTCTTACAGGTTGTTAGTCATTTACAAATGTAGTATTCAAAGAAACCGAGACTCAACTCTTTAAGAATTAACCAAGCTGGAACTGAAACCGAGGGCAAATTCCCACAATCGGACAGCTCTAATTTACAGAAACATGGGGCTAAATCCGGCATGTGTTCTATCTTTTAATATAAGAGAGAAGTAAAACCTCTCTCTGTATCCCTTATCAAATGTATTTCTGATAAAAGGATGATGTTTGCCCTTGTGTAATATTACAACTGTTGCTCCTGCGATCTGCAGATTAATAAATACGTATACAGTATATATATATATATATATATATATATATATATATTCTCGAACTGTTGTGCTTTGTATTTTCTTTTTATGTCTACCCACTCTTCCCCTTCCTCTTTGCTACCCCTACAGGCTAAAGACAAGTACGGGTTAACGCCACTGATGTGTGCCTCTTCGGAGAGCCACAAGTCCTGTGTCCAATTCCTGCTAAAAATGGTTTGTTCTGTGGTTTAAACATGCATATTAAATTCATCTGCATCCACGCTCACAAGTGCCACTCACTTTTAAGGACATACTGGTGTGTCAGGTATGCCATTGGTGCTGATGAGGTAACTCACTGAAAAAAAACATCTCTTCAGGCTAATCCTATAGAGCAGGGGTTCTCAACCTTTTTGACCTCTGGGCCCAATTTTCACAGGGCCCATCACTTTCATTTCAATTGATCCGAGTCTTGGTTTGTTTGTATTCAATAACTAAATCAAGGCCGCTTGCAGTTTAACAAGCTAAAACCTTGTAAAATGACCATAAATTGCTTGCTTGCATTGCAGAACAGAGAACGTATTTCTGCGTCTTGTGGCTCTTTCTACGTGAGAAATGTGACGGAGACATCACACTGTCTAAGTCACAATATAACACTTTGTCCTCTCCTCAATTACAAACTGGGTGTTCATCATCATCGTCCCCCTGAATCCCCATCATTGGTTTAACATTAATAGTTCAGCTGAAAAATAAACATATCTTCCCGTTTCCATCCCTGTACTGTGAGGAAGGATTGCGTCTCCCACTCCCACTATATTTAATCATATCCCCTCTGCTCCACAGGGAGCTGACAAAAGCAAGCGTTCACATGACGGCAAGACTGCCCTTGACTACGCTGAACGAGAGGACATAAAGGCTCTGTTAACGGGAGAAGCACAGTGAGGGAAGTGGCCGGACAGACGGACGGATGCAGTGGACGGACCCACGCCCCGCTTTACCCCGATCAACCTTTGTCCTCACACTGCTTTTGTCTGTTTGTTGGGATGTTATCTTGTCTGTCAGGATTGTCTTTTTCTTTTGACTCTTATTTCTAGCCATTTAACTGAAAAGAGTTAAGTTGCGCCCCCCTTAGCTATCAGAAACTGGGGGGGGAGCGCTATCACCCCCCCCCCCCCCCCCCCCACATTGTAAGATCACTGCTCAGACTACAAGTCACTCTGTAATGTTAACGCAAAGCTTAGCGCTAAAGCACACGCATCATTTGCTGAACTTTCTTACAGAAGTAAATGACTCAAGGTGGAATTTTTGGTTCAAATTTACATACATATTGTACATGGAGGGCTTTAACAGTAATTGCACTGTACCATACTAGAGAGGCTGCAAGGAAATGTTAAACCCCCTTAGATTAACCTTTCATTTTGCGTGGGCTTTTCCTCCACAATGATTCATTTTGAGACCCAAACTGTACCTCTGATCTGATTCAGAACTTTTTATTTTGAAAGGGTCCACATGTCAGATCTTTTTTTTTTTTTTTTTTACCTAGCATATCATGTACATAACAGATGGGGTTTCCACTAATTTGACACCGAAACATTCTGTATTCTTTGACCAATCGCCATGCTGTCTGCTAGAAAAACTTGAAAGTCGCAATAAAAAAAAAGAAACGAAATGTTGAAGAAACTGGATCCCTTTTGAAGCGATGTTAGGAACACAATGGAGTAAGTAATTTTAGACTTTGTTCATTTCCCTCATCCCTGGAACAAGTTTTCAGCGTTGAACGCCCCTCTTTGTTGCAGCTTGTGTGTGTATTTTGTAATTCACTGGCTTCGGAGGGCTCTGGCTGATGGTTGCAGGGGGTTAGGGTTCAAACTGGATGGGGGGGCTGTTTCTATTCCCCTTGTCTCAGATTTGGTAAGAAGCCCTGCCTGATTTATTGCATGTCATAATTAATTGCCTTTTGCTTTTTCGCTGGTGGTCATATTATCCTCTCTTGGTTTGCTGCAAAAGTGATTAATACAATGTAACAGACAAAAACAAAAAAAGTGATGCTCTTGCTGGATTTGTTGTGACAAAATGTCTGTAAAAAGAAATAAAACAATTATAAAAAAAACCCTCCTTTGATCTTTGAATACTGAATTCTAAAAGGCTAAATGTCAAATCTGGTGGCAATGAGAAAGTGACATTTGTTTTTAATTACGCTTTGACATGTCCTACTGAATGATGATGTGACACAAACAAAGGCGTGTTTATTCAGGAGGTGTCATCTGTCGTGTACCTTTTTAATTATGTGCCGAGACAAAGTGACATTTACCATTCGTGTTTTCTCACAGCCTTGGGATATTAATCAGTAACAGCCAAACTACAGACTAAGCTGTTGTCATCACACCGGTGTTAGCACCTCGAACTGTTCTCTTGTAAATCAACTTTTACTCCCAGGAGTTGTAACATTTTACGTTCATTATCAAAATTCAATGGCACGAGTGCTAGAGCAAGCTTCCCGGTGAATCTGGCTGCTGCTGTTGCATTGTTCACGCCAGAACAACGGGATTGTTGCGTGATCTTCACCAGATGAGCCACCGACGGTTCAGTTCCTCTCCTCCTTTGTTGTATTTGTCTTTGTGTGTGTGTATTTTAATATTTGACTTTCCAGGCTTTTTCTGTTGTCAACCAAAGCTGCAAATAAACAAGCGATTGTTCCCCCCCCCCCAATGTGGTTTCAAACTTGTCTGAAATGATTGCTCTCTCTCTCAAATTTCAATCCATGTTGGCCGTTCTTCCATTCATGCGCCCGACAACAGGAGAGAAATGCTGACCCCAAGTCTTTCACTGATCCAAAGCTCAGCTCCCTCTCTTTTACGGGTTTGGCTGACTTGAAACAAATGGAGCAAAGCCAGCGAGGTCATCCAAGCAGTCAAGTACCGGCACTGCTGCAGACACTTGGCAAAACTGGGCCTCCTTATTATTAACCAGACAGACACTTGTCTTTTTAGGTCAACCAACATATCCCACTCAATGAAACAGCTTCTACAATTTGTTTCACGAAAGTCTACTTTCTCTCTCCTGAAAACGAAGACGAAACATTGACGTCTCCGTGACGTTTAGGAATATTCAAAGTCCACCAGGGTTCATGAATTGTCCTGGATCACTTGAGTTGAATCCCATAAAAAGTCTCTGGTAGGATTTAAACTATAAAGCATGTAAACCCGAATATTCTGGACCTGGAGTTCTTTGCCTGCGTGGAATTAGCTCAGATTCTTCATGCATCACATTTGCAGCAGGACACGGCAACTAAAGATTGTCCACAACGTAATGGAGACTGCTGCCATTGAGATCTTGAGGCACTTGGAGGCAGCAGTTGTGGACATACATCAGGGCTTGAATCATTTCGTCTCCGGCTGTGACCATGCTGCCCCCCGAGTCCCCCGTGGGATTCAGCTCTGATGCGTTACGGAATCCTTTTGAAAATGGGATGACACAATGCAGGGTTTAAAACGCTGCTTGTCCACATGATGTGGACGGTGGTCACAGCAGCAAATGGGAGCAAATCATTTCACGCGGTTGCATTAGGTCCCGTCAAACGTGCGTCTGTCAAGGCTGCAGACACGGAGCTGGAGGGGGCCGCTTTGTTAATCAGACACATGCCTCTCTGGGCCGCTTGCCGTGTTTGTGTACTCACGCCTGAGAACAAAGACAAATCCATTATTGCAATGTGGGCAAACATCATGATAAAATGGCTCGGCTGTGTTTTGACAGGCCGAGCCTGCTGCCAGGGCATCCTATTTCTGCTCATTTATTAAATTGTTTTCAACGTGAGCAACCATCGGGGGTGGGGGGGGGGGCTCTCAATTGGCAGGAACATTCTTGGAATATAAAAAGCCAAACCCAATTGCCTTTGTCAAGCCAGCGAGTTATCTTGATGTCTGCAGGAGAAAGCCAGGCTGATGATAACATGTTGAAATGAATCTTTTGGCTAATATATTTTCATTTAGTGATTCGATTGTGTCTGTGTTGCTGTCAAGGCACCGAGCCGCCTGCGGATCATTAGTGCAGCATCATGTTTTCATTCCCTGCGATGAGTCACGGTGGGATCAGGGGGGGGTTCCCAGCCCCCCAGGTCCAATATCATCCAAAGGTCTGAAAGAACAACCCACAGAGCATCGCCTGAACTTGAACCCTCGCCCACACCTGCTGTTCTCCTGAGACAAGCGCTGCAAGATATCTGCTGAATTATTTTCATCCAAGAAGAGGAAATATATATATATATATATTTGCAACCATTTTCTTATTTCAGCAACACTTGAGAAGTAATGAAAAACTTAATAGATCATGATTTGGGACTCGGTTAAAGAGCCATTCACTCACACGGTCAAGCGAATTAATTGCTGAGTGTGTCTAATTACCAGATGTGTTTATTAGCACACATGTCCACAAACATACATGCACAGAGAGGTGAGGGTTTCTGCGGAGCCCTTCTGATGAAAATGTTGGCTAATGAAGTATAGCAAATCTAAATCGTTCATTAGTATGAGCTCCCCACTTACCTTTTGGGCAGGTAGCTCCTCCTGTCTCTATAATCCATAAATGATTCCTGGTTCTCATCTCATTTGTCTTGTTGCACCTGGAGGGCCCGTATCTAACCTGAAGCTGAAGCCAGCCGGGAAATCTGAAAACAAATTGAGGCTTTGCATATGGTTTCAATAACGCTTGTGTAACTTTGGATGTAATTGCTGCTGAAGACAAGGAAAGTTACGTCTCCTGCAACGTGAGTGTTCCCCGCGATACAGTGTAAGGTGTGAAACCGACCCCCCCCCCCCCCCCCACAGGATGGCCTCTGAATGCTGCTTCCTGTGGCTTTTGCAGGTCATCAAGTGGCAGGGCACAGATGCGCAACATCAAACGTGCGGCTTTGTTCAGGATCAGGTGTGGATGAAGGTGCACAAAGCTACGAATCAGGGCTTGCAACAGGGTCAGAATCAGTTCCCAGTTCAGCCACATTAGCTGATGACGCCTTAATGCAGCTCATTACACACCTTAAATGTATAAATCTAAAGTATCCATAAAAAAGAGAAAGAGGATTATAGACTTGGCCGGCGACACCTCAGAGGATAAAACCAATAGTTAGCCAAATGAGGCAGAACGATGCCGTAAATGTTTCTTTCATTCTTGCTTCTTATACTTCTTCTTGCATTCTGTGGTGGTGATGATGGCGCCTCCTTGGAGTTAATCGTTGCACAACCGAGCCGCCATATGCTGTTTATCGTCACCCCCCCCCCCCCCCCCCCAACAACCATCAGCCAATGATAGCGCTGCGGAGAAAGGCAGATGTATGTTTTTTGATGGAGAACGGCGAACATCTGCAGCAGGCCTGTATAGAAGCCGCCAGTATGGCTGCTGCACATGCAGCTACAGGAGTTTGTTGTCGTGTAGCTTAGCAAGGCGACACTTAGGTGTGCCTGTCATGCACACTAAAGGCTCCTTCAGCAGCAAAGCATTCATTTTAAAGGACATGATTGACAGACCGTCGTCTGGGGTATCTTTAGCATACAGGCCCTGCATGCACCAGATGATTATGATGCGTCAGCAGCAGCCAGCTTGTCTAAAGCGCAGTGAAAAGCATGGAGGTTGTCACTCTGGTAATGACCAACTCTTTCAAAATGTCACGGCCAATTCCAAAAGCTGTCAAGAAGGAAGTGATGTCATCCTCGTCCTCACCGTAGCTATCATCGACGCATCTCTGCCGCTGTGGAAAATAGGAAGTTATAGGCCGGGCTGGGCATTTACATCATTACCAGTGTTTCCAAAGTTAATTGAACTGCTATAGACAACAAGCAGCAAACATTTAAAAGACTGTTGTGCTCCGACATACTCACTCAGACACACACTATACATAAGCATAAATCTCTTACAGGCTATTTGTGCAACCGCCCTTTGTTTGTGCGCGAAAGACAATGTGCAATGAACCCGATCCAAATCCCACGAGACGCCGCCGTGCAAACGCTCCAAGATGAGCAGCCATTTCCAGAAAAATCGATGCTATTAGGAACATTTTAATTGGCTGTGAAAGAGGGATTCATTATTATTACTGTTGTGATGGCTGCAGCGTGGCTGCCAGCAAACTGATGCACCGCCGATCAGTCAGAGCCAGCCTGAGCGAATCGTCTGAAGGCGTTCGGTTTCAGCGACTTCTGCTGCCCACAACAACTTTATTTCTCCTTTTGCCGAGCCAGACGGAGCTTTTAACAGATTCCCATGCGATGCTATAAACAGCTATGCGCTCTGAAAACACAAAATACATACGTAGAAGAGGATACATCAATGACAAATCTGTAAAAAAAACAAAAAACAACGGTAATAGATCCGATCATCTTCTGTAGTCCTGCTCAGCTTTGCCTGTATAATCAGTGGCATTTAGTCCAAATTCAGCACACTCCTCCCGCAGCCATAGAGAATGAGTTGCAGGTAATTATTGTTCAAATTTACCTCTGAAGCCTTTCAGCCGCCTCCCTTCGATCCCCGCATCAGTCTGAGTGCAGGGAAATCTGTTCTCGGTAGCGAGTTAATGCTCCAATCAATAGATTGATGCAATGTGCAGTCAGATGTGTTGTTCGCCTGTTCGATCATGTCAAGGGGAAACTTTTTAGTGCTTGTTGATTTCTATCTCGTTACTTTGGGATATATGTTTCAAACAAGTCTCTGGGTTAACTTCGTCAAGATGCGCCTGCTTGCCGAAAGTATTTGCTCCGCTATCCAAATAGGTGTTCCAATCGATGTCATGGTCAGAGGTGAATAAAATCAAGCACCTGGAGCCACGCTGTCCACCTCTACAAAGGTTTGTGAAAGGACAGATCGCTCTCAGGCGCTCAGTGGATCCTAGCGTAGCACATTATTAGAATGCCACCTGTGCACAAAGTGCCGCTGTGAAATTTCCGATATTAAATATTCCACAATCAACTGTCAGTTGTACAATAACAAAGTGAAATCGCATTGTGCCGAGTTTAAAGATCGTTGTGGGGTTGTTTATCAGGAATTAAGCCTCCTAGTTCCAGTGAAACGAAGTCTTAATGCATCAGAATCGACATTAAAAAAAAAGACATTTAGGACAATTCCATGCTCCTAACTTTGTGGCAGCAGTTTGGCGATGGCCCCTTCTTGTTGGAGACAGAAAGTGGAGTGGAGACTGCAAGCCATGTCAGGTTTGCTTTGTGAAAAGTTGACGGCAGCGCCACATTTCAGCAGAAACCAGTGGATCGCCTGAATCTGCTTCCAAGCAGGCAGGTTTTAAAGCTGCCCTCAGACACTGCATCCTCTACCACCGAAACGCTGCCGATCCAACACTTCATACGTGGTGAAAAGTGATTCGGCATCTGCTACGAGATCTGCCTCAAAACCCAAGAGCCGCCGCCATTTAACATTCCCCTTAAGCCTAATCCAAATATTTCAAAGTAATAGGGGAACAAACTACAAAGAGCATCAAAAGGTAATCGCCAAACCTCGTCAGTCATTTCCCTTCATCAAGAGTTATCTGTCTTGCCTGTGGCGTCTTTGAAAGATCTTCTTATTAATTCTCTTCTCCTCAGCCGGAGAGAGTGAGGACTGAATAAAAATAGCCCTCACTCTTTCTGCCCCGCTATCCCTTGTTTAATTGACACGTGTGGTATTTGAATGGGCGGTTTCTGGTGTTTGCTGTCTTTCCCTTGTCAAAAAAAACCCGATGCTGTGGAACGGAGGTATTTCTAGCCGCTGGTAGGGAACGCTCTTAAGGGGCTTCAACGGGACGACAGAGAGCTTCATCAATGAGGACTATTGTGGCCCTCGGTGGCAGAGCGCTGCCTCATTACGACCACATGAATGTCTTTCAAATGCATACTTAGTACAGCGGTTCAGTGGCAAACTCAGAAATAAATGCAACACACGTCTTTTTGTGGGGTACCTCCTGAAATGTAGACCCTGAGAGTGGAATATTCTTTATTCCCTTTATGCAGACCGAGGCCTCCCGGCAGCCTCGGCCAAGGCTGTGTGTCGCCGCATTGATGAAGTCACTAAAGGGTCAGTCGAGTGTTCTTTAGTTAATAAACCGGATGATTTTTTAACACCCATTGGACTTTAACCGGTCTCTGAGGAAGAAGGCAGCATTTACTCTCCTCCCCATCGCTCTGTCCACCACTTTTGTCCGACTTACTGTATCTTCTCTCGCCCTTTGCGCGGTGACAGGCTTTTAATCTCTGGGGTTTTGGCCAACTGGAAGAACAGTCACTCTCATTTATTTATTTATTTGGATGCTTTTGTGCAAACCCAGATTGTTTGAGGCACTCTGAACTTTTCAGAATTCCAGATTTTGTTTAAATCTGGAATGGTAAACAAATTGAATTTTGTTAAAACAAAAGCCATCATTATTGTCGGTCTGTGAAGGACAAAAAAAAAGAAACGTTTCTGGCATGAGTTGAACACACACACACACACACACACTCGGAGCTATTTCCACCTCACCACACGAAGGACATCCTGCAGTGTCAAATAATGATGGCAGTCATCCCAAAACAGACTATATTTAGAATAATTCCATGGGGTACTGATGGTTGAGACAAAGGAAGGCGCAGGTATCTAGGAAACAACTCCGTGTGTTAGCGCTATTAGCTTTCCC